>NC_067405.1:66179682-66494654 GCF_009764475.1 Pristis pectinata | reverse complement strand
GAGGTCCTGAACCTAAAAATTATATTGCGTATCACTGTTCAATGCTCTATGATTGAAAATCCATATACTATGGAATGAAACATTATAATGACCATTTCTGGTCATTTTAGTATCATTCTCAAAATTTGACTGGACTCTTCCCACTATGAATTGCACAAGCTAGTGAAATGATTTTCACATTAACTTTCATCATTCCATATGCTATATTCCTTTTGGGAAATTGGACTGTGCTGTACCTCAAACAATCTTTGCTGGATACTGGGTATTCCTGTCATGATTATATCTTCACAGTGCAATGCTGGCCTGGAAATGCCCATATTTACTTTTTTAATATCTGACCCCCCCCCCTTCCCCCAATAGTACCAACACTACAACTCATACCACGATTTGCCCAGTGACCCTCTGCCAGTGGAAGCTCCAATCTCCACACTCTACTTTCTGGCCACTCAACCCTCTTGCCAACCCTGCCTCTAGCTTCAGGCCCAAAACAGCATGTGTTGGCTGGCAGCCTCTCACTCTGGCCTCAACTCTGATCAGCATATTTATAACCATAAAAAATGTTGAGGTCTTGGGGATACTACTGAAGTTTTCAGTGCCAGGTGCATGACCAACAAGGTCATTGGTACACTGGTGTTATGACCATCTAGTGTATCCCAAGATATGAGAATTACTAGGCTTTTATTACATTTATCTCCTAGATCTTTGGCCTTGTCAGACAAGTTCTCTTGCCCATGTTATTAGTCCCAACTGGATCTTACCACTGACTTTTGAATATCTTTTCAAGATAGTTTGTGACATTGCTCACCCTGCCATCAGCTAGGCAACATACCATGAGAGACTCTTAATACCACTTACAAAGGACACTATCTCTTGCTCTCCATTTATTGAAACTACCATATTACACATTGTCTCCTCTCCTCTCTCTCTTTGAACAACCTCCTGCCCTAAGGTGCCACGAAGGTTCTGGGTATTCTTCTGACAATCTTTATTCTTAATACTCACAGTTAACAGATGTATTGTACATTTTGTACAGAGTCAGTTCCACTGCTAATTTCATTTGAGTGTCTCTTCTGTTCACTCTCAGTCAGACCGACCCTGTTCTGATCCTGCACCTCTCCACAAGGTGTGATCAAGTTCTGGAGCATATTGATCAAGTTCTGGAGCATCTTGGGATAAGCCACTGAGCTGGAGTAGCTCAGTGGCTTATCCCAAGAGATTCAAGGATGAAATATCTGCAGGAGGTGTGTTCCTTCAGGACAGCCTGACCTGCTCATTAATTCCCATTTATGTAAGTCCAGACTTTGACTCAACCTTAGTAATTTGAAGAAATAAATCTTAGGGCTCTTCCTGGTCATCTCTGTACTCTTTACAAGATACTGAATGTGCGGTACCCTAAAGTCCAAATGAGATTTAATCAATGATTTGAACACATTTAGAAGAACATTTAAAGTCAGATATCCTTGGTATGTATGAGTATATATTTAATCTTTCAATAACCACTGCGCACTTGAATCAATGCTATTAATTTTCTACCTTTGGCCAAGGATATTTTACCAATTTTTCTATTTCAGTCTCCTTAACGGTACGTTTGACATCATTTATTAGCACTAACACTTAATTAACCCAGATCCATTTGAATAGAATGAATTTTTTTATACTTATTACCTGGTCACATGCCATTATATCTACAAATTTTGCAGGGGTAAGTGATAAACATTAGAACATGCAGGAACATATTTGAAACATAATTAGAGGGGCCCCTAGAAGTATCGCAATACAGATTAAACATTTTCTGGGGTTTTTACTGCCTTAACACTGAAGATTCACTCCCTAGGGCTTTTGATACCGGAAGGAGGTGTTTTGAGAAATGTTCTTGAAGGTTATAGAAAAAATTTAAGGGAATTTGAAAGATATTCAGAATACTACTTAAAATTGTAAGAGTACGAAAAGGGTACTGTCAGAGTAGCAAAAGTTTTAAACTAGTAAAAGGTAATTTTGGATTTCCTATCAGGAAATTCTTTCACATGGATAAATATTTGATATAGACTTCCTTATTGGGTAATGGAGAGGGAAAACCTTGGAATCATTTAAGAAACATCTGGGTGGTGCAATAGATAGATGATTTAAGATGAGTTCATTGCTCTTTCTTCTTTCTGAATTAGAAGTTCTCTGCTCCATATAATCTGAATAACAAGCAGCATTCCAGACTTCACTATTGCAGCAAGGGCTGCTTCTCTCTTCATAAGAGTCAATTTTCTTTATGTCTCATATCTATATATAACATTATTAAATGATTTCCAAAAATCTAATTATGTCATATCCTTTGGTCATTTTCATCAAACAATTTAGTTCATACTGCAACAAAGTCCTGGCTTTTTTGATTAAAAATTGCTTTCATTCTACAAAATGCTTGAATACTCAGCTTACTACCGATGTTGGAATAACTGAGTCATGTCTCATTCAAATATTTGCTGTCCTCAAAATTTTGCAAACAACCATGTATTTAGAGAGCTTCTAAAAGATATTTAGTTGAGCTTCATTTACTTTTCCTCTCACTTTCCTAGGCATTCCAAAATATTTGGCATGGAGTCCATATACCCTATAAAAATTAATGGAGCAAAATTGGATACCACTGGAAAAGTGGCACAATGAAAACAACATGCAATTAATAGAAGTCAAGGCCCCACAAAAATGAACATAATGCTGCAAACTTAGTGGTCTTACAAGAGTGATCAAGATCTTTCTAAATATCTTCACACTTGTTTTCCCATCAGTACACCTCCAGGCTCACACATACTCCACACTCCTCCACCACTTGCCTACCAACAATTTTCATTAATCGGGGTTGGACTTTGGTATTCAAACACCCCACTGCACCCTGATGCACTATGGCAAGTCAATACCTGTATCACACAGTAACAGCTATTTAACTGTTGTAGACATAGCACTAGTACAGTGGCAAGGCTCTAAGACACTTGTATCTCTTTTGCATGAAAGGGTAGTGCATAATTGATGCCAGCAACAGCAAACTGGGAGATCAAGTGAGCTCCAGTACCTCCCCTGGAGGACTAAGTTCTGCCTACTATTGGAGCAGCCATCACAGAATCTGTAGCCACTTGTGGAGTAGAGACCATGGAAGATGACGGTACGCTTGTGCCTAATCTCATATCTCATTTCTGCATCCCACATTCTTCTGATTTGACAACTTGCAGAAAATGTTAGCACACACCTTCTACCAGGACCCACACAACCCACTCATCACAATCCTATCTGGGAACCATTCTTCATAAAGATAGCCAGCAATTCCTATCTGACCAGCCACCAGTTCAGATACTGGCACAGTATACTGTAGAAGTAATTTTAGATTGCACACAATGAGTCACTGGCATGAGTGATCTGAAGCCAGGTCAGTGGAAAAAGGTAGTTCAGGTGCCAAGTTTATTGAACATCACAGGAGTCCTGCTATCAGGGACTTGGAGAAGAAAGCATGCTGAGAAAGACTGATGGACTTCCTCCATGAAATGGTTGGTGAGGTGAATTGTTAGGCCAATTTGAGAGTATGCCTGAAGTTTCAAGAAGCATGAGGAAATCCAGCTCAAACTTGATGCATATCTCTGCATGAAACTTGGAGTTTATCCTTTTCAACATGATAAGGTGATCAGCCCCATTTCAACATTTATGAACCCAACCATTATGCAGTGACTGATGACCAAGATTTCAGTGCATAACAGGCAGAAGGCACCTGATGACGTATTGCTATAGAAGCTCTGATGACTGGTGTGTAAGCTGCCACAATGTCTCAGGCTACTTAGAAAAGGGGCTTTGAGAATGTCATGGCACTCCAACCATCTCTATCCAACAGGTTAACAGGAGACACAAGAAACTGCAGATGTTGAAATCTGGAGCAACAAACAATCTGCTGGAGGAACTCAGCGGTTCGAGCAGCTTCTGTGGGAGGAAGGAATTATCAATGGTTTGGGTCCTACATCAGGACTGAGAGAGGAGTTAGCCAGTATTAAGAGGAGAGGGTGAGTGGAGAGGCAGGAGCCTAAGAAGATTGGTGGACTGAGGAGGGGTGAAAGATGATGGGCAGGTCGAGCTAGGTAGGGGAGGAGAGGGCTGGAGTTCGGAGACAAAGGCAGGTGAATGATAGATGGAGGCAGAGAAAAAAAGGAGAGGCAGATGGAGTGGGGGCGGGGGGCGAGGAGGGTGAAGGCGCAAACAGCTACTGGATGGTGATAAGCAGGAACAAAAGGCTACCAGTGTTGGAATCTGATAAGTAAGGGAGGTGATGATGGACACCATTAGGGGAGAGGTGAATGGCAGATGGAACCAAAACCAGATGGGGGAGTTGGGGAGGGGGGAGCCTGTGGGTGAACTGTGTGAGTAGAAGAGGGTAAGGGGTGAGGGATCTCAAGGGGGTCAGATGAGGGGAAGGAGGAGCTCAGAGGAAAGAAGGGAAGAAGAAGGGGTATGGAGGACAAAGATGGGTGATGGGGGTGTGGAAAAGGGGACAGAAATGAGTGGACTGGAGGAAGGTTTAAAGGAGAGGTGGAGGAGGGGGGGAACACACAGGAGGTTACCTGAAACTGGAAAATTCAATGTTCATGCCATTTGGTGGAATATGAGGCCTCACCCTGACAGTGGAGAAGGACGAGAATGGACAAGTCGGTGTGGGAATGAGAAGAGGAATTGAAATGGCATGCAACTGGGAACTCAGGATGTCCATTGTGGACAGAGCATAGGTGCTCTGTGACTTGGTCACCAGTCAGCAATGTAGAGGAGGTCACATTAAGAGCACCAAATGCAGCAGACGAGGTTGAAGGAGGTGCATGTGAATTTTTGCCTCTCCTGGAAGGGCTGTTTAGGTCCCTGGATGGTGGTGAGGGAGGAGCTGTAAGAACAAGTGTTATCGGGGTAAGTGCCAGAGGTCAGGGAGGGGTGGGTGGGTGGGGAGGGATGAGCAGACCAGGGAGTCACTGAGGAAGTGGTCCCTGTGGAATGTGGAAAGAAGTGGGGGGAGGTGGGGGAGAAGATGTGGCTGGCAGAAATGATGAAGGGTGATATGCTGGATGTGGAAGCTGGTAGGGCGAAAGGTGAGGACTAGAGGAACTATCTCTGTTCTATCTGGAGGGAGATAGGATGAGGGCAGAAGTCCAGGAAACAGGAGGTGCGAGAGATGGCTCCATCAACCACAGTAGAGGGGAAGTCACATTTCCTGAAAAAAGAGGATGTTTTAGATGTCTTGGAACAGAAGGCCTCATCTTGAGAGCAGATGGAGAAAACTGGGAGAAAAGGATAGCATCCTTACAAGAGACAGGGTGGGAAGAAGTATAATCAAGGTAATTGTGGGAGTCGGCGTGTTTATAGTAAATGTCTGAATAGTTTGAAGATGAGGTGATGGGGGCCAGGGAATTGGAAATTGTCAAATTGGTGGAGGACATGTGAGTTATCCCAGATGTAGGTGGGAAGGGATTGGACAAGGGGAGACAGGATAGAGTCAAGATAGGAGGAGATAAGTTCAGTGGGGCAAGAGCAGGCAGAAACAATGGGCCTACTAAAGTGCAGAGTTGGAGCAATATCAGGCTGGAGGCTCTGGAGGGGAGATCTGATATGATAAGGTCTGTGACAGTGTGGGAAACGGTGGCCTGGTGTTTATTGGTAGGGTCATGGTTCATCAATAAGTATGGGGAAGTATTCAAGAACTGCCATTTGGCCTTCGCAAGATAGAGGTCAGTCCACCAGACTACAATGGCACTGTCCTCGTTGGCGGTCTTGATGACTAGGTTGAGAATGGTGCGAAGTGAATGGAGGGCTACGCGTTCAAAGCGGGTGAGGTTAGAGTGGGTGAGGGGAGTGGAGTAATCCAGGTGGTTGATGTCATCATGACAATTGGAGATGAAAAAGTCAAGGGTAAAAGGCCAGAAGGGGGTGTCCAAGAAGGGTGTCATCTGTGGGGGGGGGGGGGTAGGGGGGTAGGGGAGGAGTGAGGACTCCTTGTTAAAGAAATAGGCATGGAAGAAAAGCAGAATTTGGAGCTGGAGCAAGGTGTGGGGTCAGAAGAAGAGGGTAATGGGAGAGGGGTCTCAAGGGGGTGAGGGGAGGGAGGAGCTTAGGTGAAAGGGGAAGGGGAAGGGGTAAGTGTGGTGTAGGGTCCGGGCGTGGGATATGAAGTCAGGGGGTGGGAGGCTGTGGTGAGAACAGCAGCAGAGGAAGGAGGAGAAAGATCTGGCAGTGTTGGGAGCTTGAGGCTGACGAGGATTGATTTGCTGTCTTGGTGCCTTGACAATGGCTCCATGGTGCGCAAATCTGCTGTTCTCTGACGATGACAGTATTTGAAATCCAACTCCTGCTACCCTGCCGGTGCCCTTGAATATTTCATGACAGCCAATCAGCCCACACTGCTGGAGCTCCTGGTGAATGGGTGCAGTCTGACATTGGGCCATCTAGAGCCACTCAAGGCTCTTCTCCAAAACCACCTGCAAATCTCTCCACTGGGATTCAATAATCTTCCACCAACTGCAACCTCTGGAGGAGCACAGCATAAGAACAATAGGAAAGTAAGGCATGTGGAAAAGAGGCGCAAAGGGGAGGTGCAATCATAATTAGTTTTATTTTGTCATGATTGGATGCATGAATGCAACTTAAGAGTATTGATCGGGTGTGATCTTGTATTCATTAATTGTGGTCAAGCAAACTAAGCAACAGATGGAAGCTAAAATTGAAACTATTGGAATGGGGAATTGGGATTGTGTTTACTGAAATTGTAATGTTATTAGTCATTCCCTAATAATTTGGCAAGAAAGGTGTTACCAACATTGCCTCCTCCTCATCACTTTTGCTTCCCAGCTGCTGGCGAGGGCTGAGTCTGCTTTATTGCCAGATTGTGAAAGACACAGCAGGCAACAATAAATTTGCTCTGTTATATACTGAGAGACATCTTCAAAATGTTCCAGGCATTGGAAGTCTTGCGTCAGGACAATGATGGTTTATACGATGACCATGTGGCTGGTGTCAAGAGCCAGGTGTTTGAAGGGTAGTTCTTGCCCCAAGGGAGACACCCTTTTATTCAGTGCAGTGGCTCAGAAATAGAGGACACAGAACATAGTTACAGAATGAATGAGTTGTGGCTGTTTTCCCAGTCTTGGGCATTAACCACCGTGATCTTTTCAAGTGCTTGTGAATCAGCTGAAAGTTTACGGAATGAAATCGATAAAGTTCCTATACATTTCCAAATACTTCTGTACTGCCCCTGAGGCAATATAGGCATTCTCAAGAGCCTCCTACGTACTGGGAGCACACAAGCCTTGAGAATCCACTTGCTCTTGATGCCTGCTACTCTCTGTCCCAAGAGTTTAAAGTGCTTTGGCTCTCTTTGAGTATAGAGTTTCCATTACCCATCCAGTGCAGTGATATACTGCTTTTAGTGATAGATTGCTGATGTTCACAACATCAGCTGGAAAAAAGTGGAGGCAATGAAATATTAAGCCACTGTTACTTCACTGTTAATGCCAGTCTGGCTCTGGCTGTGCCCTGCAGTGGCAGGTCTTAGTGAGCATTTGCTTCTTTACATCTTACACCCAAGATGGATGAAGGGGAACACCCCTGGTAAATCGAAGTTCCTGCTCAGAGCTCCTCTCCTACTTCTTCCTCTTCTAGCAATTGTCCCTGCTCCATGGACACTCTTGTTCTCCCAAAGAATGGTCACCAAAGCCCCCATATCTGGGTGTATGTAATAGGTTTAAGCTAAAACTTATGTGTAACTTAAGTACTCCTTCAAGACTTACAAAAGCCCTACTTTCTCACAACCATTTGTTTCAATTTAATCACCAACAAAACTACAAATAATTAATAAGGTCTCTAAATAGTGAAGATGGTGGTGGGCAGGTGAGGGTTAATGGTTTTTCCTTCCGCTAAGTGTTGAGTTCTTTGTGCATGCTTAACACATAGTAGATTTTCTGGCTCATGCTAAGTGTGGTACCTCAGAGCCAAAGCTAATTTCTTGATGAGCTATAGATTCCTGAATTAAAATATTTAGATCTTGAGTTTATTGGCAGTATTCATTTGTGATGACTTCATATAACACCTCATCTGTCTCTCAATTCTTCATGATAACTAAATACATGAATGGAAAATTTAATTGGGAGAGGAGCACGAAAGGGAAACAAAATGTACAGATGTCACACTGGACTCAATTAAAGCTCACAAAATCTATTTTCTCGTTTTCATTTAGTAAGCTAAATACAGGCAAATGATTAACAACACTTAAGGATTCGTTTTGTATGTTAAATTATCCTGGTCATCCTCAAGAAAATGTGAAAGGTTATCTTATCCTGTCGTCACTCCATGTCCAAATGTACTTACTCACTTGCAGTGGCCCATTAATAATTTTTTAACCACCTTGTTCCAGGAACATTCAGGATGATTCTAATGCTTATTAAAAAAAATTATCAATTTTTAAAAAACTGCTGATGCTGGAAGCCTGAAATAAAAGTGGAAAATGCAAGAAATGCTGAGCAGCTCTGCCTCAGAGTAACACTGCACTGCATCTGACTTCACTACAACCTCAATACCTTTCCATAAATTAATGTTTTTCCCCTTTAGTTTTTTTTCTTTATCTCTCTTCTTTTAAAGTTGGTGACAGAGAGAACAGATTGGATCCCTCCATTACCATGTTCAAATGCCCATCCATAAAACTAGCATGTGAAAGGTTATCTTATCCTATCCTCACTCAATGTCCAAATGTACGTACTCACTAGCAGTTGCCACAGAGGTCCATTAATTGCTTTTTATCCACCTTATTCCAGGCACATTCAGGTTTATTCTAGTGCCTGTATTGCTGCCTAGCTGATATCACATTATTCAGTATATACACTTGGGTGCAACACCAGCCATAAGGAAAGTCTTCGGCCACCTTTTACATGAATATTTTAATTGTTCTATACTGCAGTAAGTTTAAAAAAGAGATAACGTTTTTGGAATATTGGGCATGGCATAAATCAGGAAATTAGAGGTGTGTGTGTGTATGTGTGTGCGCGCGTGCGTGTCTGTGTGATTAAGGTACTACTATAATAATAGGGAACTTAATTTGTAGACTATACAAGTCTATTTAACAATAAAAGATGAAGGAGGAATTCATGGAATTTATACAAGGTTGTTTCTAGACCAATATGTTGAGGAACCAACTAGGGAGTAGGCTATTTTTTGATCTGATTTTTTGCCATAAGAGGGGTTAATTGCTGGAAAGAGACCTTTTGGGAAGAGTGACCATAATATGAGAGAATTTTGCATTGAGTTTGAAAGTAAGATAAAATAAGATATCTTTATTAGTCACATGTACATTAAAACATACAGTGAAATGCATCTTTTGCATAGAATGTTCTGGGGGCAGCCCACAAGTGTCGTCACACTTCTGGCACCAGCATAGCATGCCCACAACTTCCTAAGCCGTACATCTTTGGAATATGGGAGGAAACCGGAGCACCCGGAGGAAACCCACCCTAGGGACTTAAATCTACACAGATTAACTGTGGGGGAGTTGGCTGTGTTTCATTGGGGAAATACATGGAAAAGTTTGACAGTGGCTGGGCAATGGCTAGCATTTAAAGAAATAATGCCTTAATTGCACAAGAAAAATCTTATAAGGCACAAAAACCTAAAAGGAGAAGTGACTCATTTGTGACTAACAAAAGAACTTAAAAATAGCAATAAATCAAATGAAAAGACTATTAAAGTTGCCAGGAATAGCAGTAGGCCTGAGCATTCGGAGTGTTTTAGAACTCAGTAAAGGAGGACTTCAAAATTGATTTTAAAAAAAGCAAGTTAGAGTATGAGAGTAGACTGGCGAGAAACATAAACACAGACTGTAAAAGCTTCAATGGGTGTAAAAAAGGAAAAGACTACCACGGACAAATGGAAGTTCCTCATAGACAGAAATGGAAGAATTTTTAAATGGGAAATAAGAAAATGGCAGAGAAATTAAACAACTATTTTGTGTCTGTATTTACAGAAAAAGAGAGTGAGGAAGTAAAGGAAATATGTATTAGTTAATACACAATACTGGAGAAGTCGGTGAAGTAAATCCCAAGGACCCGATGAGCTAGATCCCAGAGTTGGAAGAAGTGGCTATGGATATAATGGCTACTTTTATTATCATCTTACAAAATTCTATAGATTCTGGAATTGTTCTCGTGGATTGAAGGATAAAGCATATGTCCTACCTCTCCCTCCACTTAGGAAAAGAGGAAAAAAAACAGAGAGCTATTGACCTTTAGCCTACCATTGAGAGTGGGAAAAATGCTAGAATCTATAATGAAGCATGTAATAATAGACACCTAGAAAAGAGTAATTGCATTGAGCAGAGTAAGCATGGATTTATGAACGAAAAACCATGTTGCCGTGTTTAACTAATCTGCTGGAGCCCTTTGAGGATGTGGCTAGTAAAACATATAAAGGAGAACCAGTGGATGTGGTGAATTGGATTTTCTGAGAGGTGTTTTCTTTCTACACTGAGCCACATTGGAATGAAGCAAGAAAGTTCAGGTCCAGTCAAGGACAGTGGGAAGGTGGGAGAGGAGAGAGGTGGGATTGAGGGCATGTCAGAAGGGGAGGGTTGGGTAGCATCAGGTCTTGGGGGTGGGGTAAGATTATGATCATCTGATGGACATTGCTGGTGCAACATTAGGTTGCAAGGTTGGTAGGGACAATAATAGTTTGCCAGGGATAAGTGAGAGGGTTGGACAAGGAGGTCAGTAGGAATAGTGGGTTGGTGATTTATAGGGGCATCAGGCTGTAGGTCAGCTGTAAGGAATAGGTGGGTGATTTGAACCTGGAAGTAAGTAGGCAATATGGGCTGGTGATTAGTAAAGGGTTGATGCAATGATCCAATGAGTCGGTCATGGGGGAGCAAGGTGTGGGGTCAGATGGCAGATCAGTGGGGGGGGGGGGGGGGGTTCATGTGGCAGATTCGTGGTCAGGCAAGGTTCATGGAATGTTTGGGGTCTTGACCTGGCAGCTGAGGCCAGAGGGACACCATTGTGATGTAAGTAATACACAAAAAGTGCTGGAGGAACTCAGCAGGTCAGGCAGCATCTATAGAGGGAAATAAACAGTCGATGTTTCGGGACTGGAAAGGAAGAGGGCAGAAGCCAGAATAAGAAGGTGGGGAGAGGGGGAGGTGCACCCACAGGCAGGTGATAGATGAGTTCAGGTGATAGGCGAGTCCAGGTGAGAGGGGGAAGGTAGGTGGGTGGGGGAGGGGAGAAGATGTAATAAGCTGAGAGGTGATAGGTAGAAGAGGCCGAGGGCTGAAGGAGGAGGAATCCAGTAGGAGAGGGCAGTGGACCATGGAATAAAGGATGGAGGAGGGCAGGAGAGGAGATGGGCAGGTCATCAAGGTAGGGGAGGGAGCCACAGGAATAAGGGAAGACAAAGGAGTGAGGGGGAAGAAAAAAGAAGGGGTAGGGTTACCAAAAGTTAGAGAAATCGATGTTGGGGCCATCAGGTTGGAGTATGAGGTGTTGTTCCTCCAACCTGTGTCTGGCCTCAACATGGCAGTAGAGGTGGCCATGGATAGACATGCCAGTATGGGAGCGGGATGTGGAATTGAAGTGTGTGGCCACCGGGAGATCCTGGCTGTTGCAGCAGACAGAGTGAAGGTGCTCAACAAAGTGGTCACTCAATCTGCGTCCGGTCTCACTGATGTACAGGAGGCTGCATCGGGAGCACCAGATGCAATAAATGACACCCTCGGGTGGGATCTGCTTAAAGAGGATCAAACTGAGGCTGTTTCCCAGCACCAGATCTCATGGGCTTGGATGTGCATAGACACATCCTGTTTAAGTAATGCTCCAACAGGCCTTGCAGACAGTACCCCATGCCAGCTATGGATCACAGAAGATCTTGGAAGTGGTATATCATTGTATGTTACTATGCATGTCCAGGCTTCTCTGTGCATTAGGAGATAACACAGAGGACCAAAAAGTAAAATTGCAGACTTTGTGGAACTCTTTGTAAGTATTTATATTTGATCTTTCACTGAAATTGA
Organism: Pristis pectinata; assembly: GCF_009764475.1. Lineage (NCBI taxonomy): Eukaryota > Metazoa > Chordata > Chondrichthyes > Rhinopristiformes > Pristidae > Pristis > Pristis pectinata. Next base: position 66,482,608 of record NC_067405.1, on the reverse strand, counting down.
ATTGAATTATGCATAAAAATGTAGTGCTGCTCTTTCCAATTTATAGGGATGTATGATTATCAATCTTTTGTCAAAGATAACATTCAATTTGTATGTTGGTGAATGACTATATCTCGTCATCCCAGAGAATTATAGGGACCATACAAATACTACTTGCATAATTTAATGCAGTTGGGAAAGTTAACATTGTGGTAAAACTGCAGTTCAGAGTGAAGTGTCTGTATGGCCTTCTCTATTTCCTGTATATTTTCCTTTGCCATTGATGACTATTGTTAAAGTATATGTAGATTGTTACTTGGTGAAAAATATGTTCAGATCTCTTCAGTCCAGCTGTTCTGTTCAGCCAACTGTTCTGCTACTGATTCCTGCTTTACCACAGTGGGTGCTGCAGCCCACTCATCCCTAGTTTAAATTACTCCACCTGTTATGGTAGCTTTGCTACCTGGTGTAATTTCTTTTTAATGGTGCAGCTTCTTTGTGGCTTGTGTTTCCTTTTTCTCATGTCTCTGCTGCATAAACAAGAGTGATAATAGCATCTATGCTGTGGGAATGAAAATAACACTGTCCTGTTGATTTCTCTGGAAACTTCAAAAGTTTCTCCAACTTCCACCAAAAGTCCTTGACTCTTCCTTATAAAGAAAATACCTGTCTAACAATTTTTGAATGAGGTCATTGTGATTGAAATTTGATAACAGAGTAAAAACAAATACTCTGTTTTTCAACTTCTAGGCATTTATCCTATGGCCTTCCCCATCTCCATTTTCCTTCAATTCTTACCCAAAAGACTTTTCCAAATGTTGGCAGTCTTGAGATGATTAGGTTCCTCCTAATACCAGTCTCGTTCTTGGGCATTCCCTCAGACTCAAGGATGACTTTGTTCCACTCCAGTTGTGTGGGTTGCAAAGTGGCTGATGAGGTCAATGTGGGATCTGCAGACACACATGTGGAGCTGGAGCTGCTTTGCCGAGGGCGGGTAGAATGTGCACTCATTCTACAGTTTTTATTTGGTTCCAAATGCACCTGATGAAGAGATTTGATGTTCTTAGTGCCATTCTGGATTTTGTTTCTCCAATTTAATCGGTCACGGGATGGGAACTCCCATAAGTCAATGAGGATACTGCCTTTTTTCATGGAGCTTTTGCGAATATCCTTGGTGTTTTCCTCTGTCTTGAGTTTGGAGTAGGGTTCAGTGTAATTAGAACCTTGATATGAGGTATATTGGCCACTAATGTTGGTTTGCTTATCCTGCAAGTGAATTTGAAAAATATTGCTGAGAGTGCATTGGTGGTACCTCTCCAGTGCTCTGAGTTGCCTGCTGTAGATACTCTGTTTCTCTGAAATGTACAGGGATATAGGAACCGTGGCTGCCCAGTAAACCATGTGCTCTGTACCAAGACTGAGGTCTTCATCTTTGAACTCAGTGGAGGTGATGGTGAATTTCATTATTGATATCTGCCTTTCCTGAGAGGTGGTTCCTGAGATGTGAAAAGTAGACCAACAGCGGTACCAAATTATTCATTCACTAGTATTTTTGTAAGCCCACTTCAAGTCACATTGGCTTGGTGTTCTGGATTCAGTATCTGTAGAGGCCAATACTTTGTATACAAGCCCTAAATCAACAACTTCACTTTCAGATCCTGAATTTGTCGAGCTATTTCTTGGAGGCTTATCCTTTGATATCGGTGATCAAACTCATTGCTCTTCACAGACTTCCTGCATTGCTGCAATGTGTCCTGTACATTTTAAAGCACTTTTAGAATAATATCTACCCAATTAACTCAACTGACAGTGATATAATTAAGCTTTCTGTTGCCTATGTTACTCAATGTCTTACAAAATTAGCAATTGGCTGTCTCTCCCAGATTCCATTCCACTTCATCTTAAGCTATTTCTGCATCATCCACAGAACATTTGCCACACCTATCTTTCAACATGTAATACCTTGTAGATTTAATTTAACTCTTCAAAGTTCCTGTCATGTTTCCTTCATCTTCCATCAGGTTATGATATGTTTTTGAATCTAAGTAATGAATACATTTTAAAATGAACAGAAAACCTGGAGCATATCATTCAACCTATTCCCACCTCATCCCCCCAAAAAGAAATCACTATATAAACCAGTTACTTTATCCATATCCAGGTTTTTGTAATCTCGTACCATTTTCCATTTCAATAGCAGATTATCAAAGGCTTTTTGTTGTTGCAAGCATACCACATTATGTGGGAAGTCATTGGCTTAAAAATTCAGGAACTTGGTCAGACATGATCTTAACATTATTAGATTCACCATATTCATTCTTGGGATGCGGATTGTTCTATGGGGAGCGATAAAGGAGGGAAAGAAGGATGTTTTTCTGATTGGAAGTCTGTGATTGCAGAGATCGGTGCCAGGACCCTTTTTGTATGTTATATGCATTAATGACTTTAATGTGAATGTAGGAGGTATGAATAGTAAGTTTGCAGATGACACAAAAGTTGGTGGTGTTGTGGATAGGAGGAAGGCTGTCCAAGTCCACAGCAGATATAGAACAGATGAGAAGTTGGGCAGAATGTTGGCAGATGGAGTATAATCTTGAAAAGTGCCAGGTGATGTATTTTGGGAAGTCAAATAAGAATAGGACATACTGTATACAGTAAATGATAGTGCACTAAGGAATGTTGATGAACAGAAGGACCTTGGCATTCAAGACCATTGTTCTCTCAAAGTGGCAACAAAAGTAGATAGGGTGGTGCAGAAGGCATATGACATGCTTGCCTTCATTGATGTGGGCATGGAATACAAGAGTTGAAATGTTATCCTGCAACTTTACAAAACACTGGTTAGGCTTCACTTGAAGTATTGTATGCAGTTCTGGTCACCACACTATAGGAAGAATGTGGTTGTGCTGGAGAAAGTGCAAAGGAGACTCACCAGGATGTTGCCTGGATTGGAGGACTTTAGTTACGGGTAGGTATTGATAACTAGTAGTCTGTAATTCCCTGGCCATGTTTGATATTACATTCGTTATCTGGCAATCCTTTGACACTGGAGAAATAAAGGAGTGCAGATGCTGGAATCTAGATGAAAAACATGATGATGCTGGAGGAACTCAGCAGGCTAGGCAGCATCTGTGGAGAAAAGCAAGGCAGTCAACATTTTGGGTCAGAACCCTTCCCCAGGGAATTACAGACTCCTAGTTAGCATCAGTGGTGGGAAAGAGGTGTTCCAAAGATTAATTGTGGGACCACTGCTGTCTACAATTTCCATTAACAATGTAGACTTCAATATCAAAGACAATTTCTAAATTTGTGCACAACTCCAAACTGGGGGAAGCAACTAAATGGAAAATGAAGTTCAACACAGATAAAACAAGGCAGTACAGTTTGATAGAAAGAAGGAGGTCCCTTTTTATTTAGAAAGTGGTAGTCTGGGGGGTGAACAGAGGAACAAAGGGATTTCAGAGCACAAATACACCAATCAGAAAATGATGTGCCATTAGTTGGCAAGGCTGCAAAAAAAAAGCAAACCAAGCACTAGGATTTGTATCTACATGAACAGAACTGAAAAATAGGAAAGGTACATTGAATCTATTATTACGTGACAGAATACTGCATGCTTGGTCCTGGGGAAGAGTCCTGACCTGAAACATTGACTGCCTGCTTTTCTCCACAGATGCTGCCTGGCCTGCTGAGTTCCTCCAGCATCATCATGTTTTTCATCCCTTGATACTATTTTAATGCCTTATTACATACATGTAGTAATGTTTCTGCTGTCTCTTCCCCAGATTCTTTTAAAATGCATGAATGGAATCCATCAGGACATGGTGTTTTATCATCTTTGAGTTTGATTTGTTTAGTTAATATATCCTCCTCTTATATTTTAAGTACACATCTTGTCTTCCAATGTCATGTTTCTTTCCTTGGTAAATACTGAAGCAAAATAATGATCGAAAATTTCTACCACTTCTATACTATTTCCAGTGGTGTTTTCCTGTCTATGCCATAAAGCCCCTATTTCGGTCTCAAATATCCTTTTTTACTGTTGAATCTTTAAATATCTCATAAATTTGAGATCACAAGACAAGGGAGCAGAAGTAGGCCATTCGGCCCATTGATTCTGCTCCAAGGAAAGGGGAAAAAAGAAAAAGAAATGAGAAATTGGGGGGGGGGGGGGGGCCACAAAAAAAACCACTATTCTAACCCCAATTTCCGACCTTATCCCCATATCCCTTGATACCCCGACTATTTAGATATCTATCTATCCCTTCCTTAAACGCCTCCAATGATCTGGCCTCCACTGCTGTATGTGGCAAGGAATTCCACAAATTCACCACCCTCTGGCTAAAGAAATTTCTCCTCATCTCTGTTTTAAACCTGTACCCTCTAATTCTAAGATTGTGCCCTCTGGTCCTGGACTCACCCACCAAGGGAAACAGCCTAGCCACATCTACTCTGTCCAGTCCTTTCAACATTTTAAATGTCTCTATGAGGTCCCCCCTCATTCTTCTGTACTCCAGTGAGTACAGTTCAAGAGCCGACAAACGCTCATCATACGTAAGCCCTTTCATTCCAGGAATCATCCTCGTAAATCTTTTCATTCCAGGAATCATCCTCGTAAATCTTTTCATTCTTTTGTATTCCTTAACAATTTAGTGGCCTTTGTATTCCTGATTGAATTTTGACTTCTCTCCCAATTCCTTGTTTTTTTTTTCCTCTCATCATGCACTCCTTTGCTGTCTATACTTAATTGTATGCTTCTTCCCTTATGAAGAATTATTCCCTTTTGTCTTTATGTACCATGTAGCCTCCTGAATGTATAGTTGATTCTTTCCATTAGTAGAATATATTTTCCTGCATTGTGCACAAAATTTTAATTGTTTCTCATTGTTACCTGCCAATATTATTGCCTACTTTATCTTCCCAAGTTCAATTTTAGGTCCCTCAAAATTAGCTTTTCTCCAATCTATTAACCTTATTTTCATTATAGTTCTGACCTTCCCTACATAATTTTAAAATGTATTGTGTTTTGGTCAATATTGCCTAGACATTTCCCTATTATTACTTATCTGCTTAGTTCTTTCTCCATTACCAGATCTAACAGCCAACTGTACCTTATTGAGCTTTTAACATATTGGGTTATGCATTGTTGGAATTCCATTCCTATTTCTCCTTTGCCTAATTCTTTGTCCAATTACTATTGGATAGTAGATATCTGCCAATCTGTACTTTTTTTCCTCACTTCCCAAATTTGACTCGATATTTCTTCCTCCACCTCCTTTCCAATTTTAGATGGTATGTAGAATACTTATGGTGATTGATCCTTTATCTTTTATCACCATCTATATGGATTCTACTTTTATTTTCCTTATAGTTACTTCACTTTTTTCTACTACCATCATGTTATCCCTAATAAGTACCACTGTTCCATACACTTTTTCTGAAGCATATCATTTACAGTATTATTTAATTCTCACTGCTGATTTTTCTGTAGTTAAGTCTCGGTAATCCCTATTATGTCTGGCTCTTGCCAACATACAATTGCCTCCAGCTCCTCTATTTTATTACGGACATTGTGTGCATTGCTGTACAAACAGATTAACTCAGTTTTAATAGAATTTCCTCTCACTTTATGGTAACCATCCTTTTAAGTTCCTGTTCTATAACTCAATTAATTCACTTGCTGTAAATGTCATCCCTTACTTTCTTCTTTGCTATTGTCACTTTCCCGGTTTTTTTTTTTACGTATTTAGGTTGCTTACATTTCTTGCAGATCCCTCTCACCTTCATACTAGTTTAAACCTTTGCCACTACCCTATTTACACTTTTTGCTAGGACATGTTCATGTGAAACCTGTTGTACCAGTACAGCTCTTTCCTGTCCCAGGATTGATACCAGTGTCTCACGGAAAGCAGTCCCTCTTTCTCACAGACCCTTTAGCCATTTGTTAATTCTCATGATCTTTCTGCATTTATGTCAGTGTGCATGCATGTTGGGCAATAATCCAGAAATTATTGCCCTTCAGATCCTGCTTTTTCCTTTAGGAGCAGAGTTCAGCCATTCACCCCTTCGAGTCTGCTCTGCCATTCTATCATGGCTGATTTATTTTCCCTCTCAACCCCATTCTCCTGTGTTCTCCCCCTAACCTTTGACACCCTTACTAATCAAGAACCTATCAACCTCCACTTTTAATATACCCAATGACTTGGCCTCCACAGCCATCTGTGGAAATGAATTCCACAGATTCACCACCCTCTGGCTAAAGAACTTCCTCCTCATCACTGTTCTAAAGGGACATCCTTCTATTCTAGGTTGTGCCCTCTGGTCCTAGACTCTCCCACTACTGGAAACATCCTCTCCACATCCACTCTATCCAGGCACATCAATATTCGGTAGGTTTCGATGAGTTTCCCCCTCATCCTTCTAAACTCCAGTGTGTACAGGTCCAGAACCATCAAACACTCCTCATGTGTTAACCCTTTCATTCCTGGGATCATTCTTGTAAGCCTCTGGACCCACTCCAATGCCAGCACATCCTTCCTTAGATATGGGGCCCAAAACTACTCACAATACTCCAAATGTGGTCTGACCACTGCCTTATAAAGCCTCAGCATTACATCCTTGCTTCTATATTCTAGTCCTCTTGAAATGAATGCATTTGCCTTCCTTACTACCAATTCAACCTGCAACTTAAATTTTAGGGAATCCTGCATTAGGACTCCCAAGTCCCTTTGCAGCTCCGATTTCTGAATTCGCTCCCTGTTTAGAAAGTAGTTTACATCTTTTTTCTTTCTACAAAAGTACATGACCATACACTTCCCTATGCTGTATTCCATCTGCCACTTCTTTGCTCATTCTCACAACCTGTCCATGCCCTTCTGCAGACTCCCTGCTTCCTCAACACTACCTGCCCCTCCACCTATCTTTGTATCATCTACAAACTTGACCACAAAACCCTCAATTCCATCAACCAGATCATTAACATATAACGTGAAAAGTAGCGGACTCAACACTGACCCGAGGAACACCACTAGTCACCAGCAGCCAAGCAGAAAACGCCCCCTTTATTCCCACTCTTTGCGTTCTGCCAATCAGCCAATCTTCTATCCATGCTAGTACCTTTCCTGTAATACCATGGGCTCCTATCTTGTTTAGCAGTCCAATGTGTGGCACTTTGTCAAAGGCCTTCTGAAAATCCAAGTAAACAACATCCACTGACCCTCCTTCATTTATCCTGCCTGTTACTTTCTCAAAGAATTCCAACAGATTTGTCAGCCAATATCTCCCCTTAAGGAAACCATGCTAACTTCAGCCTATTTTATCATGTGCTTCCAAGTACCCCAAAACCTTATCCTTAATAATGGATTCTAACATCTTACCAACCACTGAAGTCAGACTAACTGGTAAAGACTAACCTGTCTTTTGCCTCCCTCCCTTCTTAAAGAGTGGAGTGACATTTGCGATTTTCCAATCCTCCGGAACCATTCCCAGCTCTAGTGATTCTTGAAAGATCACTACTAATGCCTCCACAATCTCTTCAGCTACCTCTTTCAGAATCCTGGGGTGTAGTCCATCCAGTCCAAGTGACTTATCTGCCTTCACCTTTCAGCTTTCCAAGCACCTTCTCCTTAATAATACTGAATACACTCACTTCTGTCCCCTGACTCTCAAATTTCTGGCATGTTGCTGCTGTCTTCCAGTGAAGATTGATGCAAAATACTTATTCCGTTCCTCTGCCATTTCTTTGTTCCCCATTCTATCTCTCCAGTGTCATTTTCCAGTGGTCCAATGTCCACTCTTGCCTCTTCTACTCTATGTATCTGAAAAAGCTTTTGGTGTCCTCTTATATTATTGGCTAGCTTACCTTCGTATTTCATCTTTTCTCCCCTTATTGCTTTTTTAGTTGCCTTCTGTTGGTTTTTAAAAAGCTTCCCAATCCTCCAGCTTCCCACTAATTTTTGCAATATTGTATGGCCTCTTGCTTATGCTGTCTTTTACTTCCCTTGTCAGCCACAGTTGCCTCATCCTCTCTTTAGGATGCTTCTTCTTTGGGATGAAATGATCCTGTCTCTTCAGAATTACTCCCAGAAACTCCTGCCATTGCTGCTCTACTGTCATCCCTGCTAGGGTCCCCTTCCAATCAACTTTGGCCAGCTCCTCTCTCATGCCTCTGTAGTTACCTTTACTCAACTGTAATACTGATACATCTGGTTTTAGTTTCTCCCTCTCAAACTGCAGTGTGAATTCTATCATATTATGATTACTGCCTCCTAAGGGTTCCTTTACCTTAAACTCCCTAATCAAAAGTGGTTCATTGCACCACACCAAATCCAGAATTGCCTTTTCCCCAGTGGGCTCAACCACAAGTTGTTCTAAAAGGCCATCTTGTAGGCATTCTACAAATTCCTTCTCTTGGGATCCAGTGCCTACCTGATTTTCCCCAATCTACCTGCATATTGAAATCCCCCATGACTACCATAACATTGCCCTTTTTGCATGCCTTTTCTATTTCCTTTTGTAATTTATACCCCATATCCTGGCTACTATTCAGAGGCCTGTAACTAATTCCCATCAGGGTCTTTTTACCCTTGCAGTTTCTTAACTCTACCCACAAGGATTCTACATCTTCTGATCCTATGTCACTTCTTGCTAAGGATTTGATTTCAATTTTTACCAACAGAGCCACCCCTCTTCCTCTGCCCACCTGCCTGTCTTTTCGATAGGATGTGTATCCTTGGATGTTTAGCTCCCAGCTGTGACCTTCTCTCAACCACGACTCTGATGCCCACAACATTATATCTGCCAATCTCTAACTGTGCTAAGAGCTCATCTACCTTATATACTGCATGCATTCAAATATAACACCTTCAGTCCTGTATTCACTACCCTTCTCAAATTTGTCTCCATGTTGCCTGAAGTTAAATTCTTATCCCTTTCTAAACTTTCTCTTATTCTTTATTCTGGAGGCTTCAGTAACCCCTCTTACACCCTCTTTCCCTTTTACTTTATCCATACTTTTCCAATCTGTTGAACCCACCCCCCTACTATTTAGTTTAAAGCCATATCTACAGCCCTGGTTATACAATTCACCAGGACCCTGGTCCCACCATGGTTCAGATGGAGCCCATCCCATCGGAGCAGCTCCCTCCTTTCCCAGTGCTGGTGCCAATGTCCCACAAATTCAAACCCACGCCTCCCACCCCAATCTTTGAGCCATGCATTTAACTCTGATCTTATTTACCCTGTGCCAATTTGTATGTGGCTCAGGTAGCAATCCAGAAATTATTACCTTTTTGGTTCTGCTTTTTAATTTAGTCCCTAGCTGCTCCAATTCCCTCAGCAGAACCCCTTTCCTTGTTCTACCTACATAGTCAGTATCCACATGGACCACAACAACTGGATCTTTCACCTCCCATTCCACATTCCTCCACAGGTCAGATGAGATGTCCCAAACCCAGGCACCAAGCAGGCAACACAACCTTCAGGACTCTCGATCCCTGTGACAGAGAATTGTGTCTATTCACCTGACTATACTGTCCCCAATCACAGCTACATTTCTCTGCTTCCTCTTGAATGGCTCCCTGAACCATGGTGCCACAGTTCAGTTGCTCATCCTCCTACAGCCCCCACTCTCATCCACACAATCTCAGACCTGTTGGACAAGCTCAAGGGCTGAGGCTCCTCCAGCACTACCTCTTGGATCCCTCTACCTGCCTAACTCATCGTCACACTCTCGTGTCCCTGAGCACAGACCAAATTTGAAGTAGTTAATCTAATGGGTGTGACTGCCTCCTGAACACAGCATCCAGGTAACTCTCCCCCTCCCTGATGCAATAGCAGTGTTTGAATCTCAGATTCCAGGTCATCAACTCTGAACCTGAGTTCCTCGAACAACCAACACTTGCTACATATGTGGTCACCAGGTACCGCAAAGGGGTCCACCAGCTCCCACATCATGCAGCTACAACACATCACCTGATCCTGCATCCCTACTTCATTTAATTAGTTATAATTTGATGTCTTTTTATTTAACTACTATAAAAAACCTTACCTGTTACTCACCCGTGCCTCCTCACCAAAGCCTCAGAATTCTCACTCCTGCACTGGCCCACTGTCACAATGGCCACTCCACTTTACCCTAGCTTCCTTTTATTGGCTGAGTTGCCACACACTAAGCCAATCACACAACTTTAAAAAAGCTGCTAGCTCCTCCCCTCTGCTGCTCTGGCTGCTGCAACTGGAGAAACTTTAGGCTCCCAATACTTTCAGTAGGACCACCTCCTTGTTGCCTGTTATTTGTTTCAACATGGATCATGACAACCGGATCTATTCCCTCTTTCTAAGTTCCTCTCTTTCCACCATGAGATATCTCTTAGCTTGGCACAGGGCAGACAACACATCCTTTGGGATTCAACTTGTAGGCTGGAGAGGGCACTATCTGTCCCACTAATTATAGAGTCCCCTTTCACTACCACATTTCTGTTCTGCTTTTCTCCTCTTAGATAGCCTTCTGATCCACAATATCTTGGTCTGGGTTTTGGTTGTCCATCCTGTTGTTTTTCTCCTTGTCTTCATAGGAAGTAATTGCACATTATCTGTTGGACAGTATAATACCCTGTGGGACCTCCTTCTCAGCCTCTTGTTGCTCCCCTCTACCCATCTTCCAAATAATTACTTTCTCCTCGTCCTAAACGTACACATTATTCTGGCACTTGACTGTGTTCTGGATAAAACTGTCCAGAAATTCCTCCTCTCCCTTATAATTTGGGGTAACTGTAAGTCACATTCCAGCTCTAAGATTCTGACCAAAATCTTGCTCAGGACAGACTTACCATCTTCAAACTCCCACATACTTCTCTTGCGACTTACAGTCAACCCTGCCATATCTTAGACTGGCCTTATTTATTAAATTACTCTTTATTCAATTATTATTTATGATTATATTAAAATCACATAATTAGTTAAGCTTATCTAAATTGAGGCATGAACTTCAAAATATTGGGCCCGAGTTATGGACATGATGGACAAAATTTCAAAAGTAAATACTTCCCTTCATTAATTGTGAGTAATTTTCAAAAGTCAGTCAACAAATTTCTTTCTGAAGGAGAACAATTTAAAGTACACAAACACTTTTTATACTTCTTAAAAACATTTAAATCATGCAATTAAATCATTTGTCTGGATTGTGTTTTAATAACTTCTTTTTTCAAAACATTTCTCGGTACACTAGAGTTTATTATTCCACTCCAGGGAAGTGATTGGTTTGATTGTCAATGTGCTTTTCAAAAATGGGTGAGTGAGATTTGGGGTTCTGTGAATAGTCATGGCAGAGAGGGCAGTCAGAGACTCCCAGAGCAGCCAAAGTGAAGACCAGTCGCCCTGGCAACAGCCAAGAAAGAGGTCTGAAATACCAAAGTGGCTGATAATCAAAGAAAACCTGCTGGTGCTTGAAATCTGAAATGAAAACAGTAAGTGTTGGAAAAAACTTAGCAGATCAGGCAGCATCTCTGGAAAAAGAAACAGTTAATGTTTCAGGTCTGAGACTTTTCATCAGAACTTTGAGCTGTCATTTAAAGATTAAATACATAGTTTACAAATATATATTCCCACTTAGGTACCAAAGCCCTAACAGGAATATTGGTTCAGCCTATGCCTAACAAGAGAAGTTAAGGGTAGTACTAAATTAAAAGGAAAAGCTCATAATGTTGCCAAAAAGAGCAAGAAACCTAAGGACTGAGAAAATTTCAGAATCCAGCAACAAAGGACTAAGGGAAGAAGAATTTGAGAGTAATTAGCAAAAAACATAAAAGGACAGTAAAAACCTCTATAGAGGTGTAAAAAAGATTAGCAGAAGTTAATGTGGGTTCTTGCTCTGCAGACTAGGGCAGGAGAAATTATAAGGGAGAATAAAGAAGTGGCAGAGAAATTAAACAAAATTTTGTGTCTGCCTCATGGAAGAAGACGAAAAAAATCTTGCTGATGGGGGAGAACAGCTGGTTCTGAGAGAAATAGGATTCAAAAGAAATTAGCAATAAAAAAAGTATTGGAGAAATTAATGGGATTGAAAGCCAACAAATCCCTGAGAACTGTTGGCCTGCATCCCAAGGTTTTGAAAGCAGTGGCTGTGGGGACAATGGTTGTCATCTGGCAAAGTTTCATAGATCCTAGGAAGGTTCCCATAGCTTAGAAAGTTTGAAATAAAATTCCAGTATTTAAGAAAGAAGGGAGAGAAAAAACATAGACCAGTTAAGAAAAAATCAATATTAGGAAAAATGCTAGAATAGATTATTAAGGAAGTGGTCACAGGACACTTAGAAAATAGTAATAAAATTGGGCATTGTCAATATGGATTTATGCTCTGTTTTTGGAGATTGCTGTGGCAGCATGAGAAAAAATTGTAGTCACGAATTAAAATGGTGTAAAAAGCAAATCAATGTCATTCACTTGGACAGAAAACAGTAGAAAAGTGGAGTACTTTTTAAATCTTGAGAGTCTGAAAGATTTTGCTGTTCAAGTTCATTGTCATGGGCATATATACCCAGGGTATAATTGCCATGAGAATTAGCTTTTTGCAGCAGCAGCAGCACAGTACATCACAAACATGACAAACATAAATTATAATACCTTACATGACACAGTAAACAAAGATAACATAACGGCATTAGTACAAGTTGAGGTAGAATTAAGATCTTTCAGGTCAGTTCAAGAATGTGTTGGCAGTAGGGAAGAAGCTGTTCAGAATGATCTGGGTGTCCTTGTATATAAATCACTAAATTTTAACAGGCAGGTACAGCAAGCAACTCATGGTAAGTTGGTCTTTTTTGCAAGAGGATTTGAATACAAGAATGGAAATATCTTGCTTCTATTACATAGGGTCCTGATGAGACCACATAGGGAGTCATAGAGTTGTACAGCACAGAAATAAGCTCTATGGCCCATCATGTCTGTGCCAATCTTCTTTCCCATCTACACTGATCCCATTTGCCTACATTAGGACCATATCCTTCTATGCCTTGCCTATTTATATGTCTGACTACATGCGTCATAAACATATTAATTGGATTTGATTCAACTACCTCCTCTGGCAGTAGGTTCCAGATGTCAACCACACTCTGTGTAAAAAAAACTTACCCCTCAGACCCCCTTTAAAACTCCATCCTCTCACCCTAAACCTATGTCCTCTCATTTTTGATACCCCTTCCATGGGAAAAAGATTTTGACTATCTACCTGGTAGTGTAGCGGTTAGTGTAACGCTTTACAGTGCCAGCAACCCGGGTTCAAATCCGGCCACTGTCTGTAAGGAGTTTGTACGTTCTCCACGTGTCTGCATGGATTTCCTCTGGGTGCTCCGGTTTCCCCCCACATTCCAAAGACATATGGGTTAGGAAGTTGTGGGTGTGCTATGCTGGTGCCAGAAGCGTGGCGACACTTGCGGGCTGCCCCCAGAACACTACGCAAAAAGATGTATTTCACTGTGTGTTTCGATGTACATGTGACTAAATAAGATATCTTATACTCTACCTGTCTATCTGGTCACCCCAACAGCCTCCTTTGCTCCAGAGAAAAGCCAAACATACCCAATCTCCCCATCTTTGTATCATCTGCAAACTTACTAATCATACATCCTACAATCGTGTCCATTATATATCACAAATAGCGAAGGTCCCAGCACTGGTCATTGAGGTACACCACAAGTCACAGACTTCCAATTGGAAAAGCATCCTTCCACCACTGTTCTCTGCCTCCTTTCACCAAGCTAATGTTGGACCTAATTAGCCAGCTTGCCTTGGATTCCCTATGCCTTAACCTTCTGAACCAGCCAATCAAGTAGGACCTTGTCAATTGCCTTACTAAAGTCTATATAGACAAAATCTACCATCTTGTCTTCGTCACTCCCCTTTATTACCTCTTCAAAAAAACTCAATCAAATTAATAAGACAGGATTTCCCCCACATAAAGCCATGCTGACTAATTCTAATCAGTCCCTGCCTTTCCAAATGTACATAAATCCAGTCCCTGCAATTTCCCTACAGTTGACATAAGGCTTATTGGCTGGTTATTACCTGCTTATCCCTGCTGCCCTTCTTAAATGAATCACATATCCTCCAGTGTTCTGGAATCTCGCCTGTGGCTAATGAAGATGTAAAAATCTTCATCGGGGCTCCAGCTATCTCCTCCCTTGTTTCCTGTAGCATTCTGGGATAGATCTTTTCTGGACCTGGGAAGTTATCCACTCTTATGCGTTCCAAGACACCTAAGAGTTCAACCTGCTTAATATCAACATTCTCCAGACAATTAACATATCCCTCCTTGAATTCACTGTCCTCCACATCCTTCTCCCTGGTGAATACAGACAAGAAGTATTCATTTAGGACCTCGCCCACACCCCCAGCTCCACACCCTTTAGTCCCTTCTTTCTCTTGCTCTTAATATAGAATGACTTAGGATTCTCTTTAATCTTATCTGCCAAGGATATTTCATGGCCCCTTTTTGCCCTCTGAATTCCTTTCTTAAGTACTCCCCTACACCCTCTATATTCCTCAAAGCACTCACTTTATTGTAGTTGACTATATCTGTCATATGCTTCCATGTTTTTTTTGATCAAGCCTTCAATAACTTTTGCCATCCAAGGTTCCCTAAGCTTGCAATGTTTGCCTTTCACCTTTACTGGAACATGCTGGCCCTGAACTAACTCCCTTTTAAAAGACTCCCACTTGTCGGATGTCATTTTACCCACAGCCACCTGCTCCCAATCTAATTTCACCATCCCCTCTCTTGCTCTATTGAAATCAGCCTTCCCCCATTTGTGGTCTTTAACTTGAGGACCAGCCTTATCCCTTTCCATAATTACCTTGAAACTTACAGAATTATGGTCCTGTTTCCAAAATGTTCCCCAACCGACATTTCCAGCACCTGCACCACTTCATTTCCAAAGGTCAGGTCAAGTACAGCCCCTTCTCTGGTATGACTATCTTCACATTGTCTCAAAAAATTATCTTGAATGTACTTAAAAAATTCTATCTAAGTCCCTTGCATTAAGGCAACTCCAGTCAATACTAGGAAAGTTAAAATCCCGCACTACTGTAACCCTATTGCTTTTATATCTTTCTGTAATATGCTTACATATCTGTTTCTCTAATTCCCACTGACCATTTGGAGGCTTTAAGTAAAACTGCAGCAAAGTAATCACATTCTTTCTTGCCTGAAACAAGCTAATGGGGCAGTACAAGTAGTTGCATCGGTTACAGGCTTTTCGATGATGCAGGATGCCATTGACTGCACTCACCTCAACTGGGATTTCACTTACACATTGTGCAGTTGATATAGAATTGTCGGTAGTGTATTATGCATGCAAATATCATTATCCTTCAGTGGTCACATTTCCTTCACTCTGCAGAATTGTTAGGCCAGGCATATTTGATCCACTGTGACTAATGATACACTGGCCACTGGGTGACAAAGCTTATCCACTGATCATATGGCATATGGAAACGGTCTGGAACCCTGTACACAGCTACAATGAGAGCAAGTTGTCACAAGGAAAGTTATAGAGGAGAAGTGGAAGAAGAAGAAGCAAAACCCAAGCTCTTCATGGTGAAGTCTTTCATTAATTGTAACCTTATTCATTGACATCAGTCCCAAACATTACTTTTCCTATTCACTGACCATCATACTGTCGTTGTTTCAGCATCACAGAAATAAAACTAATAGAAAATGCACATGCCAATCTAAATTCATAAATTCAGTGACAAAACAGAAACAAAAATAAATTATCCATTCCCTTTGTCCTTTGCCTTGCATTGTGGTCCTGTAAGTGTGTTCCCAGTGGCTACAGCAGAGGTGATGGAAAATGTCTAACTTTCATTTGAAAAGGATGCACATGATCTTGGAAAGCAGCCTTGAGCACCCCTAGGTTTAGAAGATTCTGCATCAGACTGCACCATTTTAGCCTGGACTGTAGCCATCCAAATTAGCTGGCAGGCAAGGCAACTGTAATGGCACCATCAGAATGACAAAATGAGAGCAGGAATTCTGTCATCCTGAGGATGAGGAGCCATGTTGTATTTCCTGGAGCAAGTCTCACTCTCCCCAGGAGGCACTACAACAATCCAAGTATTCTGTTGGGGTTAGGGTTGATGGACTTTGTTGAAGTCCCTTTGAACAGTAATGGCAGCAGTCTGTGTCAAAGCTATGATAGTAGCAGTCTGAGCTTTCTCTGCAGCACTCAGACATTGATGGAAATTATCTATGCAGTACTAGAAGATGTTGAATCTGCCCTCAGAAGCTGCATCTATGCTGGTGTTCCACAGGTATGCTGATGGAAAGGATGATCTCTACGTTCTGCTCAAACTCCTTTGCCATTTTGATGCCAGACTACTTCATAAACCTTGGCTTTGACTTAGGCTTTTTGGTAGACCTCCAATACACCAGGCATTTCAGTGTGTTCCACTGAAGTCCTCAGCCAGGACCTCCATAGGAGAACTAGTATCCAATGCCATGGCTCTAGCAGCTGGTGCCTTCACTATCCTTTCCAGACACTTGGCTCCAATACACTTTTGCCCAGTGTCTGGCCAAATGTCAATTCATGTGTAGTAGCTCTCCTCACTAAAATACGTGCAGTATCTGGATTTGAGCTGGTGGCTGCAACTTTAACACCATGTGATAGTGTTCCTTCATCCTCACTTTCTTCTTCCTCTCCACTGACCAGGCAGGTTCTAGTTCTTGAGCATCTGAAATGAAAACAGGACAAGGGTTGTCATGTGGTAAGGGAGAGAAGAAAGTAAGAAGTATATGGTTATACCCTCCTCAGGTTCTGATTCAGAATTGACCGAGGGATCTGAGAAGAAAATGAGAGAAGGATTTGGTATGCTTACACCCTCATCATCAGTTGCTTTAGCTCCGCCAGTGACCATGGCCTCACGAATGCTGGATGAGCAGCATTGTTTCTTACAACAGGCAAAGGTGCTCAACCATCTTTCTTGCAGAGCTCTGTTATCACTTTCCCCAGCAAGGAAGAAAGATGTTTGTCAGTAAGTGTTAGGACTGCCAACGCAGACGTAAGTATGTAATTATACCACTGTCCCTATTTCCAGTTCAATCACTACAGCCCGCTACTTGTAAAAGGACATGATCATATTGGGAGCACTCACCTTTATTAATGTACACATTGGAATTCATAATGAACGTATAAAAATAAGGGCATAGTGTTTGATTATAAAATTAGGTATTGTGGCACCATCACCAAATAGTTATCAAACTGTGTAAACTGTGAACATGAGGCTTACAACAGTGCCACAAATGTGAGGCTGATGTAAGGCATTTGAATTGAGAGGTTGAGTACTGGTTGATAGAGATTGATGTAGATGGGTGTTGGAGGTACAGTGAATTAACTCTAGGGTTCAGCTAATGATTCAGTTTGTAGAACGTGATATAGAATCATGGATCAGTACAGCACAGAAGAAGGTACCTTGTCCAATGGCTCTTTCTAAAAGATATCCAATTGCTTCACTGCCCAGCTAATTCCATTTGCTCTGCATTTTCGTTCTTTTCAAGTAATTATGTCTTCCTTCAAGTACTTTTCAATTCTCTTTCAAAGAGTTGAATCTTTGAATCTTTACCTACTGGCTATGCTTTCCAAATCCAAACCATTTGTTGCATTAAACAATTTTCTTCATATCAGTAGTTCTTTTGCCAGTCATATTAAGTCTGTATTCTCTAGTTATTCATCCTTCAGCCACTGAGAACAGTTTTGTGATCTCCATCAAATGTTCTCTTCTTTAAGAACAACGCCAGTTTTTCCAATTTATCCATGAAGCTATAATCCCTTGAACCAGAACCATCATAGTGAATCTTTCTGTACACTCATCAAAGACTTCAAGGCCATTGGAGAGTGCAGTGCCTAAAATTGAACACAATGCTCTAGTTGGGGGCAGAATATAAATTGTTTTATATGTTCAACTTGATATCCTGGATTTTGTATCCTGAGTATAAAGCTCAGAATCCTTTTTATTACCTGCTTTGTTAATCTAGCCTTGTTGGCCTTGATTACCCATATCAGATTGTTAAAATTCTTCCTTCACTGCATCCAAGTTCTTGGACCAACACGCCTTGCATGGACCACTGTTGCTGTTTTTTCACTACTGCCTAAGCCTGAAGGATCTCCTGCATATTGTGGATACAGCACATCTCTCTTCCTTTCCCCTTCTTCCACTCAGATCTCTAATGTAGTGTTTGAAAATATTAGTACTCACTCTGTTATATCTTTAGGCATTGCCTAAAACATAAAAATAGAGATTGACTTTTCAAGTGACTCCCATCGCATCTTGAACACACAAGGCACCATCCCTTTAAGAGGCGCCAACTGCCTTAATGTTAATCATTCTTAATATTGTCATCCCTGCTGATTAACAACATGCTTTACAAAAACTATATGTAACACACAATGAACGGGTGCAATCCCCATTCCTGTTCTTGGGCACTGGCCAATTGCTCCCCTGCTATGTCATTTCCTTTCTCCTGCAAGTGTACATCTGTGTAAATGTAGGCACATGCTTCTGTCAATATAAAGCAAAGAGTTGGCTCTATGCAACTTCCAGCAATTCAGCATTCAATGGTGAAGACAGGCACAAAGCCAGTGATCTGCAGGAATAATTAAAACTACAATGATATTACTGGCTAGTAGCGTAGGAGGAGGGGCAGGACAAACCTTGTGGAAAATGTCATCTTTCACAGTTGTAATCGATAACAAGCAGAAGTGTTTTCAGTCTTTTCCTAACAATGGTGTAAAACACAAATCATCAAATTAAACATGCACATAAATAGTGTAACAATATTTGTATGACCATTCACCTGTCAATTATGTTCTTCGTGTAATGTGGGTGCAGTCTGCAGGTGTTGAAGGATTGAGTGGATATAAATGATTAACTGCCTCTAATATTAATAATTCCTTTATTAAAAGAAACATTATTATATTCTTTAATAGACTAAATTGTAAAAAGAGATTGAAGAGCCATTACCTTTTACAAAATAAAGCTCCTTGTTAATGCACATAAGTGAGTATTAATCAGTGAGTGATACTACCATCAGCTGATATTACAAGCTGTAGTTTGTTTGAACACCAGCCAAACAAGTAAAGATTTTGCCTACCCATTTCTTCTTCATTGTAAGTCTATCTGATTGTGAACTCCTTCCAGTTCCCTTTTCTATTCTAGCGATCTTCCCAAATCAATTAAACTATTTGAGTTTTACACCAGATTTAATTATTTTAGGCACCCAGTTTATTTGTAAACATGCAATAATATAAAACTGTTGCTTTTCAGAAATTTGTTCATTTTACTCTTGCTGTAATGATTTCACTGGATATTTCTATTCTAGTGGTCATGTGAAAATACCAGATTCATTAAGATTTTTTCAAAATAAATCAAGGCTCTTCAGTGGAATAGGTTTGCAATGAACTTGAGCAAAGTAAACCTGAAAAAACTGTCAAAAATTTACTTCATTATTTTCTGCACGCCTACTAACATCATTCTGTAAAACAGATACTGAGCTCCTAGAATATAAAGAATATAAATTCTAATGTAACCTTCTTCAACTCAATCAGCATGAAATGCACACACAAGAGGTACACATACTTCCTGACAAGGTTGTGACAAGTAATTCTGTTGCATAAATCTTTATTTACATATATATAAAAATTGTATGTGTGCATGCACTTCCTGACAGCCTTTTCATTGCCATTTTCTATTGCCATATATACAATGAAGACTGCCAATGTCATCTTGCAAGGTTTTAAATACACCACTATCCCCACATCTAGTTCAATCATTTTAACACACTGCTGATTGTGATTACATTGAGGGCCATTATAAATATGCACATTGGAATTTCAAACATAAAGAATAATAACAAAATGTTTGATTATAAAGCGGTGACTGAATTGTATCTGCACACATTGCTTCAAATACATTCTCTCTAATCCTGTTTGACCTCAAAACTAAAATTCATCTTAACTCTTCATTTGGAATACCATGGAAGATCAACCAGTTTCTTCTTAACTATCTCTTTATCTACAACTTCATTGGTTTTGACTTCTGGTCATACTTTTACATCAATGCTATTTATCATAGGTGCTGTCTACGTAAATATTTAAAATATCCATTGTAAACTGCTGTTTAAAATGGGGAGTTTCCAATGTAAGTGCCTGTTTATTGATAAATCCATTGAATTATCTAAACCCTTTTTCAGAAAAAAATCCACCATCTAAGTAAATCCATAGAATGACACAGCACAGTTTGGTTGAGCTCACTGATTAATCTTACCCCCCAAGTAACCATCTCCCAAGTGAGATTTTAAACAAAAAAACTAACTAAAAATCAAAAAATAATATTTTTCACATTTTTAAACTTTCTTTTATTTTCAGTAATATGTTTTTTAAGCTCAAAGCCATGGCCTCTCCAAAACGCTTGGGCTTTACTTGGAAATTTTTAATTCACTTCATTTGTGGAACATTTTCATATATGTCTGTGCATTTTCTGGACATGGTTTTTTTCTATTATGAGACAAAGCTAATGGAGATGAATATTATTTTTGTGATTTCTTTGCTTATACATGTGTCGATAATACCCCTTCCAAGTGACAGTGTGATGTGCGTGAATTCAGTTCATGTACTGTCTGTGAACAAATCATAATTTAACAAAAATGCTACTCCTTTGCTCCATTGATTTTACTGACTGAATAGCTGAGATTCATATTAGTTTTACCATGATTTGGTTGCAACCTGATGTTTTAACTGTTATTGGATTATGTGAATGTTTCAGGTATGGATCCCAGACATATTGCCTTGCCAATATGGTGGGTAACTGCACTTCTTGTAGGTAATGACCATACATGTCTCCCCACCATATTGGATCCTTAGACATTTGCTTTATGTCTATGAAGTGGGTGAAATGCTGTTAAATTACCAGGTTCAAGTGACTGGTTTGATTCCCAGTCTAACCTCAGTCAAGAGAGCAGTGGAGAATATGTTGCAGTCTAAGATCTTCAACATGTTATTGCTCCACAACTCACTCTCAGATATTGAAAACCTTATAGGGAATAAATATTTCATAGGTTTTCTTTTAAAAACAAAGCCTTGACTGAAAGATATATTCAGCATTAATTGCACATTGGATGCATGCAGCACTCTCTTGGTTATACTAGAGTTACAGTGGACTTATTTATTATTCTAACATTGCAATATTTGTATGTAATTAGAGAATATCATTACTGAAGGTAATGTGTTGATTCAAAAGTAGAGGCTGTGGCCATCTAGACTGCTATGTACAGGAATGCCTCAGAGGCAATAGAGAGTAGAGGTTGAGGGTGGTGTAAATTAGGTGGGGATAGGGATTAACATTATCCTCTCGGCTCTGGGGCTATTGGAAAATAGATAAAGTGGCAGAACTTAGCCTGTAAAACATTGATAAGAATTTAGAAATGCTTGTAATGTTCTGCATCTCTCCCCATAATGAATGAAATAAGTTTGTTTCTGGTATAGTCCTGAATTCTGATAAAATTCAGACCAGCTGGTGTCTGTGCCTCGGATACTCACTCAAACCAACCTGTGTCCAGGCAGCTTGTACTTACTCAGACCAATCGGTGCCTTTGTTCTTAGCAGCTATCAGACCATCCTGTGTCCAGGCTTCTGGCACTGACGCAGACCAATTAGTGTCAATGCCCGGGCACTCATGCAGACCAACCAATTTCTATCCTCCAGGCACTTTTTTCAAAACAACTGGTTTCTCTGCTTTTGGCACTTTCTCAGACCAACAGTTTTGCACTCCTAGCACCTACACAGACCTAGTGACAATCCATTCCTTGCTCACAGGCTGAACTGCTTGTCAATCCCAAGACCCCTGAGTGAAAAGCTCTACTCTTTCTCTCCATGGTGCCCCTTTTGTTTGTAATTTCCTTTAAGAAATTGGAACTAGTTAACTTAAGAACTGAAGTTACTGCAAAACCTGGAAAAATAAATCTGGGTTCTGCTAAAGCACAGTGTACAGTGCCCATGGAGTGATTTGTCTGTGGAATGTGGACTTTGTATAGTGAGGGACCTTGGTAAGACAAGGATAAGATGCAGCTCTTTATTTAAAGAAAACACTATAGGTTTATGTTTGGATTAAGTGAGTAAATCTCATGGTGGGTCTGAGATAATATGTCTGGGGAGACTATAGTTTTCCTTTTCACTATTTTTATGACATTCGCTCTGAATTGTAACCCATTGTAAACATATAACTAAAACTGGTATCTTGAAACCAGATTAGTAACAAGACAAAATTATAATTAACAAGTGCATGATCACCTATATCTCAAGATCTGAAGGAGGTAGCTCTGGAGTTGGTGGGTGCACTGGTTGCCATCATCCAAAATTCCACAGATCCTAGCACAGTTTCCAGAGAACTAGGGAGAGGCTGGGCAGACTAGGACTTTATTCCTTGGAACGTAGGAGACCTTATAGAGGTGGCATAGATAGGGTGAATGCAAACAGTCTATTTAATAGGGACCTGAGAGGTGACCTCTTCATGCAGAAGGTGCTGCATAAATGAAATGAGGTGCAAGAGAAAGTAGTTGAGGCAAATACATTAACAACATTTGGATGCGTACATGGATAGGAAAGGTTTGGAGGGATGTGGGCCAAACACGGGCAAATGCGTCTAGGTTAGGTGAGCACCTTGGCAGGCATGGACGAGTTTCCATGCTGTATTACTCTCTGTGAGAATGGATGGTAACAAGTGTAACCCCACTATTTTATGAAAGGAGGGAGTGAGAATACAGGGAACTACAGACCAGTTAGTCAAGCATATGTAGCAGGGAAAATGCTGGAATCTATTATTAAGGAAATGGGTTAGGATTGGGCAGAGTCAACGTAGATTTATGAAAGGGGGAACCAGTGGGTATGGTGTATCTGGACTTCCAGAACCAATTCCAAAACGTTCCACTCAAGAGATAACTAAACAAAATTAAAGCACACGAGATTCAGGGAACTACACTGGTTCAAACTGAGGATTGGTTAATGGTCAGAAAGTGAGGAATGGGAATAAGTGGCTCATTGTCTAAATGGGAATCTATAACTAGCAGGATGCTACAGGGATCGGTGCTGAGGCCCGAGCTGTTCACAAGATATATCAATAATTTGAAAGTGAATACCTATTCTACTATATCCAGATTTTCTGATGGTACAATGCTGGGAGGTATGAGTTGTGAGGTGGCAGAGAGGCTTCAGGAGGGATATTGACAGGTTAAGTGAATGAGGGCACAAGAGATTCTGCAGATGCTGGAATCTGGAGCAACACACACAAAAAGTGCTGGAGAAACTCAGCAGGTCAGGCAGCATCTATGGAGAAAAATAAACAGTCGATGTTTCAGATCAAGATCCTTCATCAGGACTGGAGCTGATGAATGATCTTGACCCGTAACGTCGACTGTTTCTCTCCATAGATGCTGCCTGACCTGCTGAGTTCCTCCAGCACTTTTTGTGTGTGCCATGGTATATGAAATTTAATGTGGAAAAAGTGAAGTCATCCATATTGGTAGGAAAAAATAGAAACACAGTATTTTTAAAATGTCAAGACATTGAAAAGTTTTGGCATTCAGAGGGCCCTGGATGTTCTTGTACACTAATCACTGAAAATTAATATGCAGGTGCAGCAAGCAATTAGGAAGAGAAATGTAACATTGTATTTTATTACAACAAGATTTGAGTACGAGAAAAGATGTCTTACTGCAAATATAAGGGGCCCTGGTGAAACAACTGGACTGTAGTCAGCAGGTCTGGTCTTCCTACCTAAGGAAGGGTATGCTTGCAACAGAGGGAGTGCAACAAAGGTTCACTAGATTGATTCCTTGGATATGAAGATTAATGAAGACATTAAGTAGACTGTCTCTATACTCTCCAGAGTTTAGAGAAATGCGTGGTGATCTCATTGAAGTGTACTAAATTCTTATGGGGCTTGACAGAGTAGGTACAAGCATGATGGCTGAAGTGTCTAGAACCAGTGGTCTTAGTCTTAAAATAATGGGTGGCCATTCAGGACTGAGATGAGAGAAATTTCTTCACCCAGTGGATAGTGAATCTTTGGAGGACTGTGGAGGCTCAGGTGCCCAGTATGTTCAAGACTGATATCAAAAGATTTCTGAATGTTAAGGGAAGGAAGGGAGATGGAGTAAGAAAAGTATCAATTTTATGGAATAGTGGAGCAAGTGCAAGGGGTTGATTGATCTACTTCTGCTTCTATTTGCTATGTTGTTATGTTCTTCATCTTACCCTGCAAATGACGACCAAGACCCATCTGCACTGGCATCACAAGTGATACAATCAAAGCAAAAGAAAGTGGAGCATGAAATGTTCCATGAAAAGTACTGCTTCAATGGTTACAATGCTGCTGCAGTCTGAAAGAGTGAAAATTCTCTGCAGGATGTAATATGAGAGAATAAGTGTGAGATGGGGAGCCTGGAGTCTTATACATGACTACAAAACTACATGATACAAAACCAAAATACTTCAGATGCTATAAATGTGAAATAATACAGAAAATTGTGGAAATATTCTGCACATCAGACAGCATCTGTGGAGAGTGAAACAGATCTAACATTGATAGATTACCCCTGTTCTATCTCCATGGATGCTGTCTAATGTGCAGACTATTTTGGTGGTAAGATTAGCTTGACTAACCAACAACAAGGGGAGATGAATCTGAAGACACAAGAGACTGCAGATGCTGAAATCTGGAACAACACAAAAAATGTGTGGTGGTACTCAGCAGAATGAAATTTAAGGCTGAAGAGCTGAGTTTCTGGCAGCAACTAGACAGAATTTTGTTGGTATTCTCAACGTTGATCTGTGGAAAGGTTTGCTTCATCACTGATTTGATATCAGACAGACAGACACCTTCTCTAAATTCTGCTTACAAGAAGATGCCTTCAGAAAATAAAAGTACTTGAAGATACAGCTGCTTGGGCTGTGGGCTATGTACACTGCTTCACAGTTGCTGCTGCCTTACAGCTTCCTGCAAAATACTTCTTAACCCACCTGCAAAATTTATATCTCTCGACGTAAAAAACTGCTTCAGGATCATTACTTACCACATCAAAAGAGAGCAGCTGTTACTGCAACCAACAGGCAGTTTATAAGCAGCAATAACCGAAACCAACCAAGGCTGGTGGCCACAAGATAAGAAACTGACTAAACATTGCAACAAAAACATTATGGTGCAAAGCAAGAAAATAATATTCCATTTCATTCTTGGGCATAGAAGAGGCTTTCTGATCTGAAATTCTATACCAACAAATCATACATATTAACAACATTTTTTCAACTTTTATTTCATCCAACAACCAATAGGCTTTCACAAAGGAAGACATGTGAAATAGATTAAAAAAAATATGGGCAGAAAACTATGGAATGGTCTGGAGAGCAAAGTAGAAGCTAAATTAGGTGGGTTTTGGGGTGGGTTTTGAGAGGACTTTTAAAGACAGAGCGGGTAAAAGAGTTTTAACGTAAGAATTCTTGAGACAAATGCTACACCACCAAAGTGAGCCAAAGGGAATAAGTATGCAAAAATCCAGTTGGAGGGCCAGTTGTGGTTGGAGGGTTGAAGGATGGTAGGGGACGTAAAGCTGGAGAAAGTTGCAAATGTTAGGACAGGGTGATACTGCAAAGATATCCGAACAGAAGGGTGGGGATTTTATTGATTTGGCAAAGAACCAATAGACATCTGGGAGAAAGGGAAGATGGAAGAATGACATGTTATGCAAAACTCAGTTGTTTCAGTTTAGTTCGAAATGTTCACATGCAAATATCAAATATGCAACATTAAGTTAAAAAGAGGACTTTGGGGAAATTGGTGTCTAAGATTTTAGCAACAGTGGGAGAGCTGGTGGGGGCATATGTAGTAGGTGATATTGTAAGCTCAAACACTCAAGCAATATATAGAAAAATGAAATTTAGTTCTACTGTAGATCAAATAGGCTATTAAAGTTTTCCATTGTCTCATTCAATCTAGAAAGTGGCCAAAGTGAAGTTTGGAATCTGTATCAAAGGAGTTGAATTTATAGCAAGGGTGAAAATAATAGATTTAGTTCTCAAGATGCTCACTTGGAGAAATAATTTAACTTATTCACAACAATATCAATCAAGCATTTTGACAGCATAAAGGGAATAGTAGTTAACATTTATCCACTCACCCGGATCAGTGCTGTTCTGACAACATCAAAGAGATTGATGAGGGCAGGACAGTGAATATTGTTAACATGGACTTTAGTAAGGCATTTGGCAAGGTCCCTCATGGTAGGTTGATCAGGAAGATTAACATGCACTGGATCCACGGTGAACTGGTAGTTTGGATTCAGAATTGGCTTCCCCATAGAAGGTAGTGGTGGAAGGGTGTTAATCTGGCTGGAGGTCTGTGACCAGGGATCAGAGCTGGGACTTCTGTTGTTTCTGATCTATATCAATGACCTGCATGAAAATGTTGATGGATTTTGCAAGTGACACAAAAATTGATCGAGTTGTGACAGTGAAGAAAGTTGTTAAAGGATACAGCAGGAAATAGACAATTACAGTTAATGGCAGATGGAGTTTAATTTGGGCAAGTGTGAGGTGTTGCACTTTGGGAGTGAAATGTAAGAGGAAAGTATGCAGTTAATGGTAGGACCCTTAATAGCATTGATATGCAGAGGGACCTTGGGGTCCAAGTCCATAGTTCCCTGAAAGTGGCAACGCATTAGATAGAGTGGTAAAGAAGGTGTATGGCATGCTTGCCTTCATCACTGGAGGCATAGAGTATAATAGTCAGGAAGTCATGTTGCAGTTGTATAGCTTTGGTTTGGCCACACTTAGCATATTGTGTGGAGTTCTGTTTGCCCCAAAACAGGAAGGATGTGGAGGTTTTGGAGAGGGTTCAGAAGAGGTTTACCAGGATGCTGTCTGGTTTTAGAGGACATTAGCTACAAGGAGAAGTTGGACAAACTTGGGTTGTTTACTCTGGAGCATTGGAGGCTGAGGGGAGACCTGATAGAAGTTTATAAAATTATGAGAGGCATAGATAGGGTAGATAGTCAGGATCTTCTTTTCCTAGGGTAGAAATGTAGAATACTGGAGGGCATAGCTTTAAGGTGAGAGGGGGAAAGTTTGAAGGGGAAGTGTGGGGCAAGTTTTTTACACAGAGAATAGTAGATGCCTGGAATGTGCTGTCGGGTGGTAGTGGAAGTAGATACAATAGTGGCATTCAAGAGGCTTTTAGATAGGCATATAAATATGCAGGGAATAGAGGGATATGGATCATGTGCAGGCAGAAGGGATTAGTTTAATTTGGCATTATGGTTGGCACAGACGTTGTGGGCTGAAGGGCCTGTTCCTGTGCTGTACTGATCTATGTTCTAACACAAAAGAAGCTTGATACCATTCAGGGTGCTTAATTGGCATTGCAGCCACATGCATGAATCATTCACTGCTCCACTACCATCGCACCTTCACTGCAGTATATGTCATCTACAACGTGCACTACAGCTACTTGCCTTGGCAATTCTGGGCAAGTGACTGCAGTGCATTTTGTAGATGATGTATACTGGGCTACCTTTTCTAGGGTACCCAAATCTGCAATACTTAATTGCAGCTCAGTATTGCAGCCATGTCAGCATCAGTGGTGGACAACCTTTTTTTGTGAGGAGGATCAAAGTGACAATCCAAATAAAAAGTCTCAAACTTCCTGAATGGTCTCCTCTGTTGTAATTGTGCTTGTAATTGTACTACATTGTAGAATTCATCATATAGTGACAAGAGTGTCAAAATCTAGCAGTTACACTGAAAAATCTGGGTACTGAGCTTGCTGCAAGATTGTTTGCTCATCTTAATGGTAGTAATGGCTGAGAGAGAAAGAGATACAATTGTGTTTCAGGTCATTTATATTTTTTGAATTATTTGAGTTTGCAAATGTATTGAATTGTTTTTAAATGTTTGCTAGTGTTCCAATTATTTTTATATTTAATTTTGTTTTAATTTTAATAATGTATAAGTTGTTAATGGTATGATTAGCTTGTATTCATTTTTACATATTTTTGAATGTGAATGCAAGTTCAGATAGCTTCTTGTTCTTGGGGGCCTGGTATAATGAGTTGTCAAAGCTCTGCAGGGTCTCACTAATTTGGATCCAACATCAGGGACATGGCTGGTGTGTTAGAGTAACACTGTCATGAAGGTTACTACCAACCATGCTCAAGCCTCACCCATCCTGCAGTTGCTGCAAGCTAGTGTGGGTTTGAGAGTGGTGAAAGACGGTTGTTTGCTGCCCGCTGAGGTGAGCAGCTCATTGTTCACCGTTGCAGGGAGAGAATTTTTGAAAGGCCAGATTTGGCTTTCAGCAGTTAATTGGCACCCCAGAACTCTCTGGGCATACTCTCACCAAAAGGAATGTAATAATTTGAGATGGTGGCTCACTTTCTTTCTCTTAGGACAACTATGAATAGGCAATAAATGCAGCCTTTGTCAGTGACACACACATCCTGCAAACTAACCCTATTTTAGTTTATAATGTTATTATGAAGCAGCATAATAAGCATAAGAAATAGCGGCAGGGTTCAGCAATTCAGCCCCTCGTGCTTTGTCTGCCATTCAATAAGATTATGGCTGATCTTTTATTTCAGTACAACTTTCCTGCACTAACCCATATCTCTTGATTCTGTTGATATCTAAAAATCCATCACTCTTTCTTGAATATATTCAGTGTCTGAGTCCCCACACCCACTTTGGTAGGGAATCTCAAAGATTCATTACGCTCTGGTGAAGAAGTTTCTTCTCATCTCTGTCCTGAATGGCTGACCCTTTATTTTGAGACAGTGACCCCTGGTTGTATACGCCCCAGTCAAGGGATACATAGGCCTTATATCTACCCTAATACTCCCAGTAAGAATTTTGTATATTTCAGTAAGAACCCTTCTCATTCTTCTAAGCTTAATCTTGTCTCTTATGACAATCTAGTTACTCAATCTGATGAGCCTTCGGTGAACTCGCTCAATCACAAGTATATCCTTTGTTAGGCAGAGAGATCAGATCTGAATACAGTATTCCAGATGTGACCTCACCAGGGCCCTTATTGCTTGCTATTTGCTGCATTTAGATGATTCAAAGGAGATGGCCGTGGACTGATCTGTGGCAGACTCGAAAAATATTGTGTGGCAATAACAGGCTGCAGTTGCTGACTGTATTTGGTCAAATAGGACTGGTACCAAACAGGGGCAATGCTAGACAGTGGGAGAATGAAGTTGCAAGGAAAAGACTGCATGATCAACATACCAAACATCTCAAAATGATCAAGTAGAATGTGAGATTTACTGTGGTTGCAGTCACCGAAGATGCCAGTTATATCTGAGACAGTGGTATGAACAGAATGGTTTACACTGCATTGGGACAGGAAGTAACAAGATGTATTCTGGTAACTGAAGTGCACAGATGATTGAGGAGGAAGTGATAATGGTAGTTTTGAAAGGAAGAAGGATATATCCAAGCAGACTGAGACATTCATGATGCTGTCAAATATGTTTACTGGCAGAATAATTGAGTGGTGAGGAGTTGACAGAGAGAGTAAAAGGGAGTAAGAGGCGGGTTTCCGATGAGAAAAGGAGCAGAAGGTGGAAGAAAGCAATTGGGTGCATTATTGATTGATTCTGCGATGTGATCATGCTGCAATTCCAGCATTTATTGCCCATTCATAGTCACCCCTAAGAATGTGATGGTGGATCTTGTCGAACCATGACAGTGTTTGTGACAAAAGTGTTCTGATAGTGCTGTTCGACAGGAAATTCCAGTATTTAATCTCAGCAAAAATAAGGAATACATGTCCAGGTCAGGAGGATAATGGAGGGAATCTCGTAGCTGATGGTATTTCTAGATGTTGAAGGACGATAGTTTGAGAGGTGCTATCAATGAAACCTACGCAATTTGCTACCATGCGTATGATCTGCAGAAAAAGATGCCAATCGACTGATCTGTTCTACTCTGGACAGCTCTGAGCTGCTTGACTGTTGAAGTTCTACTCGTTCATGAAACTGGGAGTATTTCATTATGCTTCTGACACCTTCTCTGTGATAGAAAGTCAGGAGGTGAGACCCTCACTGCAGCACACCCATCTCTGTCAAACTCTTACTTGTCACAAAATGTTTAATGTGGCAATGGATAGCTGAATTGGCTTACTGCCACATGCACTCATTTGTTGGACTTACTTCTCCAAACTAATAATTTGAAGCAATTCCATGAGCATTGGGAGGCCTTTAATGCTTTGAGTAGGCGAAATATAAATAGAGAAATTTAGTGTGCATGTTCCATTGCCCTCCTACCATAGCTGGCAAGAAGCCAACAAAGTCCCAGGAACATGACAGAAACTTAATTATGACAATTATTTGATGCTTCTGGATGATTTTTCAATGCATTATAAAGGTGAGAACTACGATGTAACGTAGTCCTCAATTACTGGGTCAAGATGGTTGCAGGTAAGGCCATACAGCCAACTTCCTTTTCTGCAGTATCTTGGATTCAAGGAGAACATGCATCCACGACATTCTGTGGTTTGTGATTTAACTAAGTAGTCTTTTGCATGATTTGCAGACTGTGCCACAGGAGTGCCTGGTGCTTTTTGAGGGGACAGGTGGAAAGTTTTTTGGATTGTTGTATACTCCTCCTGTATGTGTTTTACCTCCATGTACTTGGAGACTCAAGGCTCACCAAGTGCATACCAATCATCAAGCACCCACATACACTAATCACATTTTATTCTCACTACTTTCCCATTAACTATCTCTAGATTCTACCACTCACCTACACACTAGGGCTAATTTACAATGACCAATTAACCTACCAACATACACATCTTCGGTATGGTTTTCCTGCAACAACGTTTGTGTTGCCATTACTATTTGGGGATTGGGTTGTTCATAGAGCAAGTTTGATGGTGGACAGTCCAACAGTCATTGGCTCATGTCATAGCATGGGTGGTGTGAACATCTTTGCAGTCCCTCACTTGAATATAACAAATATAACATAACAATTGTTAGGATTGATGATGCAGCTAAGAGACCTTGTATTCGTCTGTTTGATGAAACAGGTTGTTGGTTATGATAAGATCATGTTCTAAGCATTTTATAAGAAAGAGGACTTTGTTGGAGATGGTTTTCCCTACTCCCTCCCTGCCAATCATACTTTTCTAAGGGTTCATCAGGGAGCTGTAGAACATTTAGTACACAAAGGAGATCATTCAGCCCATTCTGTCTTTGCCAGTCCAAAAAAAGGTACAGAGCCAAATATCACCTTCCTGCACTGGACAATTTACCCATGTTTTGAGGTGCTAAACCTCTTAATACATTCTCTGTCAGTATATTTACCCATCCAATATTTACCTTATTGGCATCATCTCTTCTTGTTGGTATATTTGTATATTATTCATTTGGAAATCTCCACATAGGTTACCCTTTTGGTCCCTGAGAGGCCCTCTTTTTTCCCCTGGTTATCCTTTTGTTCTTTATGTATTTATAAAACATTTTTGGATTTTTTTTACTTTATTTGGCAATTTTTTTAATCTGCTTTCCTAATTTCCCTTATAATTTCCACTCCTACATTTCCTATGCACTTCCAATCTTTCTGCTGTATTAAGCTATTGGTGTCTGACACTGGCTCCCCATTTATGTTTGATCCTTCTCTCTATGCATTTGTCATCCAGAGAGCTCTAGGTTTGGAACACATTCACCCTGAACGTTGAATCTCCTTCTTAAATGCCTCATATTTAATATGATACTAATTTATTTTTGTACAGGTTTCCAGTCCACTTTTGCTATATCACGTCTCAGTCTAGAAAAATTATCCTTACCCCAATTTAGAACCTATACTCCTATTTTATCTTTGTCCTTTTACATGACCATGCTAAATCTAACTGAATTATGATAACCATCGCAAGAATGCTGTCCCACTGAGACTCCTTCCACCTGCCTGCTTCATTCCCCAAAGCTAAATCCAGAATTCCAGAATTGCAACCCATAACCCCACCCCCCCTCTTGGCCTGCCACACATGTACACATATATCTTGTTGGGCATGCAACATATATTAGCAAAAATATTCTCTTAATTTCAGTTGAGGAATTCTGTGCCCTCTGTAGCTTTTAGACTGACTGCATCCCTGCCACTATTAGGGTAAATGACATCCCCACTATTACTGCCCTAGTGTTTTTGCACTGATCAGATTTGCTCTTCTGACTGAGATCTGTAGTGCGTTCTCAACATTGGTGATTGTCCTTTTTTATTCTTTCATTCAATCCATGTATCTTCATTTGATGATCCTTCTAACATGTCATCCCTTCTCAAAGCTGTAATTGTTTCCTTAACCAATATTGCCATCCCCACCCCTCCCTTATTTATCTCCCTATCTTGTCCAAATACCCTGTAACCAGGAATATTACTCTCCAATACTGCCCATCTTTAAGCCCTGTTTCAATAATAGCCAAAATATCATTCTTCCATGTCTATCTGTACACTCAACTCATGCGCTTGTTCCCTCTACACCTTGCATTTAGGTACCTACACCATTCAGCACAGCCAGACTCATTTGTTGCCTAACCATGTCTTATTCTTGATGGTGAAACTAACCCCAGGAAGAGGTGTTCTTCTGGTTAGTTCTGCCAGAAGAAGGTGTACCCAGTGCCTGTTCTTTGAGTGGTCAACTCCTGCCCATTGTGTCTCACTTAGAGTGGCATAGTCAGTGTCAATGTGGTTGAGCTCTTCGGCTATGATAATGATGTGATCATCAGGTTTGTCGCTTTGGAGTTGTCCATCAGGGTGTTGACCCTCATACGGGGATGTGCATGATCCTTCTTACATGGTATGACTGTTGGACAGCAGCTCCCACCTCCCTGGCATTGGACCAAGACCTTGACAGAGCATGGTTCTAGGGTGGTTCAGGACAACTGGAGGCTAGGCCCTGCTGCATAGATTCAACACACATACATAAGTGGTTGCTGACACAAACACCTTCTTACTCGTAGAGGAACTATAGTCATGCACACAGAAATTGACACAAACACAGATACCCTCTTGCCCATACCCTCTTCCTCAGTTCCCCATCCTCACTTCCAATAAACCTCTCCGCCTTTCAGCCTCCTTTGCCCTAAACCCCTCCCTCCCCTCCCTCCCTCATACCTGTCATATCCATAATGGTAATAAGAACAAATTTCTCTGGGAACCGAACAAGCAACTCGCAGAAGAGTGCAAAGGAAGAAAGTTTTGCTCAACTTGGAGAGGCTGGGATTGTTTTCTTTCTGAGAGCAGGCTAAGAGGAAATATGGTGTGTTTAAAATCACGAATGACATAAAGTATATAAATACAAAGAACTATTTCCAGTGACTAAAGATGTGATAATCTGAGGCCATAAATTCTAAGATTTTAAGAATTGGAAGGTGACAGAAGGAAATTTTTTATGCAGTGTGGTTAGAATTTGGGATGCATTGCCTGCATGGTGGTAGAAGGTGATTCAATAGTACCATTCAAACAATACTGCATAAATCTTTGAAAGAGAAAAAGGTGGCAGAGATAATAAGGAAGGAGCAGGAGAGTGGGCTTAAACTGGATTGCTCTTCAAAAGAGCTGCTGACACGATGGGCCAAATGTGCTGTAATGTACCATGATCCCATAATTACTTCCATGTTCTCAATTGACTCATGTGGGGGGTTGTGGTCTGGCTATTAGGAGAATACAACAGCTGCTTCAGATCCTGTCCTCACCTATGTCTCAACATGCAGGAGATGTTCAAAGCCGTGGCTAATATTATTCCTGTAGTTTTTGGTGGGGAGAAAATGACTGGCTTATTGATGCCAGAGGTGAGATGACCATAGAGGAAGCATTTTATTTATCACTAACTTGCTTCACTTTTTATGAGAGTGGTTATGGTGATTCTTTTAAACCTTTTTCTCTTATAATTCCAGTGATTACTTTCCTTTGTGAGATTTAATCTCTCCCTTTCCTGGACAAATGATTTAAAAAAGCATAAACACAGCACAGTTGAAAGTGAGGATTACATCTATCGCAGGGAATATTATAGGATTGCTTATGCCTGTAGAATTATCGTTTAGAGAAGCAAATTCATTGCTGAGTTGGAAGAGTTTCATTCATCCAAAGCAATACTTGGCCATGCCTTTTTGTTCAGCTTCAAAAGGTGAATGAACCATAATTTTAAAGAGTGGGTCTCAGCATTTAGTTTCAGAACAGAGACTTGCTTTCAGAATATCTTTTCAAAATGGACACTCATCATCAAGAATCCATCAAAAACAATCTGGATGGACCAAATTTCTTGCAATAAATCATTTTAAAGGCAAGTGCATTACCTTTAGTTGCATATAGTCAGATCAAGCTATGGTACAAATTTCATACTTTGCCATTGCCTGTGGGACGTACACTTTTGGGCTCAATTTATAACATTATTATAATCTTTCACAAAACATGAAGAAAGCCGTTATAATTGTGGAATGCTGCCATTGGCAATCAAAACAGACAGAAAAACATGTTTTTTCCTGTAATCTTCGTCATTTGTTTTATGTCTAAAAATGTAATGCAATATTTACTTTGTAATCTATGCAAGAAATAGTCCTGGTGGAGAGGGCAGCAGACAGATCAGAGACCTCCTGTCAGGGCTACTCATCAGCCTGGCCAAGGTGTCTATCAGCAAGTCCAGGGCAAATATCAAGGGGTTTGTTCAGCCTGATTGCCTACCTCTCCTTTACACTTGAAGCCTTCCTCAAGTACTGGGGGCAAGGGGAACTGTGGGCATCATTAATATCCAGAACAACATTTTTACTTAAGTTTCATTCTTAAATTACAATTATATTGTTATATTACTATTAATGAAATGTTGTTTATTCTCTAGTAATAGGAAAAAACAGGTAATAGCTAAACATAAAAAAACATAAAACAATGCCCCAGTGGGAGGGCTAAAACTAATAATTTTTATAAGATGCTGGAAAACATAGATTATGCAATGATGTTAGTATTAAAATCTCACAAAGGAAAGTAATCACTGGAATTATAAGAGAAAAAGGTTAAAAAAGGTCATCATAACTGCTCTCATAAACTGTTGAGAGGGATTCAAACTCTCGAGAGAGATAGGAACAGACAGGCCAGGAAGGTGTTTCCTTGGAGTAAACGGAATTATGAGGCTCTCAGGCAGGAAATTGGAAGATTAAATTGGGAACAGATGTTCTCTGGGAAAAGTACGGAAGATATGTGGCAAATATTCAGGGGGTATTTGTGTGGACCTTTGCATAGCCATGTTCTGACGAGACGGGAGTCATGATAGGATACAGGAACCGTGGCGTATGAAGGCTATAATAAATCTAGTCAAAAGAAAAAGAAAAGCATACAAAAGGTACAGAGAGCTAGGTAATGTTAGAGATCTGGAGGAGTACAAGGCTAAAAGGAAGGAACTTAAGAAAGAGATTAGGAGAGCCAGACATGGACATGAGAAGGCCTTGGCGGGCAGGATTAAGGAAAACCCCAAGGCGTTCTACAAGTATGTGAAGAGTAAGAGGATGAGATGTGAAAGGATAGGGCCTATCAAGTGCAGCAGTGGGAAAGTGTGTATGGATCTGGAAGAAATAGCGGAGGTACTAAATGAATACTTTACGTCAGTATTCAGCACGGTAAAAGATCTGGGGGATTGTAGCATGTAGATATTAGAAAAGAGGTGGTGCTGAAACTTTTGGAAAGCATCAAGTTAGATAAGTCGCCGGGACAGGATGAAATGTACCCCAGGTTGCTGTGGGAGGCGAGGGAGGAGATTGCAGAGCCTCTGACAATGATCTTTGCATCATCGATGGAGACGGGGGAGGTTCCGGAAGATTGGAGGGTGGCGGATGTTGTTCCCTTATTCAAGAAGGGGAGTAGGGATAGCCCAGGGAATTATAGACCGGTGAGTCTTACCTCAGTGGTTGGTAGGCTGATGGAGAAGATCCTGAGAGGCAGGATTTATGAACATTTGGAGAGGTATAATATGATTAGGAATAGTCAGCATGGCTTTGTCAAGGGCAGGTCCTGTCTTACGAGCCTGATTGAATTTTTTGAGGATGTAACTAAGCACATCGATAAAGGGAGAGTAGTAGATGTAGTGTATATGGATTTCAGCAAGGCGTTTGATAAGGTACCCCATGCGAGACTTATGGAGGAGGTGAGGAGACATGGGATCCAAGGGGACATTGCAGTGTGGATCCAGAACTGGCTGGCCCACAGAAGGCAAAGAGTGGTTGTTGAAGGGTTGTATTCTGAGTGGAGGTGACCAGTGATGTACCTCAGGGATCTGTACTGGGACCCTTACTCTTTGTGATTTTTATAAATGACCTGGATGAGGAAGTGGAGAGGTGGGTTAGTAAGTTTGCGGATGACACAAAGGTTGGGGGTGTTGTGGGTAGTTTGGAGGGCTGTCAGAAGTTACAGAGGGACAGAGGTAGGATGCAGAGTTGGGCTGAGAAGTGGCAGATGCAGTTCAACCCAGATAAGTGTGAAGTGGTTCATTTTGGTAGCTCAAATATGTTGGTGGAATATAGTATTAATGGTAGGACTCTTGGCAGTGTGGAAGATCAGAGGTATCTTGGGGTCCGAGTCCATAGGACGCTCAAAGCGGCTGCGCAGGTTGACTCTGTGGTTAAGAAGGCATATGGTGTATTGTCCTTCATCAATCGGGGAATTGAATTTAGGAGCCGTGAGGTATTGTTGCAGCTATATAGGTCCCTGGTCAGACCCCACTTGGAGTATTGTGCTCAGTTCTGGTCGCCTCACTACAGGAAAGATGTGGAAGCCATAGAGAGGGTGCAGAGGAGATTTACAAGGATGCTGCCTGGAATACGGAGCATGCCTTATGAAAGCAGGTTGAGGGAACTCTGCCTTTTCTCCTTGGAGAGACAGAGGATGAGGGGGGACCTGATAGAGGTGTATAAGATGATGAGAGGTATTGATAGGGTAGATAGTCAGAGGCTTTTCCCCAGGGCTGAATTGGTGGCCACAAGAGGACATAGGTTTAAGGTGCTGGGGAGTAGATATAGAGGAGATGACAGGGGTAAGTTTTTTACTCAGAGAGTGGTGAGTGCGTGGAATGGGCTGCCGGAAACGGTGGTGGAGGCAAATACGATAGGGTCTTTCAAGAGACTATTAGATAGGTACATGGAGCTGAGTAAAATAGAGGGCTATGGGTAAGCCTAGTATTTCTAGGGTAGGGACACGTTCGGCACAGCTTTGTGGGCCGAAGGGCCTGAATTGTGCTGTAGTTTTTCTATGTTCTATGTTCTAAGTTAGTGATAAATAAAATGTAATATATAATGATATATGTGGCCTAAAGAACACTGAGAAATGGTGTTTGTCCTGCTCTTGCATACAAAGCTGGTATGGCAAAACTGCATTACGACATTATTTGTATTGTGAGTTGGTGTAAATGTTTCAATTACTGCCCAAGTCTCAGAAAGAAGCAGCATTGAGTAACCTGACACCGTTCCTTGCCTATGATTGTTCTGTGCCACTTGATGTGTCATCTGTTTCTGCAGCAGAGTGCTCATATAGTAGAATCAGTTTGTACAGTAATGGTAATTGTGACAATTATTTCTGGCAGTCCACCTTCATTTATAAATGTTTTGCATTGTAGAGTGTTAAGATACAACAATGTAGTACAATAACATTAAATACATGTGATCATTGAGCTTAGTTTCAAATGTCTATCTCTAGCAGGTGTTCAATTACAGTTGCATCTAGCAGTTGGTAACAATTAGATCAATTAGCCTTCAACAGCTGTAATTTGAAGGAAGTGGTTCGTTCAATAATGATAAAAGTTGCAATTACAAATCACCAAAATCCTAAATAAGTGAATCTTAATTGACATTTTGGAATTTGACACTTTACGTTTTAAATTGCAAGTATTTACTCAGAGGTGTGGAGGGTGAGGGGTGAGGGCGAGGGTGAGGGTGGGGGTGGCTAGGAATGGAGGATTTCCGGATGGGAAATCCAGCAGAACAATTTCTTTGTCATTCTGCAGACATTAACTGCAGGGGATCTTTAATATTTTCTCAGCAGGTTTCCTACCCGACAGCCAGAATGGTTTATAGACTGGCTGCTTGTAAGTTGTAGCAGGAAAGGAGCCAGGGAGCAGATGCTAGACAAGCAGAAGATCTCGGAAGGAAGGAGAGTAAAGTCACAGGGGAGAGCCAGAGATCATGAGGAGTGCGGAGACTGCAGGCATGGGGTTCTCATTCAGCAGGGGGAAGTCAGATATTGGCAGGGGACGGAGGATTTGAACGGAGGAGTTGGGAGGAGGGATCAGAAATAGGCAAGGGTGGGGGAGTCAGAGATCAGGGCCTGCTCTCCTGGCTTATATGCAGTGCTGTAAATGCACTTGCCTTATGGATCTTACCCTCCTTCCCCCTTTTACATCATGAGCTAAAAACAAAAATCCTGTTAATGTGGAGACACACTGCCAGTTTAAAACATTTTACCAGTAGTCTGCTTCCTGAGAGCATTTTAATTCCCTGTCCCTTCGCTGGTCTGACCTGCCTCTGTTAAAATTAGAGCACATTACATTGAAGACTGGTTGAGGACAGGTCAGAAATTTCAGATGTCTTATTTTGGTACCAACCCAACTATCCTTGGGGGTCAAACCTCCCCTATGAGCTTCACCTTTATTTCCTCATTTTCTCATCTTGCAAGTTACCATTGCTCAGACTCAGGCTTGGAATTTAAAAGCGCACTAATTAGAAATGGAAACATGCAAAAAGGACAACGAAAGAAGTAAGAAGGATTAAGAAAGTAGGACATGCATTTATATAGCATCCTCTATAGCCTTGGGATGTTCCACATTTCATAGCCAATGAAATGCAGTCACTGTTGGAATGTAGTAAAGATGGCAGCTGGTTTCCAGACATCAAGCTTCCACAAATAACAATGCGATAACCAGATAATTATCTGTGAAATTAGTTGAGGGATTAGCTTTGTCCAAGGTCTGCTGGAAAACTGTCCTGCTGTTCTTGAAATGCTGGATTCACCTGCAGTTGAAGGGAGAGCGACCTGTGCCTGATGTGAGAGAGCAGGAAATTGCAGAAACATCAGCCCACAGATAGTGCATAAAAATGATCAGTGGTATAGGAGGAGAAAAAAAAGAAAGTGAGTGGGAATCTTAGTGGTAACTTTTCTCTAATTAAACTGAGCAAACAAAGCACTACATACATTGGATTAATAATGACTCTGAAAATGTTCATCCAGGTCAAAGCAGGATGACCTACTGAGTGTGTAAATTAGTAAAGAAATATGGCTCCTTCATTGTAATATAATTTATCGTCAACATTGCACTAATTGTCCTGGTGTCTCCTGTCTCCAGAAATAAACCTCATGACAGGCTACCAATTATGCATCATTTACACAAGACAATGTGGACTACCATCTGTGTTTTCATTATAAGGAAACAGATAATCACAACGGAAATTGCTGGATTATATGGTTTACATTTACTAAAAGTCACTAATCATAAACTGTGTTAAGAGTCGAAATACTACTTCTTGACAAGAAAAATAGAATCATCATTTCATACAGAGACATCAGATAACTTTATTATCCATACTATTCAGGGACGTCCTTCAGAGCAGCCATTGTAACTTTGATGAAAGTCTTAGCAGAGCATGCAAATGAGGTTTCCATGATTCTTCCACAAAAATTACAATGGACAATTAGCAAAGTCATCAATGAAGTTCTAGTAATTCTGCTGGCAGACTAAGTGGCACAGCAGTATAACATTGTTTCAAATC
The DNA here is from genome assembly GCF_009764475.1 of Pristis pectinata. Lineage (NCBI taxonomy): Eukaryota > Metazoa > Chordata > Chondrichthyes > Rhinopristiformes > Pristidae > Pristis > Pristis pectinata. The sequence continues at coordinate 66,442,794 of NC_067405.1, read as the reverse complement.
TAACCCATATCCATGTGGGATGAAAATTCCCACTCTCTGGTAGCTGAAAGGATCCCAGATAAAATATACTTTGCACAGAACTATTCCATTTCTTAATGGTTCATTCACATCATAAATCAGTGATTCAGATGCATTTTAATGCAGTTAATTATAGGATTTTACATTTCAAAACAGGAAGCATAAAGTATTTGTATAATGAAAAAGCACATTGGCAAAAATGGAAAAGATCTGAGTGGAAAATTTTCATTTTAGTAAAATATTTTATTCAAAGCATTTACAACAATTAATTAATTAATTAATTGATTGACTATTTAAATCTCTGCATTGCCTCAACCCTCTTTATCTCTTCCTTCAGCCAACAATTCATCCTGTCCCTCCACAACTACATACAACAAAAACGTCATTGCTTCAGTTAAAGGTTTTTGTCCATCCATACACCGCTTTCTTTCACTTGCTGGTATCCCTTGCTTAAATCCCACTGCCTCTCCATTTTGCTTTCCTCATTCAACATCTTAGTAAAACGCAACTCTTGCATCAAACATTTAGTCATTTCTCCTTCTTTGGCTTGGCATCCATTTATTTCTGATTCTATCACTGTGAGTGGGGACTTCCTTTATAACTTTGATATCTAAAGTTTATAAAACTATTTCATTGTCAATAGATGCCTAAAAGCACATTACAGCCAATTACCATTAGGAAACAAGGCAGTTAATTTCAGAACAGCAAGCTCCCTCAAAAAAGCAAAGTAAAGATGATCATTTTCTAGATAGTGTAGAAGATTGCCAAAGGATACAGCAGGATATAGATCAGCTGCAGCTATGGGCGGAGAAATGGCAAATGGAGCTTAATCCAGGCAAGTGTAAGGTGTTGCACTTTGAGAGATCAAATGTAAAGGGAAAGTACACAGTTAATGATAGGATCCTTAACAGCGTTAATGTACAGCAGGATCTTGAGGTCCAAGTCCATAACTTTCTGAAAGTGGCTGCACAAGTTGATAGGGTGGTGAAGAAGGCATATGGCATGTTTGCCTTTATTAGTCAAGGCATTGAGTTCAAGAATCAGGAAGTTATGTTGCAGGTTTATAAAACTCTGGTTAGGTTGCATTTGGAGTATTTCATTCAATTCTGGTCACCCCTTTATAGGAAGGATGTGAAGGCTTCAGAGGGAGTGCAGAAGAAGTTTACCAGGATGCTGCCTGGATTAGACAGCATGTGCTATAAGGAGAGGTTGGACAAACTTGGGTTGTTTTCTCTGGAGCGGTGGAGGCTGAGGGGAGATCTAATAGAGGTTTATAAGATTATGAGAGGCATAGATAGAGTAGACAGCCAGTATCTTTTTCCTACTGTTGAAATGTCTATTGCTAGAGGGCATGCATTTAAGATGAGAGGGGGAAAGTCCAAAGGAGGTGTGTGGGGCAAGTTTTTTTTACACAGAGAGTGATGAATGCCTGGAATGCGCTGCCAGGAGTGGTGGTGGAGGCAGATATGATAGAGGCCTTTAAGAGGCTCTTAGATAGGCACATGAATATGCAGAGAATGGGGAGATATGGACCATGTGCAGGCAAAAGGGATTAGTTTAATTCGGCATCATTAGCTTAATTAGTTCGGCACAACATCGTGGACCAAAGGGCCTGTTCATGTACTGTTCTATGTTTAATCTGTCTTTTAGTAACATTGAATAAGGAATAACTATTGATTGGGATACCTGGGCTAGCTCCCTCATCCTTCTTTGAAATGGTGCTTGTGGGATCTTGCTTCCGCTAAGAAACAGAGGGAAGTAAAAACTGCAATTGCTGGAAATCCAAAACAAAATTGGAAATGTTGGAAGCAATCAGCAGGCCTGGCAGTAACTGTGGGGAGAGAAACAACATTGATTTTTCTGATCAAGGACCCTATGGAATCCTTTCAGAACTGATAAGGAGAAATTGAAGTGGCAAACCAGATTTCAACAAGGAAAGCAAAATTAAGAAGATACATTATCCTCCTTTGTTTGATGCTGAGAGGAATGGATAATCCCGATGCAAATATATATTGTCGTCCACATTCAGAAGAAATGAAATTAACGAGCCTCAATAGCCTCACCAATGAGCCTCAGCAGGAAAAGTAAGGGGAGTAGGCAGTCAGTGCAGGGTTCCCTTATTGCCATTCCCCTCACTAACAGGATACTGGTTGAGGGGGATGTTCTTTCAGGGGCTAGCAGCAGTAGTCAGATCTCTCGTACTGTGACCGGTTCTGAGGCTCAGAGGGAAAGGGTACAGTCAGACAGGATGATAGTGATAGGAAACTCAATAGCGAGGGGGACAGACAGGAGACTCTGGCCACAGAAGAGACATCAGGATGGTGTATTGCCTCCTGGGTGCCAGGGTCAAGGATATCTCTGAGCGGCTGCAGAAAATTCTCGAGGGGGAGGGTGAACAGCTAGAGGTCGTTGTACATGTTGGTACAACAAGGGATGAGGTCCTGCAGAATGAGTATAGGGAGTCAGGTAAATTAAGAAGCAGGACCTCGAGGGTAGTGATCTCTGGATTACTCCTGGTGCCACATGCTAGCAAGGTCAGAAATAGAAGGATAGGCCAGATGAATTAGTGGCTGAGGAGCTGGTGCAGGGGGCAGGGATTCAGGTTCTTGGACCACTGGGATCTCTTCTGGGTAGAGGCAACCTGTACAAGATGGACGAGTTGCACTTGAACCAGAGAAGGACCAATATCCTTGCAGGGAAATTTGCTAATGCTACACAGGAGGGTTTAAACTAGATTGGCAGGGGGATGGGACTTTGAGCAGGAGCAAGTCATGAGATAAAGCAGTAGCCAGCGAGAGCAAGTTTAGTAATCAGGATAGCCAGAGCCACAGTGAAGGCAGGGGAAGGAATACTCAGTTAAACTGCATTTATTTCAATGGATGAGGTTTAACAGGTAAGGCAGACGAACTCAGAGCGTGGATTGGCTCTGAGGACTGGGATGTTATAGCCATAACAGAAACATGGCTGAGAGAAGACAGAACTGGCAGTTCAGTTTTCCACGATACAGGTGCTACAGGCGTGACAGAGGTTACACGTAAGCAAGGAGGGGGTGTTGCCTTTTAGATAAGGGAGGACATAACAGCAGTACCTAGAAATGACATTCTTGGGGGATGGTCCAGTGAGGGCATATCGGTAGAACATAGAAACAAGGAGGGGAGGGTCAGTTTAGTGGGGCTGTACCGTAGATCCCCAATAGTCAATGGGAACTTGAGGAGCAGGTGTGTAGAGAAATTGCTCATAGTTGGAAGAATAATAGGGTTGTATTAGTGTGAGATTTTAATTTCCCCGGTATTGACTGGACTACCCAGAATGTTAAGGGCCTGGATGGGGTGGAATTTGTGAAATGTGTCCAGGAAAGTTTCCTGAGTCAATATATAGAGGGCCCTACTTAGGAGGGTGCAATACTGGACCTTCTCTTAGGGAATGAAGCAGGGCAACTAACTGAAGTGGCAGTGAAGGAGCACTTTGGATCTAATGACCATAATTCTATTAGTTTTAAGATAGTGATGGAAAAGGATAGGACAGGTCCACAGGTTAGGGTTCCAAACTGGAGCAGGGCTAATTTTGGGGGAATTAGGTAGGATCTAGCACAGGTCGATTTGGTGAGCCTGCTTGAAGGGGAAGGAAGGAATAGCAAGTGGGAGGCTTTTAAGAGTGTGATATCAAGAGTCTAGGAGCAGCAAGTTGCTGTTAGGGTGAAAGGCAAACCTGGCAAGTTTAGGGAACCTTGACTGATGAGGGATATTGAGGCTCTGGTCAAGAAAAAAAAGGAAGCATACATTGGGTTTAGGAGGTCGGGGATGAGTGGATCCCTTGATGGCTATATAAAGATTAAGGACACTGTTAAGGGGGAAGTCGGGAGGGCAAAGAGAGGGTATGAGATGGATCAGGCAGGTAAGGTTAAGGAAAATCCCAAGAAGTTCTATAGCTATAGTAAGAGTAAAAGGGTAGCTAAGGAGAGAGTAGGTTCCTTTAGAGATCAGCAAGGCCGCCCATGTCTCGAGCTACAGGAGATGGGTGGGATTTTTAACAAATGTTTCTCCTCAGTGTTTACTGAGGAGAAAATCATGGTTGCTCAATAGATAAGGGAAACAAGTGGAGATGTTTTGGAGGACATTTGTATTACCAGGGAGGAGATATCTGCAGCCTTACAGTGCATTAAGGTGGATAAGTCCCCAGGGCCTGACTGAGTGCATCCTCGGACTTTGTGGGAGGCTAGAGAAGAAATTGCAGAGGCCCTTGTGGAGATATTTGCTTCATCGTTAGCCACTGGTGAAGTTCCTGAAGACAGGAAGGTGGCTAATGTTGTTCCATTATTTAAGAAGGGTACCAAGGACAAGCCAGGGAACTAAGGCCGGTCAGGCTGATATCAGTAGTAGGGAAGTTACTAGAGGGAATTCTGAGGGACAGGATCTACAAGCATTTGGATATACAGAGTTTGATTAGGAGGAGTCAGCATGGCTTTGTGCATTGAAAGTTGTGCTTGACGAACCCTTTAGAATTTTTTGAAGAGGTAACCAAAAAGGTAGATGAGGGTAGGGCAGTGAATGTTGTCTATTTGGACTTCAGCAAGGCTTTCGACAAGGTCCTGCAAAGTAGGCTGGTCTGGAAGGTTATGTCCCATGGAATCCAGGGAGAGCTAGTTAGATCGATTCAAAATTGGCTCGGAGATAGGAAGCAGGGGGTGGTGGTTGAAGGTTGTTTCTCGGAATGGAGGCTGGTGACTAGTGGTGTGCCACAAGGGTTGGGACCCTTGTTATGCATTATTTATGTGAGCGATTTGGATACAAATGCACAAGTCTTGATCAGTAAGTTTGCAGATGACACAAAATTAGAAGGTGTTGTTGATAGTTAAGAAGGTTATTGTAGATTACAGGAGGATCTTGATCAGTTAGGGAAGTGGGCTGAGGAGTGGCAAATGGATTTCAATCCAGATTAGTGTGAGATGATGCACTTTGGAAAGTCAAACCAGTGTAGGACTTACACTATGAATGGTAGGGCACTAGGGAGTGTGATGGAACAGAAGGACCTAGGAGTACAAGTGCATAGTTCATTGAAAGTGGTGTCACAGGTAGACAGGGTGGTGAAAAAGGTGTTTAGCATGTTGGCCTTCATCGGTTAAGGCATTGAGCATAGGAGTTGGGACATTAAGTTGCAGTTATATAAGCTGTCAGTGAGGCCATACTTGGAGTACTGTGTACAGTTTTGGTCACCCTGTTACAGGAAAGATGTGGTTAAACTGGAGAGAGTGCAGAAAATATTTATGAGGATGTTGCCAGGACTGGAGGGCCTGTGTTATAGGAAGAGGTTGGCCAGGCTAGGTCTTTATTTCTTGGAACATAGGAGAATGAGGGGCAACCTTATAGAAATGTTTACAATTATGAGAGGCATAGATAAGGTGGATGGTAAAAGTCTTTTCTCCAGGGAGTCTAAAACTAGGGGGCATAGATTTAGGGTGAGAGGGGAAAGATTTAAATGGGGCCCGAGGGGCAACTTTTTCATGCAGAGAGTGGTGAGTGTATGAAACGAGCTGCCAGAGGAAGTGGTTGAGACGGGTATAATAGTACCATTTAAGAAGCACTTGGAAGGGCACTTGTAGGAGCAGGGCTTAGAGGAAAATGGGCTGAATGCAGGAAATTGGGACTAGCTGGGTGGGCGCTGTGGTTGGAATGGACTCATTGGGCAGAAGGGCTTGTATCCATGCTGTGTTGCTCTATGACTCTAATAAGAATCTTTTTTCAGGTGCAGAATAGTGGAAATATAGAACACATACTTAACGAAAGAAGTGAAATGCTGTGCTGTTCAACAATGTCATTAAAAAAAGCTGGATGAACATCTGTTTGGGAAAAGATTGAATGACGCAAATAACAATCTCATGGAGATGTTTGGAGAATATTTGCAGTATGTCGATTTTAGATCACTTGTATTCCATTCACTTATGGGATGTGGGCACTGCCAGCGTTTATTGCTTTGAGATGGTGGTGTTGAGTCATTACACACAGTGAAGTAAGGTGGAGAGTTCCACCATTTTGTCTGAATAAATGAAACAATTATCTTTTTCAAAGCCACGATGATGTGTGACTTAGAGTCATAAAGTCATACAGCATGGAAACAAGCCCTTTGGCACAACTGGTCCACGGTGACCAAGATGCCCGTCCAAGCTAGTTCCATTTGCCAGTGTTTGGCCCATAATCTTCTAAAACTTTCCTATCCATGTACCTGCACAACTGTCTTTTAAAACTTCCTCTAGCAGCTCATTCCACATACATACCACCTTCAAGTTCCTATTAAATCTTTCCCCTCTCACCTTAAACCTATGCCCTCTAGTTCTTGATTCCCCATCCTGGGAAAAAGACTGAGTGTATTCATCCTATCTATGCCCCGCATGACTTTATGCACCTCTATAAGATCAACTCTCAGTCTCCTGTGCTCTAAGGAATAAAGTCCTAACCTGTCCAACCTTTCCCCATAACTCAGTCCATCAAGTCCTGGCAACATCCTTGTAAATCTTTTCTGCACTCTTTCCAGTTTAATAACATCTTTCCTATAGCAGTGTGACGAAAACTGAACATAATACTCCAAGTGAGGCCACACCAGTGTCTTGTAGAACCGCACCATGACCTCCCAATTCAGTACCCTGACTGATGAAGGTCAGCATGCCAAAAGCCTTCTTCACCACCCTGTCTACCTGTGACTCCGTTTTCTGGGAACCATGTCCTTGAACTCCAATGTCCCTCTGTTCTGGAACGCTCCCCAGAGTCCTGCCATTCACTGAGAAAGTCTTACCTGGATTTGACTTTCCAAAATGCAACACCTCACACTTAACTGAATTAAACTCCATTTGCCATTCCTCGGCCCACTTACTCAGCTGATCAAGATCCCCCTATAATTCTTGATGACCTTCTTCACCGTCCACTATACCACCTATTTTAGTATCATCTGCAAACTTACTAACCATGCCTTGTACATTCTTATCCAAATTATTGATATAGATGACAAACAACAATGGACCCAGCAGTGATCCCTGATGCACACCACTAGTCATGGGCCTCCAGTCCGAGAAACAACCTTCCACCATCTGGAGACTTGCCCTTGCAGCTGTTGATGTTTCCATGTGCCCACTGTCCTTGTTCTTGGAGCTGGTGGAAACTGTGTTGGGAGATGGTGTCGATGAAGCCTTGAAGGGTTGCTGCAGTATATTTTGTGGATGGTACACATTGCAGCTACAATGTGCCATTGAAGCAAGGAGCAAATGGACTGACAGTCTGTATTGTGGAGGATTGTGGCTGTCACATGAGAGCACTGCCCCTACCTGGTCAGAAGACACACCACTGCCAATCAAGGTTTGGCCCCACCCCACCCATCAGTGCACACCTGACCATTGGCCTTTGTGATTGATTAGTCCTTGCTGGCACTGGGCCATCGTCCTTTTTAAATTACCTGGGCTGGACCTCCCAGCCCTCCAGCACTATAAAGAGTGCCACGTGTGCTCGGCTCTCTCTCTGTCTCCGAGGGATTCATCCTGCTTCGCTCCAGGCCGAGCACTGTGAAACGGCGCTGGAGAAATCATTGGTGAGGTATGCATTGTTTAAGGGTTGGGAGCATCTTAGTTAGTATCCCTGGTAGCATAGAGCCATGCCTGCACTGAGTCAAGGGGTGGCGGGTGTTGTATTGTTTTTCCTTGATTGTCTGTACCTCGTTTGTTGTGTGTGTGTGTATTTTACCCCCGTTGCAATTTTCCCATGCTCACTGTCAACTGTGCATGTGTGTGTGTTATTCCCGTTACCCTTTCCCCGCGTTTGTCTTTTGTAAATAAATCATTTATCTCTAAGACTGTGTTCAGAGTCCTTGCCTCTGAGACCTCAAACCTGTTTCACAACACAGTCAAGTGTATTATCCTGGCTGGTATCAAATTTCCTGAGTATTGTTGGAGCTACACTCAATCAGGCAATTGTAGAGTATGCTGTCAGATTCTTGAATTGAGCCTTTAAATGATCAAAGAGCTTTGGAGAATCTGGAGGGGTCCTTATGGAAGACCCAGCCATCTGACCTGCTGAGTGTTTCCATTTATATGGTTGATCCAATCAGGATTAGTAAGGCATCCGATAAGGTCCCTCATGGTAGGTTTGTTTATCCAGAAGATTAAGATATATGGGATCCGGGATGACTTGGCTGTTTGGATTCAGAATTGGCTTGCCCATAGAAGATTGAGGGTAGTGGTCGATGGGTCCTATTCTGGCTGGAGGTCTGTGACTAGTGGTCTTCCACAGGGATCCATACTGGGACCTCTGCTGTTTGTGATATATATAAATGATTTGGATGAAAACATGGTGGACTGGTAAGTTTGCAGTGACACAAAGATTGGTGGTGTTGTGCATAGTGTATTGGTATTAGTTTATTATTGTCACTTGTACTGAGGTACAGTGAAAAACTTGTCTTGTATACCGATTGTACAGATCAATTCATTACACAGTGCAGTTGCATTGGGTTAGTACAGAGTGCACTGAGGTAGTACAGACTACATTGATGTAGTACGGGTAAAAACAATAGCAGTACAGAGTAAAATGTCACAGCTACAGAGAAAGTGCAGTGCAATAAGGTGCAAGGTTATAACAAGGTAGATCGTGAGGTCAGAGTCCACCTTATCGTATAAGGGAACCGTTCAATAGTCTTATCACAGTGGGCTAGAAGCTGTCCTTAAGTCTGGTGGTACGTGCCCTCGGGCTCCTGTATCTTCTACCCAATGGAAGAGGAGAGAAGAGAGAATGACCCGGTGAGTGAGGTCTTTGATTATGCTGGCTGCTTCAGCAAGACAGCGAGAGGTAAAGACAGAGTCCAAGGAAGGGAGGCTGGTGTCTGTGATGCACTGGGCTGTGTCCACAACACATGGCATATAGATCAGTTGCAGATGTGGACAGAGAAATGGCAGATGGAGAGTTTAATATGGGCAAGCGTGAGGTGTTGCACTTTGGAAAATAAAATGTAAAGGGAAAGTAGGCAGTTAATGGCAAGACAAAGGGATATACAGAGGGATCTTGGGGTCCAAGTCCATAGCTCTCTGAAAGTGGTCACACAAGTTGTTAGGGTGGTAAAGGTGTATGGCAAGCTTGCCTTTATTAATCGAGACATTGAGTTCAAGAGTCAGGAAGTTTTGCAGCTTTATAAAACTCTGGTTAGGCCACATCTGGATTATTGCATTCAATTCTAGTCACCCCATTATAGGAAGGATTAGAGGGTATGAGCTATAAGGAGAGGTTGGACAAACTTGGGTTGTTTTCTCTGGAGCGGTGGAGGCTGAGGGGAGACCTGATAGAGGTTTATAAGATTATGAAAGACATGGATAGACAGCTGTTATCTTTCTCCCAGGGTCAAAAGGTCTAATACTGGAAGGCATGCATTTAAGGTGAGGGGGGATGTTCAAAGGAGATGTGCAGGCAAATTTTTTATACAGAGAGTAGTGATGCCTGGAATGCGCTGCCAGGATTGGTGGTGGAGGCAGATACGATAGAGGTATTTAAGATGCTTTTAGATAGGCAAACAAATATTGCAGAGAATGGAGGGATATGGACCATGTGCAAGCATAAGGGATTAGGTGTCATTAGCCTAATTAATTTGGTACAACGTTATGGGCTGAAGGGCCTGTTCCTATGCTGCACTGTTCTATGTTCTAAGATTCTGGTCATTTGTGCCCCCAACCCCCTGACTTACTAAAGGTTAGACAGTCTTGAGAAAGATGGTCATTGACATTTGGTACTTGAGTAGTAGATAACAAACACTTATGGGTTTTGCAGTATGGAAAAATCATGCCATATGTGTGGATAAACCAATGGATTGCTGGAGATTCTATTAGGCCGGCTCATTATTCCTCCCTATTGACCTTTGCATTTCACTCTCCATGTCCTCCATGTAGTGCAATGCTATTATAAGCATACAAAACACAGAAACAGGAGTAATCCATTTGGCCATTCCCTCTGCCATTGATAGTGGATTATGGCACTTTTCCAACAACAGATGTTAGACTGACTGGCTGGTAGTTGCTTGCTTCCTTACTTGAAAAATGTTGTTACATTTGTGGTTTACCAATCTGCAGGAACCTTCCCAGAATCCATGCTTCTTTAGAAGATCACAAGCAATGCATCCACTGTCTCTGGAATACAGATATTTTAATTGATATATTCTTGATAATTCCAATTCCACTTAAAAGATGTTTACAATATTCGTTGGTTAAGTGTGTTGACTGAAGAGCTGTCACAAGAATGAAGAGTGACCATTTGTTTGTGGCACAGAAATTAAGTTGATCCTTATAAGAATAAATTTCACTGACTAACACAAGTTTAACTAGAGAAGGTAGAAATTAACTTGGTTCAAATAATATGAACTATAATAAATAAACAAGCGGATAGCTTGTAAACATTTTACATGAATTTTAGAATATATCTTGCCTATATTTGGTACCACTGGCTTCAATGGAAGTGAATGTTAGGGAAGGAAGGGAGAAAGTACAATAGGGAACCAATACTTCTGCATGGAATATGGGGATCAATAAAGCCTTCCTGTTGTAGATTTGCTCTCATCTACTTAATGTCTACAATATTTTGACATTGCTAGAAGATTGGAAATGGTGTAGCATACTCTACAGGTGATCTGCATTGAAGGATAAACAACTGTATTTTGTTAACTAATCAGAATAAAGGATTGGGAAATTAATTATGATTAAGGGAGTACAAGTTAGATTGGTAAATTCAATTTCATATTAGAAAGAAATGAAGAGAAGAAAAGGTTGGTTTATTGAAAAAAATGAAAGAATGTTAAATTATGCTCCAACATTAATTAAAACCTGAATTTCAGGATTTAGACTCAACTGTGGTAAATAACTTACAAATCAGGGTGATGTAGGACTAGGAGGTGAACCTGCAGGTGGTGGCATTCTTAAGTGCTTGCTTCTTGATGGTAGAGGTCACAGGTTTGAGGGTGTGTTGAGGGAATAGCCTGGGCGAGTAACAGCAATGCATTTTGTAGGTGGTACACCCTGCGGCAACAGTGCGCTGGTAATTGAGGGAATGAACATTTAGGGTGCTGGTTGGGATACCAGTCAAGCAGGCTGCTTTGGCCAGGATGTGTCAAACTTCTCAACTCATCTGGATAAATATTCTATCACATTCCTGAAGTGTCTTGTAGACATCATAGAGGCTTTGGGGTGTCAGGAGGTGAGTTACCCATCCAGCCTCTGAGCTGCTGTTGTAAGCCACTTGTATTGAGTTTCTGATCAATGGTGAACCCCACATCTGGCACATCTGGTAACCTGCCACTTATCAGTCTATGCTTGAAAGTGGGTATGGGCTGCTTCATTTGCTGAGGAGTTGCAAATTGAATTGTACATTATGCAATCATCAGTGAACATTCCTATTTCTAATCTTATGATGGAAGAAAGCTCATTGATGAAGATGCTGAAGTTGGTTTGACCTAGGACATTGCTCTGAAAAACTCCTGCACTGATGTCCTATGGCTGGTATGTTTAATCTCAAACAACCACAAACAACGTCTTTCTTTTTTACGAGGTATGATTTCAGCCATTGGAGTGTTTAGCCTTTTTTTAATCTCAGACAACCACAAACAACGTCTTTCTTTTTTACGAGGTATGATTTCAGCCATTGGAGTGTTTAGCCTTTGATGCCCATTGACTTCAGATTCACCTGGACTCCTTGATGCTGCACTCAGTCAAGTGTTGCCTTGATCTCCAGGGCAGTCATTCCCACCCCATTCACATTCCTCTACTCAGTAATTCCCCAACCATTTTCCTGAAAAACTAATTAGTGTTCAACTAATTATTTTAGGAAAAGAAACAAAAAAAACAACATATATTTGGAATCAGCTATGCAAATAAGGACTTGACTCTGCTCCAAGCTTTATCGTTAGTTCTGATTTAGAATTTTGATAAAATGGCCAATTAGTCCATTATCTCTCACCAGATCCGGTATTGATTAAATAAGTTTTCATTTGTCTAGCAAAATGTTCCTGTATATTCAGGTTGATTGCAATTTCTTCCAGTCACTACTCCCAAGTTGATTGCATCCCCAGAGTAAGTACTTGGATGTAAACTTAAGCAAACATAAATCTTTCCAGACTTCTTTCAAATGCTTATTTTTATAAGGAGAGGGTGCCGTGGCCAATGTAGGTAAAATCTGGTCATTGACTCAGGAAATGGGGCAGAGTACATGCACTTATCAGTATCAATGGAGGAGGGAGAAAAAAATGGTGCAACAGTGACAGATCAATGAGAGAAGGAAGGCACTGCAGGTGCTGAAAATCTGAACTAAAAACTGTTTGTTGGAAATTCTCAGCAGGTCAGTGAATTTTCTCAGAGTTGAAATGATCTGGAAATGGTTATTGTTGTGTGTCGCTCGGGAAGCAACTGAAAAAATATTGTGCAACTGAATTCCTGTTTAGCTGTGTGTGTAATCTGGAGGAAACCTATGCGGTCACATGGAGGATGTACAAACTCCACACAGACAGCACCCGAGGGTAGGATTGAACCTGGGTCTCTGGCACTATGAGGCCGCAGCTCTACTAGCTGCACCACTGTGATTGATGCTGCTATATTTTGAAAGTGAGTTGAAATTCAATCCAACTGAGCAACTAGCCTTTGCTAATGGACAACCTGTCCCCTTCCTGTGGGGCTATGTACAAATAGTCTGGCATGCTCAAAATAAACATGGAAGTTCGTGAATTGCAGCTGTCTACCTGCTGCAGTCCAACTTCTCTATTTTAACCACCTTATCCACACCCATGGCATGTAGTATGTGTTGGAATATCCAAGCTTCTCCGTCAGGAGTGTGCCATTTCAATGGGCCAAGGGAGCCGTGGACCAAATTCCAAATAAATGCAGGTCAGGGAGCAGGAGTTACAGAATATTCCCATTCAGCCCTTTTATGCCAGAAGAGCAGTAGTTTTGAAGTTTTTACATGTCCGTTCAGAGAGAGGATTCCAACTTTATCACCAAGAATAAGCTAATTTTCTTCTGTAAAAGTGAAAGTCTCACTTCCTGTAACTTTGTTATTGCATATCCTCCACTCCCTACTTCTTTCTTCTTTCGCTCTACCTTTATCTTGTTCTAATTAATCTTTTGAGTATTATATATTAGGATACCCAAATCATGATCTGTGGAAAAAAATTGGTCTGTGGCTGCACTTGGCTTAGCCCTTTGAAGTAGGGTGCTCTTGAAAGATTGGCCTGGGTATTCTAACACACGCTTGGTCCAAGATGTCATGCATGTTACAATTGACCTTTCCCACCCAACTGGAGATTGTGGAGGAAGTGAGTTGGGGAGAAGATCATACTGGAGGCAGGGGTAGATGTTGCTCAGGGAGAGGATAAGAATGTATGTTATTGGGGTGATGGGTCAGAAAGATTATGGCTGGGATGGGCAAATGACTTGGGGACACCAGCAATGAGAGGGGGGTGAACGCCATTAGTAACACTGGAAAAAAGGCACCGAGCTGGAGGAAGACACATGTCTCTGCAACCCTGGTCGTTGAGAGCCTCTTAGTGATCTCATCAACCATCAGGTTAAGTCCTTCCTTAGTGTCCTCCCTTGTATCTGGGATAAAATTTTCCATTGGTGATGCAAATCAAGTGCCATATGCTGTTGGATGGTGCTGAGTATGCCCAGTGCATCCATGCACTGCCATCGCATGTGTGGAAGAGGTCTCATCAGTTTCTGCTGGAGGTTTTCTGTTCTCACTTGAGAAAGGCCTTACATATCCAAAAGTTTGTACACATTTGATGGAGATAGTTTTCCTTGTATAAGCTCTACTTTTAAAATCAAAAACAACTAGTTTAATGTGTTTTGCTGTACTATTTTCCATCAAAATATACAAAATATTTGAAATGACCAAAACCACTAATCAAAACCTCTCTTTTCCTCTCACTAAACCCCCTCTTAGCTTTCTAACGCATCCAGGATACCACACCCTGATGTAATATATGGAAGAGAAGCAGTAACAGTGGTAACTTCTGGTAAGTTATATCTGATAATATAACTTCTAGATGTCTACACACAGATTGGATCACAGGGATTATTTACCATGCTGGGCATTCAGCAGGTTTTAATGACAGAAGTATCAGTGGTAGATACTCCTGCCAGTTACAAAGCACTGGGGACCCGGTTTTGCTTCTATTCATGACATGTAACTGTATCATTGGGAGCCTCAGTCATCCAAGAAAATAACAGTAGGCAGGGATTAAGTGGTGAGTATCCAGCTTGGGTATTAGCTCATTGTCCATGGCTGGAAGCAATGCCTGGCAATCAGTGACTGATTGCTTCTTGGTAAAATGGGTTAAAACGATACAACTGGGATGCCATTGCAAGGAGTAGCCTTTCTGGGTCTCCCATGACATTTGTTGCTAATATAAAAATAGGAGAAAGAAAACATCTGAACTGCTTCAGCAGCTGCATTAAGTTTATTGTAACATTTTGTCCTGTTTTTGAAACATTATCTGCAGTGGATCTCAGAAATTCTTAGATGTGTTGGACAATGACACTCGCAAGTAGACAGATTAACCAGAGCAATTAAGTGAATATTAAAAAGTTGTAGAATTTAATAAATGTTAGACACCTCCGTTTCAGTTGATGGCGTAGATATGAGAAAAAGCACTAGAAAAGACTTACTGCTTTATATATAAGCTTTAAAGGCTATTTTTTTTTGTTGGAAGCATATTCACATATGTGCCTTCTGAGAATTAAACTATTTTGTCAACAAAGGGTAGTTTGTCTTCTACAAAGCCACAGGCTGTATTTTATTAAACTGAAATCTTCTCACGATAATTTGAAGCTGCATGTAGTCTTTCCCTTAATTATAGACAGAAAAATAAAGGAAATGAGTTCCAACACGATCACGCACAAAGGCCAAAGGTCCCTGTGCACAGTTCAGTGAGAAGACTCCCTGGATATTGGAATTCCCACAATATTAGCTCACTAGTTTTAACCACACCTCATTGGCTCTGATGTGATGAGTGATGAGTGATGGAAGAACGATTCATGAGACCGTCTATATGAGGTTTGAAATGATGGGCTGTCATTGATGCTGCAATGAACAATTTTAATGACAGTTCCAGTTACCTGTAGATAGCTGTGGGGATTGGGGGCTGGGTCTAAATTTGATAGACCCTGTGAACAGGCACAGAGGTCATTATGTGGGATTATTCTGCACCCATTTCTCCTGCCAAATTTCCCCTGCCTGTTGATTAACAGGATTGCAATGTGTAGCCAGCATTAACTGTGTTGTACACCTTGGTAGAGAGGCCCAAAGACATGAGAGGCTAACACTGCTTAACACCAGTTAAGCAAAGTGCTTTCTGGCTGCGGCACTTGGTGGGTTTCGACATAAACACCCTCACTGTACACAGGCATTTCAGTAACAGTTCTTTGCTGAGGATTCGGTAGGAGAATTGCTCCCTAACCATCCTGGACAGTCAAATCAGACTCCTTTTCTAGAAGCTTATCATTGTCTGTGAGCCTGTGCGAATTCTCCCAGTTACACTACTCTCCATATTTGGGAAAAATTGTATTGTGGAGAAGACTTGGAGTCAGGGCAAAACCCTTCAGAGTCCTGCATAGCTCTTGCTATAGACTTTGGTAACTTGAAATAATCCTTTAAAAATATCAAGCAATTGTAGAATTGTAGCACAACATGGAGAAATCGATCAGCACCTAACTAATTGATCCTTTAAGTAGCACTGCTGGGCAGTTGCCAGAGCTGAGGTTGTGGGGTTGGTGGTGGAAGGAGAGGATCATGTATTCAGTCATGATTAATTGAGGATGTTAGCTTGAACATTGTCTGAAAGTGGCTGAGCTGGCATCGAATCAGTATTGCAGTGATGAAATAATCTGCCTATCTGCACACTTACAGCAGGAGTTAACGGCATGCATGTGAATGTTCTTGCTCATGTCCCTTGCAGTGGGACTGGGTCCACAAAACAGTGTTCTCCAGAAAGTACCTTTGACCTGAAACAGTGCTGTAGCATCCAAAATCTGCACACCACTGATTAGAATTGAACATCTTGGAGTTTGGCTGAGGGCTAGGACAAGCAGAACAAAGATTTCATCTTTCTCAATCCATAAAAGAAATGTAAGGCTAGAATGGATTGGAATAAGGTTCATAGATTGTGATAATTAGTGTCTGTTCCCCTCTGCCAGGTTACAAGAACTCGGCAAACATCACAGCCATGTTTCTGGGAGGGTATCCCACGTATTCATATCTTCAGAATCTGTAGCAAAGATCCTATTGACACCTCAGAGAAACTTGCTGAAATATGATCAAGACATTCAGGTAATGCATTGTAGAAATTATGCCAGTTGACAGTTGGATCTCAAGATTTTGCCATGGGTTATCACACTGCCTTTTTAATTTCTGGGGTAGGGATCTAAATATAACCTTGAATGCAATGTTGGTCCTAAGATTTTAAGTATAATTATCTAGGACACATTTTCTTTAATTTCTAGTGTGCATGAACTCACAGACTGAGACTCAAATGAAAACAGAAAATACTGGAAATACTCAGCTGATCAGGCAGCATCTGTGAAGAGAGAAATTGGGAAGCACAACAGCTCGTCTTACAAGACCTACCAAATAAAACCCCATCTAGTTCGCTGATGACCTTCAGATGAGCAAATCTGCCTTCCTTACCTGGTCTGGCCTATATGTGACTCCAGATCCACCCCATGTGGTTGATTCTTATATGGTCTCTGAAATAGCCTAACAAGTCACTTGTTACTGCTATGATCAAACCAGAAAAATAAATCCAGATGAACCACCAAGTTCAGACACAGCAACTTGCTTGCAATCCAGTTGGCCTTGCAAAGTCCTCCTCAGAGACATATGAAGATACTGTCTAAATTGGGAGAGCTGTCCCACAGACCAGTCAAGGAAGAATCTGACTTGGGAACATCTTGTCTTTCAAAAGGACAGACCCACAAAAGGGGGATGTACAGTGGTATATCGGTGGGAAGGAAAAGCCCTTGGAGTCCTATGATTGTTCCAGTACAGTTACAACTCTGGCATCTACCCAACAATGTGGAAAATTGGCCAGGTATGTCCTCTTCACAAAAAGCAGCTCAAATCCAATCTGGCTAATTACTGCTCAGTCGATCTATTCTTAAACATCAGCAAAATGATGGAAGCTATCATAGACTTAACTATCAAGTGGCACTTACTCATCAGTTTGGGGTTCACCAAGATGACTCTACTCCAAATCTTGGGAAGAACAAAGCTGATGAACTAAGGGCAAGACTGACCTACCAAAGAGAACTGAGGGACTGCTGTGTGCTATGTCTCACCGAAACGTGGCTTACACCTGCTTCACCTGACTGTACCATTCAACCTGAGGGCTTCTCAATTCACCGAATGGACCATACAGTGTCCTTGGGCAAAGTCAGAGGCGGAGGGGTCTGTTTCTTAATCAATAACTCATGGTGCTCGGACGTGACGGTCCTGGTGAGTTCCTGCTCACCCAGCCTGGAACATCTAACAGTGAAGTGTCGCTCATACTACCTGCCACGGGAGTTCACTTCAGCAATCCTGACAGCAGTCTACATCCCACCCCAGGCAGACATGATGCCTGCACTCAATGAACTATACCCTGTGGTCAACAGCCTTGAAACAGGATACCCTGAGGCCATTATTGCAGGTGACTTCAACCAGGCCAACTTCAAGAATATGTTACCAAAATACTACCGGCATGTCTTCTGTCCCACCAGGGGCCGAAACACCCTTGACCATTGCTACACAATGATCAAAGCTGCCTTCTGAGCCATTCCCTGCCCTCTCTGGTAAATCAGACCATCAGGCTGTGCTCCTTCTCCCTGCATACAAACAGATGCTGAAATGGGAGGATCCAGTACAGAAAGCTGGTCTGAGGAAATAGATGCACTTCTATGTCACTGCTTTGAGTCAGTGTTCATGTTCAAAGTCTAGATGAGTATGTCACCACCATCATGGACTTTATCAGCAGGTGTATTGAGGACTGTGTACCAAAGAAGACAATACGGGTGTTCCCAAGCCGGAAACCATGGATGAACCAGGAGATCCACTCCCTAGTGAAGTCTAGGACTGCAGCTTTCAAATCAGGTGACCCTGACCTTTACAAGAAATTGAGATATGGCCTCTGTAAAGCTATCAGAGATGCCAAGAGAAAGTACCAGTCCAAAATCCAGTTCCAGACCAGCCATCAGTTATGGCAGGGTTACATGCTATAATGGGCTACAAAACGGTCGGGCAGCATCGGCAACAACAGCGCATCCCTTCCTGATGAGCTTATAACATTCTATGCTCATTTTGAACAGAAGGGGATTGGTTTGTCACCACCCACCCCGACAGCCTCCAATGCACCTGAACCCATGGCCACTGTTGAGGATGTAAGATCAGTCTTCTGGAGAGTGAACCCGTGGAAAGCATCTGGCCCGGATGGTGTCCCTGGCCGTATCCTTAGATATTGTGCTGATCAGCTGGCAGGCGTATTTGCAGACATATTTAACCTCTCCCTGTTTCAATCTGAGGTTCCCACCTGTTTTAAGAAGACCACTATCATCCCTGTACCTAAGAAAAACAAGGTAACATGCATTAATGACTACCGCCTGGTGGCTCTAACATCCACCATCATGAAGTGCTTTGAGAGGCTGGTCATGGCACACATTAACTCCAGGCTCCCAGACAACCTCGATCCACTGCAATTCGCCTACCGCCGAAACAGGTCTACAGTGGACGCCATCTCCCTGGCCCTACACTCATCTCTGCAGCATCTGGACAGTAAAGGCACCTACATTAGACTATTGTTTATTGACTACAGCTCTGCCTTCAATACTTTAATTCCTAGCAAACTCATCAGCAAATTCCGAGACCTGTGACTCAACACCTCCCTCTGCAACTGGATCCTTGACTTTCTGACCAACAGACCACAATCAGTGAGGATAGGCAGCAACACCTCCAGCACGATTATTCTCAACACTGGTGCTCCTCAAGGCTATGTCCTCAGCCCCCTACTCTACTCCCTATATACTCATGACTGCATGGTCAGATTCTGCTCTAACTCCATCTACAAGTTTGCAGATGTTACCACCATAGTGGGCCATATCTCAAGTAATGATGAGTCAGAGTACAGGATGGAGATAGAGAGCTTAGTGATATGGTTTCATGACAACAACCTTCCCCTTAATGTCAGCAAAACAAAAGAGCTGGGCATTGACTTCAGGAAGGGGGGCAGTGCACATGCACCTGTCTGCATCAATGGTGCTGAGGTCAAGAGAGTTGAGAGCTTCAAGTTCCTAGGAATGAACATCACCAATAACCTGTCCTGGTCCAACCACCTAGATGCCATGGCCAAGAAAGCTCACCAGCACCTCTACTTCCTCAGGAGACTAAAGAAATTTGGCATGTTCCCATTGACACTCACCAACTTTTATCGATGCACCATAAAAAGCATCCTATCTGGATGCTTCACAGCTTGATATGGCAACTGCTCTGCCCATGACCGCAAGAAACTGCAGAGAGCTGTGGACACAGCTCAGCATATAATGGAAACCAGCCTCCCTTCCATAGACTCTGTCTATACTCTGAGAGCACACACCACCAGGCTCGAGGACTGCTTCTATCCCGCTGTTATAAGACTATTGAATGGTTCCCTTATATGATAAAATGGATTCTTGACCTCACAATCTACCTTGTTATGACCTTGCACCTTATTGTCTGCCTGCACTGCACTTTCTCTGTAGCTGTGATACTTTACTCTGTATTCTGTTATTGTTTTACCCTGTACTACCTCAATGCACTGTGTAATGAATTGATCTGTATGAACGGTATGCAAGACAAGTTTTTCACTGTACCTTGGTACAAGTGACAATAATAAACTAAACCAATACTAATACCAAATCTCCTTGCGATCTTGGTCCAAATGTGGATCAAGGAGCTGAATTCCAGAGGAAGATGAGAGTGGTAGCCCTTAATGAATATGGCATCAAGGCATCCCGATAATACTGATGTCAATGGGTATCAAAAAGAAAACAGTCCATTGGTTGGACTTATACATTGTACAGATGAGGATGGTTGTTGTTGGTCAATCAATTCAGCAATCTGTGTTGCATGAGGCAGCACCGAGACAACATTAAGTTGCAGATAAGTGATAAGTGGCAGATAACAAAAGTGCCAAGCAATGAACATTTCCAACAGGAGGATCTAACCAATTACACTTGGCATTCAATGCAGAATCTCCCACCATCAACATCATGGGGTTAACCATTGACTAATACTCAGCTGAATACTTTGGCTATAAGAGCAGATCGGAGGCAGGGAGAGTGACCCACCCCCTGACTCTCCATCTACAAGGCAAAAGTCAGGAGTGTAATGGAATACTTTGTGCTTGTTTGGTTGCGTACAGCTCCAACAATTCTAAAGAAGCTCAGCACCGTCCGAAACAAAGTAGCTTGCTTGGTTGGCAATGGTTTCACTGTTGTCCATTTACAAAATGCACCGTATTACTTTCCCAGGCAACTCCAACAGTGCCTCCCAAGTTTGCAACCTCCATCACATAGAAGGAAAGAGCAACAGGTGCTTTGGAATACCATCAGCTGCAGGTCCCCTTAGTCACAAACTAACCTGATCTAGAATTATATTGCTTGCCCTTCATCACCACTGGATCTAAATCCTGAGCTCCCTACCCTGCAGCGCTGTGGGAATATCTTCACCAGAAAGGCGGCAGCAGTTCAAGAATGCAGCTTACCACCACCTTCTCAAAGGCAATAACGAATGGTGATGTCCAATCCTGAACAATGAACAAATAATAAAAAAAATTAATCAACATTTCAGGTTGATAATTTATAAAAGAAAAACAATTTCCTTCAAGGGCTGATTATTATTATGAGAATAATTAATATTGGAGTAGCAGAAAGGTACTCTGTTGATGCAGGTTATTGAAGCAACTCGCTAAGGATAAAGTAACAAAGACCAGAGAACCTGCTGCATTATTAGTCTGGTGACTTCTATTTGACAACAAAAATACATTTACTTTCATATAGTTAGCTATCTGTAGTTTCAGTGGCTGCAAGTACCTCCTGAAATATTCAGCAAAGTCAGCTAGCACAGCTGAGGAGAAAACAAAGGAAGGTTGGTTTTGATATAGGATATTTCACGTCTCTCTTTTAGGGCATCTCAAAATGCTTGTCAGCCAATGAAGTGCCTTTGAAAATTAGCCTTTGTTGTAATATAGGAAAAATTGCAGCCAATTTGTGCACAATAAATGCCACAGTCAGCAGTCTGATAATGAGCAGATCATTGATTTTTATGATCGTGCTTGAGGGATTACTATTGGGATGAGAGTAGTGCTTTGGGATCTTTCATGCCTAACTTAGAAGGCAGACAGGGCTTTAGTTTGACATCTCCTTTTGAGATATGATACCTCTGACAGGGTGGCACCTGCTCACTACTTGAGCAGCTACATCTCATTTGGCTGAGATTGCATTCATTAACTCCAACGCAAATCTTTCAGCCAGTAAATAGAGGAAAATGAAGTAAGTATAGGATTTGGCTGTGAAGAGTAACTTTGATGAGTACCTCAAAAGGAATAGTCTCATTGCTATAATAATGTGAACTGGAAATTAATTTAGTGATGTATGGGGAGTTGTGGAAATGGGTGGGGTGGTGGAGTTGGAATGCAGTGAGTGGGATTAGTGAGGCAGCTTTGGTATTGAGAAACCCAGAAAAACTAGCTTTCCTCAGGTCCTGCCAAGTTCAATGGTTGGACCTGATTAACATCTCTGTTTCCAAGCTATGAGTTGGCTGCTAGGCTGATAAATGTCTGGTTTCAGGCCAGAGCCAGGGAACAGAGAAAAGAGAATGACTGGACCCTTCAGCAGAAGATTGTATAAATTGGGGAGGGAGACAGGAAGGGTCAATGGGAAGAATAGAGGGGGAAGGAAGGAAGATTGGAAGGGTTAAAGAGAGATCAGGTTAGGGATCCTCTACCATTCTAAATTGCCAGTTTTCTTCCTGGAAGTTCTAATTCATTTAGGAAGTGGATGGGCTAGAGGAGTTTTAGGGTCAAGATTTAGATTGATAACATTTTAACATTCCACCTGACTCAGACCCAACCACTTTTGGGAGTTTTAATCCACCTACACACTGGCCACACATCCATATTTCAAACAATCGTATTGAATTCTAGTAACAAAATGTTATTTTACAAGGGAAATTATTCTTTACAGAATACTCCTCTGTATCCAATTATCACACACCATTTGGTGCCATGATGAGAAACTCGCCCTGTGTAGGGAAGGAGGCAGGGCAGCAGGGAACAATCCCCAAACCTATCCCGACCTTCTTGTGGAAAGGCACAAGGGCTCCATTCACCATGTCCCCATAGCAACATAATCCTGATCAGTGCCCACAAGAGTGGGGAATTCAACTTGTGTCCCACCCGCCTCTCCTTCCTCAGGCATTAGTATGCCTGTCCGTACTCTCCAACCCTATATTTTTAAACATTACATTCATAAAACACTATCAATTTTTCATGAAAGCAATATCATTCTGGACTAAATCTAAATTGCAAATGTTTGGAGAAATTCACACCTTAATATTTAGTCACATTAGAGGTGCTGTGCATCCCACTCATTTTACTTTGCAACCTCTAGGATTTGAAATGTACAGAATGTAAATTTTGTAGATGCTGCATGACAATAAACTGCAGGTACTGTTACAACTCTGATGTGATTCATGTCTTTCTGGCTTATGTAGAGTAAATTTTTTTGGCCAAGTAATTATTACAGTAAATCAGTTGCAAGAGAATTAAAAAATTATGGTGAACTTTGAAAATGATTCTGTTTTTTCCTTCTTTTTCATCACTTTTATTCTTTTCACTCTTCCACTCTTTGACTGATTTGATTCTTTCTGGAGTATCATCCCATTGGTCAACTATCACATTTATTCCTATCAGCGGGCTATTCGATTGCAATAGGCAAAATGTGATCCTGATCGATTTGCTGCTTCATATTATACACACAGTACTTTCTAGACTGCAGTTAATCAAATCAGCAAATCAGCACAGAATGGAGAACAAACCTGCAAGTTCATGAGTAACAAACATTTCTTTCCCCCCCACAGATGCTGCTTGACTTGCTGAGTTCCTCTAGCAGATTGTTTATTGCTCCAGATTCCAGCATCTGCAGTTTCTTGTGACTCCTGAGAGTTCATGATATGCATTGCTCAATAATCCATTACCTCGAACATTCATTCCCTCCACAATGGGCACACAGTGGTTGCGGCATGCATCATCCAGGTATGCCCTGCGAGGCTCTTTTAACAACATGTCACAGACTTGTAACTTCTACCACTTAAACTATGAAACTGTGGGCTGTAGGCACATGAAATGTGAATGTCTCTGTCCCCAACCACACTCTCTTCAGTTGGAAAGATACATCCAGTTGTTCATCACCGCTGGATCTTAAGCCTGGAACTCCCTATCCAATAGAAGTATGAAAGCACTTTCACCGCAAGGACTGTATCGTTTTTAAAAGGTACTCACCAGCACATCCACAAGGACAATAAGAATGATTAATAAATTTCTGTCTTACCTCACCCCAAAAGTGATTAAAACAGAATGGAATAATCAGATGAACTATTGAGCACCATTTACAAAGAATCTGTAAGTGTAAAATTGTTTATTTAACAGTTCAACTTATTAAAATTTGAAATTTTTGTCTATTTACCATGGTATTTACCATGACATTTCCAAATCTTATTGATTGGTCTAGTAAAGCTCAGGACTGGAAAATCAAGCAGTATAATGTCAGCAGAAATCATTGGACTGGCTGTCTAGTTTCACAAAGCCCTTGATGCCTCTCTTTCATTGTATTAAATCTTGACTTTGTGTGTGACTTTAATGTGATTGATTGTGAGTATAAGCCTGTTGGAAGACCTGAAGACAGTGTGTTGACTTACTTTTGTTCATTTTACAAAGTCAGGTCTATCCCACCAGGTCCAAACAACAATTGCTTTTCAACATCTCCAGATTTGATGGTGGCAGATTAATTCTTTTTTTGTGTGCCAGTTTTTATAATTACATTTATTCTGGCAACAGAAGAAGCTGCCACCTTCAAGAGCCTTTGCACCTAGTGGTAATGATATGTACCCAATTAGCATAGTTATATCTCACCACCTTACCCACTGCCCTTATAATCCAACCACGTTTCATTTCCCAAATTGCTTACGAGAATTGACAACAATTATGTTGAATTTGATGTCAATTTTGTCTTATTGTACTTATTTCACTAAGTATTAACTAGATCCGATTCTTTGAAATTTTACTATGTTCTAAGTAGTCTTGTCATCCACTTTGCATTGAATAAAGATCTTTGTACAATTTCAGCTTCTGTACATCTACAATGAGATCATTACATCTACAATGCTGATCATTACATTTCTGCTTTTGGCTAGGAAAACATGATTCTCACCCACATTATTGTCAAGCAGAGCTCTAACCAGTGGTTAGAAAAAAAATAGGTTCAATTTGCCATAGATACCACTTAATATTTTGTAATGGATCCAATCAATGAATTGCCTGAGAGCTACTCTTAGGACTGCTTCAAGGTGAAGTACCACCCACTGATACACTTCCACGATTTATAATGTGAACTTGGAATTTCATTTTTGCTGATGGAGGTTAAGGCACTCTTCCAAGGAATAGCCAGGAAAAATAAATGAAGGGACTTAGACTTGCAGTTCTAATGTTTTATCTATAGCGGGTCTCTTTTTCTTGCCTAACAGAAATGGTCCTCTAACAGTTTTCCCTTTCTTAAATTTTCAGAACAGGCAAAGGAATAGAGAACAACATAGCATCTCAGGGCAGTCAACACCATATACCAAATTGGGCTATCAGTGGAGGCCTGGAGGCATATAGAGCTGGCAAGAGTAGGAAAGCTGCAACAAAGATCAGTTGTCTAATGGGCACTTAAGTGCTGGGGTGTTTGAGTTTTTGCCAAGTTTATGATTTATTTCTGAAATTTTCATGGTTGGAAATCCACTATGGCACCACTTAAGCTATTAAGTGTCTTGGGCAACTTTTCTTTACCACTGCAGTAAATAGATTTCAGGATTGAAATGCAACTGCAATACAAGTTACAGGGAAGGATAAGTGCCAAGAACTTACTTGTAATGCAAACTACCTAGTCCTTCTATTTAATCGGAAAGGGAATAGGATAGAATGAATTATGAGCATGAAATCCACTCCTCATAATCATTCTATATATTTTTTAACCGTATCAATTTCAATACCCAGGCACAAATGCAATCAATCATGGTTCCTCATCTGCTTTTCAAACTAAAGCTGGCTGAATTTTGAAATGTCCTTCTCTGGAAGGTCAAATACGTGTAATTTTTTTAGTTGTTGCTACTACCTATTTTTCTTTCAATTTATGTACTTAATCGTAAATAGTATAAAGATAGATATCTGCT
Organism: Pristis pectinata; assembly: GCF_009764475.1. Taxonomy (NCBI): domain Eukaryota; kingdom Metazoa; phylum Chordata; class Chondrichthyes; order Rhinopristiformes; family Pristidae; genus Pristis; species Pristis pectinata. The sequence continues at coordinate 66,417,283 of NC_067405.1, read as the reverse complement.
TTTCAATCAGTGCATCTCCATCCCACCTCAGCAAAGCCAGGGGAACAAACAACTGTGGAAAACACCTTGTGTTGATCAAATGCTGTAGCTGTTATGTGGTGATATCATGTGCAACTTGCTCCCCGTGTAGACCTAATCTGAGAGTTGAGAGAAAACCTAGAGGAACCAATCTCAAATAGAAGTAATTATATTATTGGAAATTATTAAAACAGAATAAAATTCATTTCAGAGGAGTGTGATAAAAAAATGATTAACACAACACTGAGAAGAATTTTCACCTGCAGGAGAATGGAAGAATTTAGAATCTCAGACTAATCTGAAATGATCACCCACAAGCATCACATATAAAAATAAATAATGTCATTGATCCTTCACAAGAGATTAGGGTTAGGGTTGACATTTTTGGCAGAACTTTTGCATACCTATTGATGGAATATTGAAACTAACTTGGAAGATTGCAGAGTGAACTCAACATTCCTTCTTGGACTCAGTTCACTTAAATCCACAGAGATCAATAAACTTGCTGTGAGTGATATACTCCAGAGTTTGTAATGTTGGAGAGATGTGTTTGGGCTGCTATCCTCATGGCGGGGCTGGAACTACTAGATTATTTGAGCCAGACCTCATGCATACAACAGGAGGATAAACACAGTCTGCATTTATTCTAGCAGCCCAACATAGCAACAGGGAATACCAGCACCAAAATCTCCCCTGCCACCTCTTCTAAATGCAAAATCTCTCCCAGGAGGACTATCCTCAGGCATTACTCCCCTTCAGCATTTCAAAGCGACCTTTCTCTTTACAAACCCCTGGTCTGCTCTTCTGTTCACATCAACCTCTCCACAGCTTATAGCAATTTCACATATAACACTTGTCCTTTTACCTTCTTCCTTCCCACCATCCAGGGACACAAACAGATTTTCCGGGTAAAGCAGCAATTCATTCGTATTTCTTCCAATCTAGTGATTGGATTATCACTTTGTGGAGAACCTGTATTCCGTCCACAGAAAGGACCCTGAGCATCATGTTGCTTGCCACTTTAATTCTCTATTCCTCTCCCACTCTGCCCCATCTGTCTGTGGCCTCCTCCACTGTTACAACAAGGCCCAACAGAAGCTTGAGAAGCAACATCTCATCTGGGCACATTGCAGCCTTCCAAACTCAAGATCGAATTCTCCAACTATCTCTATTGCTTTTTCTATCTGTATCAAAACTAGCCAGTTCTGCTGTAAGTTGTCTGTCTGTGACATATTGCCTCAATTTTTCTTTCCCCATTAAAAGTCAGACCTGCTAGGCAAGTCACACAGCACTGCTTTTAACAATGCATTACATAGACAAAGAAATTTAATCACCACCATACTGCCCCCATTAACCCATAATCTGGCCTATCAGATATATTCCCTTTGTCCTACCTATGCTTGCCTTCTCTGCAATTTACGACTAACTTGTTTTTCTCTCCCAGTTCTGACAAAGGGTCTGTTTACACAGATTCTGCCTGACCTGCTGAGTGTTTCCAGCATTTTCTGTTTTTATTGCAAATATCCAGTAATGTGGTTCTTTTGATTTTGAACATCAAGGATAGTGCTGGTACACATTAAAGTTGAACTCTGTATCATCCATTAAAGGTGACAATTGCTAGACCATATATATGGGGCTGTGGGACTCATCTCAGCATTGATCAATCAAATTTGAGAGACCCTCATATTTACAGTTAATTGCAATAAACTGCAAAAAACAGAAAATCTACTTAATATATCTCAGATATTGCAAAAATAAATACCAGCTTCTTGACCACCACAGTTTGGCTTAATCTCCAGTTCTAGATCCTCTACTTTCCTGAGACTCTCTTTCAGGTTTTGACATGCTTTTGAATGGCATCAAAATAGGAAACCAACGATCACCTATGGGGTTCATAAATCATGTGTAATAAAATGCCTTCACCATGTTGGGCTTATACTCTTTACAGTTTAGAAGAATGAGAGGTGATGTTTTTGAATCATATAAAATTCTTAAGGGGCCTGACACAGTAGAGGCAGGAATGATGTGTCTCCTGGCTGGCATGTCTCAAATCAGGAATCGTATCAAAATCAGGAATCAGTCATTCAGACCAGAGATTAGAAGAAATTTCTTGACACAGTTGAATCTTAGTGGTGGTGAATCTTTGGAAATCGCTACCTGTGGAGGCTCAGTCACTGACTATATTCAAGAAAGAGTAGCGATCCTGAGATATTAAGGGAATCAGGAGACTTGGGGTCAGTGCAGAAAAGCAGCAGTGAGATAAAAGATGTGGAGCAGGACTGAGGGGCTGAATGGCACTTCCCATCCTCTCTTCACCACATTGATAAAAACATAACATTAAATTTCTTAGCAAAAATATAACTGCTTTAATAGCCAATATTATAATGAATTCAGCAAGAGACATTACTGGTGGTTATATCTGACGGGAAAACGGTCAATCTCAGCATGAGATGAACAAAAAATAACCTAAGAAATCAAGGCAGTATGTTCTCTTAAATAGAATGTAATCAAAACAAATGGTTACTATGCAGCAGAAGAGAAATAGCAACCAATATCTTCTATTGTTGGGCTGTTTAAATGAGCAATGACCTATAACCTTTCATAGGAAATGTGGTTCTCCCATGTGAAAAATCGGACAGATTCCCTTTTTCCTCACAACTTTTACAGTGCAGCATTTCAGAACTGTTTAGAAATTTTTCCTCTTGTTTTATAAAAGCTTTTTTATTCAAAATACCATGGAATAGGATTTCAGCTTTGGGTGCAATCAGAAAATTGGGAGCAAATCGTACTTAAGACTGCTTTTGGTTCAATTATAGTTCAAGTTCCCACTAAAATACTTCTGCATAATTACAAATGTAATATTTTCCACAGACCAGCTGTTTTTATTATTGTCCTTTGGAAATAGTTATTGGTGCATGAGAGTGATAACCTTATGTATTTTATTAATACAGCTGTAAATATGTTTATCATCAAAGGTTAGTCCTACATCTGTGATTAACTTGGTTTTATTTCATTGAAAACAAATGAAGAGACCATACTGACCCATTAACTGATTTCATTAATATACATTAGTCAGTTTATTTTTAATATGTAAAACTTGTAAAATATGATTACTGGTGTCTGTATGCCAAAGAAAACGAACGTAATGAAAGAACCTCCATAAATAACTGCAACTAGCCATAATTGTGGAAACCTGCTGTGCTCATCATTTCAGTCTGGGTCTATGGATAGTTTTGGTAACAGGACCAGGTACTGGTTCATTGATTTTATTTCAAGGCAATATTAAAGATCACAGCAACTTGATTTATGCTCAGCCTAATTTACACTGGAGTTCCAATGTCTGTTACACTTGTGAATTCCACTGAAGTTGGATGTAACAGAAACTCTTAAGCCCATTGTTCAAAATCTTCAACCCAGTGGGCAGACACATACTTACATCTGGATCCCCTGTTGATCATTGTCTCCAAGCAACATGGGCAATATGTAGAGTGAAAATATTTAGCTTAAACTGTTTTCTCCCACTTCAGTTAATGGTCTTTTTGTAACGAATTAGCTCTCTCAAGCCAGGTTAGGAAAAGTCTAAAAGATTGGATGAAAGTTTCCAGATATAAGTTTTATGGAATGTGATAGGTTCAATAAGTGGTCATTCAGTGTTATAATAAATGAGTCTAAATGGTATAATGGACCATTTTAATAGGAAAGCGAAAATGCCCTGAGTTCTTTGTTTCAGAGCAAGGAGGTATCAGAGGACCAACAGTTTAATTTTTTGAAGAGGTAATAGGAAGGATCAATTAGGAGAGACTGAATTGAGGTGCATAATATTGAGAAGGGCCTAGATTGAGTAAATAGAAAGAACCGAATTCCCTTTGCAGTGAGACTAAAGCAGAGATTAAAGCAGAGATTTTTTTACCCAGGGGCTTTTTGAGGGCCTGGAACTCATTGCATCAAAAGATGGTAGAAAAAGAAACACTCATTTAAAAAGTACTTGGATATGTACTCAAACAGCTGTGGAGCTAATGCTTGAAGGTTAGAAATAGGCTGGGTTCCTCTTTTCTCAACTCATGCAGACATGATGGACCAAATGGCCTTTCTTTATTGTAAATTTTCTTTAATTCTATGATTCTATGACCTCTACTTTCTTTGCATCTTAGCTCTTATTTGTCTTTCTTTCCTATCCTTCCTTGTTTTATCCATATATTCCTCTTTTATTTAAATATTTTTATTCCTCTTGCTTTCATTTTAGTCCATTTGTTCCATATTTATGCAGGGCCATGATGAATCCAGCTGTATTTTCAGAATATATTGTTAGAAAAAAATGCTGCTGAATATTTCTTAGGGTTAGATTATACTATTTTACATGGATTATTAAAACATCCTATTTTATAGTAAATTTTGAAAATTGTGAAGGTGTATGCAGAGAGTTAAAGTGCAATACTTGAGCACTGATTTGAGTCCAAGTGTCAAGTACTCAAGAGATGGAGATCAGTGCAGTGTGATTTGAGTTACAGCCCACTATATGGGAAATAATTCAAATCATTTTCCGTTAACTTCTTCAAAATAGAAACAGAATGTACTGACCTCAAAAACAATTTAACAAGTGTTAGAAGGCGTCTTAATACATAATCCTGTGTACTGTCCATTACACTTAGAGCGAAAGCCATTACTCTAAAATGACATTTTGTCTTTTCCTCCTCATTCTTTTGTTGACTCTTGTCTTTTGTATATCACTCACATGGCTTGTATTACCCAAGTGAGAGGCTAGCTGGGTAGCATTGAGCTCTCAAGCCACTCACAGTGCCCCATCTAAATCAAGGCATATAAGGCTACCTTTCAATTGTGTTTTCTCTTAGATTTTCTTGGTTGAGATTGAGAAATTTAAAAAGAACTTGCATTTGGATTATGCCTACCCGGTTTTCAGGTGTCTCGATGCACTTCAAAGTCTGGTCTACAGTGCAGGCATGAGATAGAAACAGACAAATGCCAGCTTATGTAGTGCCTATTTCTACAACAGAAAATGATTTGTTAACTTTATTTGTCAGTGCTGCTTAAGGGATGAAAGGCATGTGAAAATGACAGCTAGGAAAATGATATCTCATACATTAAGCCTGTGCCACTCTGTATGGTGGAACTTATGCTTCATGCGACCTCTGTTTTAACCTGGAAGTAGATGGGTACATGTTGAAGGGGAGTTACAAGGGTGAAGAATGAGCTTGTGTGCTGATTCCCAAAGAGGTTTCAGCTCCATGGTCTTGTGTACATCCACCAGATTGGACTACCATCCAGATCTGGCAGAATCAGAATCAATTATTATCACTGACATATGACATGAAATTTATTGTTTTGCAGCAGCAGTACAGTGCAAAGACATGAAAATCTATAAATTACAAGAATAAATAAATAGTGCAAGAAGAAAGGAATAATGAGGTAGTGTTCATGGATGTGAAGCTTGTGTTAATGGGTTCATGGATAATTCAGAAATCTGATGGTTGAGGGGAAGAAGCTGTTCCTGAATTGTTAAGTTTGGGTCTTCAGGCTCCTGGACCTCCTTGCTGATGGTAGTAATGAGAAGAGGGCATGTCCTAGATGGCGAGGATCCTTAATGATGGATGCCACCTTCTTGAGACACTGCCTCTTGAAGATGTCCTCGATGGTTGGGAAGGTTGTACCCGTGATGGAGGTAGCTGAGCTTACAAGCCTCTACAGCCTTTTGCAGTCCTGTGCATTGGAGCCTCCATATCAGGCTGCAATGCAACCAGTCAGAATGACCTCCACTGTACATCTATAGAAGTTTGTAAGAGTCGTTGGTGACATACCAAATTTCCTCAAACTCTTAATGAAGTAGAGCTGTTGGCGTACTTTCTTTGTGATTGCATCAGTGTGTTGGGTCCAGGATAGGTCCTCTGAGATGTTGATGCCCAGGAACTCTAAGCTGCGCACCCTTTCCGCCACTGAGCCTTCAATGAGGACTGGTGTGTGTCTTCCTGACTTCCCCTTCCTGAAGTCCACAATCATTCCCTTGGTCTTGATGTTGAGTGTGAGGTTGTTGTGACATCACTCATCCAGATGGTCTATCTCACTCCTGTAAGCCTCCTCATCACCATCTGAGATTCTACCAACAACTGGGGTCATCAGCAAATTTATAGATGGTGTTTGTGTTGTGCTTAGCCACACAGTCATGAGTGTAGAGAGAGTAGAGTAGTGGGCTAAGCACACATCCTTGAGGTGTGCCTGCATTGATAGTCAGTGAGGAGGAGATGTTATTACAATCTGCACTGACTGTGGTCTCCTAATAAGGAAGTTGAGGATCCAGTTGCAGCGGGAGGTACAGAGGTCCAAGTTTTGAAGCCTGATTATTAGTACTGAGGGGATGATGGTGTTGAATGCTGAGCTGTAATCGATAAACAGCAGCCTGACATTTGTCTTGCGGTTATCTAGGTGCTCCAAAGCAGAGCAGAGAGCCAATGAGATTGTGTCTGCTGTAGACCTGTTGTGGCAGTAGGCGAATTGCAGCAGGTCCAGGTCCTCTCTCAGGCAAGAGTTAATTCTAGCCATAACCATCCTCTCTAAGCACTTCATTATGGTAGAAGTAAGTGTTACCAGGCGATGGTTGTTGAGGCAGCTCACTCTGCTCTCTTGGGCACCAGAATGATTGCTGCCCTTTTGAAGCAGGTGGGAACCTCAGACTGCAGCAGTGAGGTCAAGATGTCCTTGAATACACCAGCCAGTTGGTCGGCTATCTGGGCACAAGAGGAAAGTTGAGTGTCAGGACAAATGCAAGTCATTGAGAAGTCTCAGAGAGAACAATCCCTTCAGGAGGGTGGGGGCATATAGTGTGAGTATGCCCAGAGTTTTCTTGTGAGAATACCTGTCAACAAAGAAATGCATTTTCTTTAAAGGGATTTACCTCACTGGGTATGTTTTGACCCTGGCTGCTGTTCTTGGCAAGTTGACACTATTAGCTTGCAGAACAAGGTGTTTCACAAGTTGACAGCTCTGTTTGCCTCTGGATTGGCACCTTAACTCTTGAGCATTAACTGTTCAGCTCATTGAGGCTTAGGGCTGTGATCAATGTGCCAGATCCTGGTCTCAGTGGCATCTAGAGGCGGGCCTTAAAGCACATGTCCCAGCCACCTACAATTTGCCAAATTGGAGTGGAAGAACTCTGCTGCTTCATTTTAGCCAACACCTTCTCCTACAAAACCACCAACAGCTCCACCCTGGTCTATTCTATGTTAGGCAGGAAGGTTAATGTCAAGGCTCCATGGCTCCCGCTCACACCCCAGCCCACCTTTGATCAACCTGGCAGTCTCCTGGGAGAAAGGAAGTTGAAACAGAAAAAAAAATATCCTTGGTCACTGAAAGTGATCAGCCAAGTTCCAGTAAAAGATAAGGTGGGAGGTACCATCTCCAGTTTCCCAGCTACCCCATCTATGATGTCTGTCATAGTCAGGATCTCATTCAGTTTACTTCTTTACAAATCTGTATACATTTCTCAAACCTATAACTTGTTCTACAGGTCAGTCACTCAAACATCAACCCTTTGAGCCTATTTTGCTAACTGGTTAATGCTTCTTCTATCAACTTTTGTCAGCCATTAAATCACCCACTATGTGAGGTATCAAATTTGCATGATTTTGATACCTCACATAGTGGGTGAGTCAGCTGAGTCCTGACCAAGCTCAGTGATAGAATATAAACAGTACAGCACAGGAACACGCCCTTCGGCCCATATTGTCTGTGGCGACTATGATGCTAATTTAAGCTGCACAGTTACCTGCACGTCTGTATCCCTTCATTCCCTGCCTGTTCATGTGCCTGTCTGAATGCCTCTTAAATGTTGCTGTCGTATCTACTTCCACCACTTCCTCTGGCAGAGTGTTCCAGGCACCTAGCACTCTGTGTAAAAAAAAACTTGCCGCATAAATCTCCTTTAAACTTTCCCCCCTCTCACCTTAACCCTATATCCTCTAGCGTTTGACGTTTCCACCCTGGAAAAAAGACTACCCTATCCATACCTTTCATAATTTTATAAACATCTACCAGGACATCACTCCAGAGAAAACAATGCAAGTTTGTCCGACCCCTCCTTATAGCTAGTAATCTCTAATCCAGGCGACATCCAACAGGCAACATGATATGGTTATGGTTGATCATCCTGACAATATATCTAGCAGATATATTTGTTTTGGCTATTGCATTTTGGCCCTGTTTGTGAAACATTTGGCTATTCATACACAATAATAGCTAGGACTTTATTCCACTCAACAGTCTTGTCTATAACTATATGGATCTGATATTGTTAAAGGCTAGAAGTTCAGTGCTTCTGCTCTCTTGATAAGAGATATAGGAGTGGCACTGAAGGAAAAGGAAAACGTACGATAATCAAAATCTTCTTTCCATTCTCTGGATTTTAATGCTACACATACAAATTAAAAATTTGTGGTTGTAGTTGGCTGAAGTGTAGCAATCAAGGCACTATAATTATTCATCATATTGATTGTGTGGCAAAATATGAATTGTTGCTTTTTTAAAGCATCTTCTTTCATCTTTTCATCTAGCTTGATCTATCCTCAATAATAACTAAACAACTAATTGTTCTAGATGGCTCAACAGATGAATGTGTCCAATTTGACTTTCCCTCCACCAGGGCCTCCCTCCCACTAACCTTTTCCCAACCCCAAATAAATCATGCTGATACTCTAATTTTGTGTGACAAAGACAAATTTAAAGTACAGAAAGGTCCTACTTCACAAAGCCTGACTGGAGCTTTACAATGGAGAGGCACTGAAGATTCAGGTTGTGATATCTGACATAGAAAGCAAACCACCTAACAAATCTTAGAAGTAGTAACAAGAAGGAACCCAAGTTTAAATGCAAGAATTTGCATCAGTTATAATTGATACGAGTTCTGAACCATTTTAATCACATTAAGAGCAAATAGACAGAAAAGGAAACCACACCTAACCACCTGCACACAGAGGCACTTAGGTTCCAAAACCAGGGTCCAGAGGAGAATTAGGCAGGAGACAAGAAATTCTGCAGATGCTGGAATCTGGAGCAGTACACAAAAAGTGCTGGAGGGACTCAGCAGGTCAGGCAGCATCCATGGGGGGGAAATAAACTGTTGACGTTTCGGGCCGAGACCCTTCATCAGGACTGGAAAGGAAGAGGGCAGAAGCCAGAATAAGAAGGTGGGGGAGGGGGAGGAGCACACGCAGGCAGGGGATAGGTGAGTTCAGGTGATAGGTGAGTCCAGGTGAGAGGGGGAAGGTAGGTGGGTGAGAGAGGGGGAAGAAGATGTAATAAGATGAGAGGTGATAGGTAAAAGAGGCAAAGGGCTGGAGGAGGAGGAATCCAGTAGGAGAGGGCAGTGGACCATGGAATAAAGGATGGGGGAGGGGAGGAGAGGAGATGGGCAGGTCATCAAGGCAGGAGAAGGGAGCCACAGGAATAAGGGAAGACAAAGGATTTGGGGGGGGGGAGGGGGGAAGAAAAAGAAGTGGTGGGGTTACCGGAACTTAGAGAAATTGATGTTGAGGGCATCAGGTTGGAGACTCCCAAGACAGAATGAGGTGTTGTTCCTCCAACCTGCATCTGACCTCAACATGGCAGTTGACTGTTTGTATTGAAGAAAATGCCATGATTCAGTGTAAGTGGCCTTAAGTTATGTTATAGCTTTTCCACAGATTAATTTCATCCTATTTTTCCATGCAAATATTACAAGCGTCCTTACACTTTTTAATGGCCTTTAGAAGACTTGATTTAGTAGACAAGAATATAGAAATGCTGCATGGGTACAGTGATATTTTGTTTTTGTAGGATTCCTTTCCTCTTCAAAGAGATGATTCAAGACTGTGTGATATGCAAATAATGGTTTCAGCTTTTCCAATGGAGGGGAATCAACTGGGCTGACACCAGCAGCAGCACTACAAACACATCCAAGAGTTCAGGTGGCTGCCCACAGTGGCCAGAGTAGGTCAAGAAGTTAAGTGTCCAGGAAAATACAGATCAAGAACCAATCATTTGGGAAGACCATCAGCTGATTAGGGTCATGCAAACTGTTCGTAATAGCTGTTAGTGAGGAAGTATGTTTGAATTCTCCAGAACATGGAGAATGCAGACACAAACAAACTGCCGTGGATGCTGGAAATCAGAACTGCAAATAGAGAATGCTGGAAACACTCAGCAGGTCAGGCAGCATCTGTGAAGAGAGAAAGAGGTAACATTTCAGGCCAATAACCCTTCATCAGAATTAAAGAAGGTGAAGTGGTCTCTGCGCAGCATACCTCAGTGGCTTTTATTATGCAGACAATATATTGCCTATGTCTTCAGGAATAACCTTTAAAAATCTAGCCACATAAAGGTTTGCCTTGGCAGCTGTGGGTAATACGGTCTTTGCCCAACTCTGCTTGTTGGATTTGCAGCTGCAAGAGTTGGCAGATTTCACACAGGGCCTCTTTAGTGAAAAACAGATGTCGCAAGCATTGATTGCTGCAGAAGTTCAGCAAGGAGAATTAGCTGGGTAAATGTGGCATACTTCCGAAAGCCCTTCCCCTCTACCTCTTCCATCTTGCATTCGCTTATCATGGTCTACTTCATTTTGCCAGCCATGCTCAGTTGCAGAGGAAAGTTTACCAGGTCTGCAAGCAACTGGTAAAGCCTTTAAATCACTGAAGGATGTTTGGTCTCTTGAAGCGTGGAAAGAGAGGAGGTAAAAGTTCAATTGCAGCAATTCCTGCGTTTGCATGGGGAATTGCAATTGAAAGATTCTGACAAAGGATTGAAGAGTGCAGCAGGGTTTCACAAAGGACATGACCTTCTTGAAATGCCCAAAGAGACATGGAAAATTTTATTGGGTGGTTGTAGTGAGAAAGCACATGGCTATTACATGACAGTAACAACACTGACCACCGCTGGTCAGAGGACAGCATTGCTCCTCAGATCGGAAGTGATACCACTGTCAATCAAGGTGCAGCTCCACCCACCCCTCAGGTGTGAGAGTACCTTTTGTCTCTGAACTTGCCTGACCACTTGCCTGACCATTGGCTGTGGCAGGCACCTTTGTCCTTGACCCCCAAACCATTGGCTCATTTAAATCACTCAGTGAGGCTCCACCCAGCATCCTACCACCATAAAAAGGGTTGAAATCCCCTAGCTCTCTCTCTTTGATGACCCCAGGAGTAGTGAGACAACGCTGCAGAGATCACTGGTAAGAGTGCATCACCACGTGGTTTGGGAGCGTTTCACTCAGACTCAGGGAACGTTAAGGGCCAATGCTGGTGTAGGTCAAGCATTGAAGTATTATATCCTGAAGTTGTACATTGTTATTGTGTGCGTGTGTGTGTGTGTGTGTGTGTGTATCTTATCCTAGTTGCGATTTCCCCCTCATGTTCGTGGTCTCCTGCATGTGTGTGAGTGTGTATCTGTTCCCATCCATTCTGTCCCCGCGTTTGCCTTTGTGATTAAACTAGTTTTGATATACAAAGCTCGTGTCAAGAGTCCTTCATCCTTAAGGCTGAAAAGAACCATTTCACACAACAGTGGTGAGATCATGCAGGAGGTCCTGGAAGTGGAGGAGGATAATCTATTGAATGTGGAGACTGATGGGTTGGAAAGCAAGGATAAAGAACCCTCACTTTTGTCTCTGAGACAGATGGGATGGAGTAACTGTAGAAGTGTGAAAAATGGAACAGTGACTCCAGATGTGGCTACACAGATAACCAACTTTATCTCCTGGCATTTCCAATGCTTTTATCTTTGTGAAGATAGTTATGCTGGAAATTCAGACCAAATCAGGATTGCAAGGTATTTTGGTAAAGGTCTTTGGAGGCCTTGAGTCATCATATCTTTACAGTTTCATCTATTCTTGTCTCATCAAGATGTATAGCAGAATGGCGGTTATTCAACTAACAGAACATGAGGGTTTTGTCAGCTTAGGCGTAGTCAGAAGTCAGTATTTTAACAGAGTTGCTGTCAGTGCAATATGGTTCTTCTTTGGAACTAAGAAAGCAATGTAGCCTCCTCCGAGAATATTAGAAACAGAATTTACTGAAGTGCAAGATATCAGTCATCTGTTTCATGAAGCCTATCCGTCTTCACTGGGGGAGTGCCCCCAGGTTAATCATTTCTAAGAGACGATGGACAAAATTACAAGGAACTATGGAGAAGGATATATAATGTAGGCTAAAAACAGAACACGTAGAAAAATTAATTGCATTAACAAGTGCAGTATTAGCTCTAGGCAGGATCTCTTGTGTGCACACAGAGTGAGAAGAATACAGAGAATCAGATTAGTGGCCAGGTCATGGTCAGTGCACAGGGTAAACAGATATACCCAAGCATGAGGGACTGAAAGGATGAATGAAACTGATCTTTGCCAACAAAAGATTCTGGATGAAATTACCTAATTTAATTGAACAGCAATGTTATTAGACAGATTCCAATGACAGGATGCAGGTTGGTTCCATTTCCTGCTTCCAAATGCCTGAACAAAGTTGAATCAATCAGTTTGTGAAGCGTTTGCCTGCAGTGACACCTGAGGAGGTTAAAGGACATTACCAGTTGCATGTATAGTCCACAAGAGACTTACAGCTGTTTTCAGCTCCAAAACTCATTGTGGACTTACTCAGGGTTTGGCTGTTAAATAATTCACTGAAATAAATCTTGCAGCAAACCCTCAAAGACATTATTTCTTTAGCAAGAACTTTAATTACTTTCCTCCAGGTTGTTCCTGGACCATTGTGCTGCACAATTGTGAATTGGAATTGATTTTAGATTGAAGGAGATTAATTTAAAATAAGTTTTGTTTTAAAGGCAGTATTGCTAAAAGTGGGACAACACGAAGAAACCCATATAAATACCACAAGGCTAGATCACATTCCTGAAATATCTAGGACAAAAAATGTTTTTAGATTTTGACTATAATCCAGCACAGCTGCAGAAGAATATACCCTAGTGGTATTAGAAATAAACGGAGGTTCAGCATGGACTTAAAGTTCAAGAGCTGCAAGGAGGCTCTTTGCTGTCCATTGATGTTTATTGTCCATTTCTGCTTCTCAATAAAATTAAAGTATAAATGATGACATCATATTTTGAACAGGGATAATTTTACGCAACTCCTATGGCCAATGTGGATTGTCAGTAAAAATTCATCATGGAATCTGGCCTCTGGATTCATGATTTTTGACCAGCCTTGTGCTTTTATGTGAGTACTTGTGATTAAAATCTTGAATCAGTACAGCTTTGAATTATTGCATTAATTTAAAGCATATTGTATGAGTTTTCCTGGTATTTAATCATTTGCTAAGTTCGTACAAAACAACAAGAATGTATTTAGCTGATAGTCTTGCTTTTAATTCCAGGATGTTGTAATTCATTTATTTTCACATGTTATTCCCCAGTTCCTGCCCTAAACCACTTGAAGATCCCTGTTCTTAGATAAATGGTGGATGGAATGCATTTTAGACAGGACATTGATATTTTTTTCCACAGGAAGTTGGAAACCAAACTGATTTCCTTGTAACTTCTGGTTCATATACTTGTTGTTAGTTGAAACTATTAAAGACACAAAACTCTTTTACAAAACATCCACAATGCTCCAAAAGCATCCATCTTATTAAGATGACTTTATATGAATTCAGTGTTAGGGTAAGAAAGGAGGAGGAGAGGCAGTTACACCAGTTACAGTATTTCTGGCAAGGAGACTGGGAGGGAACAGAGCAGTGTTCTTTGAACTGAAAACAAAGGACAGCAGATGGTGGAAATCTGAAATAAAAACGAAAAATGCTGGAAGTAGACAGCAGTGTGGAAAGAGATACAGAATTAACATTTCAGGTCAAAGATTTAGTACATAGGTCCTGATGGAAGGTTAGCGACCTGAAATGTCAACTCTTTTTGTCCCTCCACAGATGCCTTCTGACTTGCTGAGTATTTCCAGCATTTTCTGTTTTTATTTTGGGCAATGATTTCTGGGAAATCTGGAATTTCGAACAACATAGTTGTCTCACCAAATTAATGACTTTAGATTTTATTTTAGTCCACTTACTGCCCAGGAGCCAGCTGGATGGAAAAGTTGTGGTTCAGAAGAGCAGGTGACAATACTTTCCAGCAACTGAGAACACCCAGGGCCAGCAAGAGCCAGGTGTGGACAGTAGGGATACTGGGGGAGATGCTCAGAGGAGTGAGTAATCATGGGAAGTGGTTGCTAGGGAAGGGATTGCAGGGAGAAATTGTTGGGAAAGTGATTTGGGGATAGTGTGTGGGGGCGGTGGGAATATCAAGGAAGCATCAGTGTTTAGATTGCTGGAAGAGATTGTGGAGCCAAGACTATAGGGTCAAGAGATTAGGGGGAGAGGTAACAGGGAAGGGAGGTAATGTGGGAAGAGAATGTGCAGCAAAATGAGCTTGTGGGGAGAGACTGCAAAGAGAGGTTGCAGAGAAGGGGCCACCTGGGAAAAGATTGCAATGATTAGAGGGTGGAGATGGAGAAAGATCACGGGTGGTGTGGGGATATAGCAGGAGTAAGCTATTCAGATGGAATGAAGAGAGCATAATTGGAGGTTAGCTAGAGGGTGTGCACTCCTGTTCCTAAACCCATAAGCTGGACTGAAAAAAGTCATTAGCTACCAGCCTTCTCTGGTCCCTGAGAAGCCCTGCCTATGCTGTGGCTGTTAAAATCAAATTTATAACAACATTTGGAGATCGGCAATTTAGTTGTGATATTATAATTTCTAACTCAGCTTTCCAGAGTGGGCTGGGTGGCTTCCTCCTAATCCTGTCACAAACTCTGTCCCTGGCTTCCAACATGTGTCCTTTCCCTGGCACCTATCAAAGACAAAACCTCATTGTTTGCAATGCTGGTATCCTATTTGATATTGAGCTGAACTTTCAACCATATTTTCTGGGTTACCAGGACTGCCTCTCCCAAATTAATAACATCTCTAGTCTCTGTTCCTGCCTCAGCTCATCTACAGCTGAGACCCTCAATCATGCCTGTGTTACCTTTCGACCCGATTGGACCAATGTGTTTCCGGTTGGTCAGGCTACAGTTTCCAGTTTACACCATTTTCGTGGTTTGGCCCCTGATATCCGATAATTGTGAGGTCATCATGCGGGATTAGCAGCTAAATAACACGAAAGAATTCTCATACGTGTCACATCCTGTAGCAAAAAGCACAATATCTAATTAGTGTTATAAATATAATGCAGCGTGCTCAATATAGGTCAGAACATTTGAGTGATGAAAATAGGGCATAGATTATCATTAATTAATATTTTTAAAATGTAAAATCTGTTATCTTTAAATATTCATGTGAGAGAATTACAATGTGCATGCATAAACTTAACTTATTCAGAGATATAGCTTGCCATGTTGATTTTCAGTATATTTTATATTGAGGCTGGTTTGTGCTCTAACCTATAAGTCTTGAAGCTGCAGTATGCAATTAACAGTTGCTTTTGTGTATGCTCAGAGGCCAAGCTCCAAGCTCTAAGCCTTTGTCAATGTTTTCACAGAGGATGGACCTTACACTCAATACCTGTAAGACAAAGATTCTCTGCCAACCCATCCCTGTTTAATCACACTGCCTTCTGATGATAAACATTCAAGGCTAGAGACTGAAAAATGTGAACCACTTCCCACTTCTCTGGAGCCACCCCTCACTAAAGGTAGACATTGATGATAAAATTCACCTTCAATGCATCAGCACAGCCATTAGTTAATTGAAGAAAAGAGCATTTGTAGATTAAAAACTCAGATGTGGCACAAGACTGGTCTACTTGGCACCATTGATCCCTGCTGCCTTATATGCTTCTGAAACCTGGACTACCTGCAGATATCTCAAGGCACAAACAATACCACAATGCTGTCTCTAAAATCCTCCAAATTCACTGAAAAGATAAGTGAATTAATGCCAGTGCCTTCTGCTTGGCCACATCCCCACTACTGAGGCTCTATTTACACTCACTCAGCAACATTGGGCAGGCTACATTGTTCATAGCCTGACACCATACTCTCAAAACAAGACACTCTGTCATGGAAGGAGATTACCAAGTAGGCAAAGGAAAAGATTCAAGGATGTTCTCAAAGCCTCCTTAATGAAATTCAACATCCCCAATATTCCTGGGAATCTTTCACCCATGATCACTCAAAGTGGAGAAGGGCATTTAGGATGGTATCGTGTCAGGAGCACACAGAAGCCCTGTCCAACTGGTGCAAATACTGAACCACCTCATGAGCTACCAACCTGACCACCCCAAAGGCCACTACCCTGCCCCATCTGTGGAAGAGTTGGCAGCTCCCACATTGGCCTCCTCAGCTACTTCAGAACTAACAAAACCAGAATGGAAGTCATCCTTGATCCCAAGGGATCGCCTAAGAAGTCTGTCAACACCTTAAATCAAATGATTTTCCTTGGCTGAAATGGAAGGAACATGGCCTGAAGAGGAGTGCTGGATCACAGTCAGTGACTTGGAATCTCCACATTAAACTTCACCTGCATGAAAGCCCCAAAGTTACTGATAGTGCTATTTCCATTACTCCACGAAAATATCATTAATACCGGAAAACCTGGGCCAGGAGATTCTGAAAGGCTTGATAGGCAGTCTCTGGGAACCTGTCTCCTGTTGCTCGAGAGTGTAGAATTAGGTGCGGGGTCAGGGAATGGGGTGGGGCATCCATTTAGGAATTAAGGACTATGATGCGGAGAAATTTCTTCACTTATAGGTTTCTCAACTCCAGAGGGTTGTTATTGAAGATATTTAAGTTTAATTTTGATCCCTAAGCAAGTCAAGGGATATGGGAAGGGAAGTAGAGCTGAGGTTGCATATATTGAATAGCCAAGCAGATGAGAGGAGCTGTGTGGATTTTACCTGCTCCTATTTCAGATGACACTGTTTTCCATGTTCTTCTCATGTTGAAATGGCAGAAGGGGTGAAATGTTGGTGACTTAGTGCAGCTTTTAATTTGGAATTGACCACCTGTCTAACATCCTGAAGGAAAAGTTGCTGAAACACCATAGACACTTGCATAATAGATACATGTTAGACAGTGGATGCTATCACATTACAGTGAAATTCATCTTACATGTTTGAAAAATTCTAAGCAAATGACTTTCCTTCACTAAGACAGTGAGGTTGATCATTGCAACTCGAATTCTAGCACAGAATAACTCATCCAGGTCAAAATTTGGAGTAATGCAGAACCTGTTGTACTTATGTCCTGTTCGTTACTTGGAATATAAAACTGCAGATGCCAGAAATCTGAAACAAAAACAAATTTCTGTAAGGTCAGGCAGCAACTGTGGGGAGAGAAATGGAGTCAATGTTTCAGGTCAATGACTCTTCATCAGAATTGGAAAAGTGAGAAAGCAAATGTGTTTTAAGTTCCAGAGGAGGAGGAAGGGGGCATGGGGATGTGGAGAGAACAGCAGAAATGTTTGTGATATGGAGCAGGCCAACGTCATGGAGGTAATCTGTTAAGAACCAGCAGCTAGAGACAGAAGAGGAAGAAACAATACAAATTGAAACTGAAAGGTACAGCCATATCTGTGAAAAGAAAAATGGGTGGTTACCTGAAATAGTTAAATTCACTATTAAGCCCCAAGGGCTGCAAAGTGCCCGGATGGAAGATGAAGTACTGTGCCTTCAGCTTACATTGGGCTTTATTGGAACAGTAAGGGGTCAAGGTTAAAAAAGTCAGAGTGGAAGTGGGACAGAATGAAAGTAACAGCAGAGTGGAAGCTCTTGCAGACTGAACACAGATGTTCTGCAAAGCAGTTACTCAGTGTTCATTTGTTCCACTGTAGAGGATGCCATATCACGAGCTCTGAATGTGATACACTAAACTGGATTACTGCTGTCCTCATTGTTCAAAAGAATATATTGAAAAGATATTAATTATATTGATAAATCCAACAAATGCATATCTCTTGGCATCATATGCTATGAAATGGAGGAGAATATAATGCAGAGTCAATCACATCTCATGTATTAATTGATTGGTAAGTGAATGTTCTAAATCATTTGCTAAGTCTAGTCCTGTATTGTCATAAATGTTTAAAAAAAACATCAGTAGATGTAGAAGAGCGTATTGCTCAATATGTATAAACCCAGTCAGGACAGAATATACACATATCCAATTGATAGTTCATTTTTAAATTAATTATGATGAAACCTGAAATCAATTATCAATTAAAGGAGCAGAAAGCTTACCTTAAAACCATAGAAAGAAACTCAAGCTACATTATGTGTAATCAAATATTCATAGCGCTTTAATTTATTTCAGTGAAACTTTTTCTAAAATCTAATCCCATTTTCAAGACTATGTTCAAATCTGTTAACCCCTCATTTGCCAGTGGCGTAACTAAAAAAACGTCAATCAAGAAATCTCTCTAAAAGTACCAACTGGTAGCATCTTTGAATTGTTAGTAGACGATGTGAGTCCCCTCTTTTTGTTTTCTTTTGCCACTTTTTAAAATGATCATAATATTATCCTTGCAGAGATTTCTGATAAGGCACAACCAAAGAATTATCTACTCTAGTATCTCTGGTAACATCCACATTGCTGTATTGAAACATACTTAATGGTCCTTAGTAAAAGTTTCACTTGTCTCATATTTTCAGAGCTTGTATGGCTTGATATAATGTGTATGGTTGGTAGTACAGAATGCATGTTACTCTCAGGGTGACTGTTAGAGCTCTGTGTGGCTTGTATGCTGTTTGGTGGGGTTTAACCAGACTAATTTTTTTGCTTCAGAATACAATGCTGTATGCAATGCACTTCCTTTTTTCGGTACTGCCTTTGAGCTTGAGAAAGCCCCTTTGTGCAATTGTCTAGTATGTTGCTGTTTTTAATCAAAAAACATAACCAGTGTTAATTATCTGACTCATATGGGCAAAGTTCAATGAAGGACAGCAAATGATAAGGCTTCCAATAATACAAAAAAAAAGAATCAGAAGCCCAAGGATCATAAGGACTTTAGAAATTGGTAATGGATAACCAATAAATTAATAACAAAGGGGCAAAATGGAATATGAAAGTAAACTGGCAAAAAAATGACCAAAAATTGTAAAAACTCCAAGTATACAAGGTTATTGATTAAACAAAAGAAAATTGTGCCCCTTGGAAGCTGAGAGAGTGGACATTATAATAGGGAATAGGTCACCTCCATCCCAGAAGAGATCTCAATAGTAAAACAAAATCTGAATCCCAGCCCCCTACACCAATTTTTCAGCCACACCTTTATTTGCCATATCCTCCTATTCTTACCCTTACTAGTATGTGGCACTGGAAGTAATCCAGAGATGACTACCCTCAAAGTCCTGCTTTTAATTTCTTTCCTAGCTCCCTATATTTACTCCACAGGACTTCATCCCTTTCTCTACCTATGTCATTTGGGCCAATATGCACAACACATTCTGGCTGCTCCCCTTCCCCTTGAGAAGGCTGTGACATCCTTGACCCTGGCACCAGGGAGGCAACACACCATACTGGAGTCCCTCTTGCAGCCACAGAATCTCCTGTCTGTCCCCCCCCCCCCCCCAACTGTCAGTTCCTCATCACTGCCTTCTCCACTGAGCCTTAGAGCCAGTCCTGGTGCCAGAGCTGGCTACTGCTGCCTTTTCCTGAACAGTCATTCCCCACCCCCAAATGGTATACTTGTTTTTGAGGGGAATGGCCACAGGGGAATCCTGCAGAATCTGTCTACTCCCTTTTCCTTTCCTGGTGGTCACCCAACTACATTCTGCCTTACCTTAGGTGTGACCACCTCACTAAAACTCATGTCTATGATACCCTCAGCATCTCAGATGATCATAAGTACATCCAGCTCCAACTCCTTCATGTGATCAGTCAGGAGCTGCAACTGGACATACTTCCTACAGGCATAGTCCTCAGAGACACTGGAAGTCTCCCTGATTTCCCACATCCTGCAAGAGGAGTACGCCACTGCCCTAACTGCCATCTGAATGATCTAAAGCTAAAAAGGAAATTCAAGGAACATTACCTACACCTCTGCTTGCTGAAGCCTCACAAGCCAAAGCCTCTTTACTTACCGTTTAAGCAATAGCCAACTCTCATCATAGCTGCTCTGCTAGAGCCTGCATTCCTTTTATTGGCTGATAATCTCACAATTATCCAATAAAAAATTACTTTCAATAAAGCTCAATTAGCCAATCAGAAAGGCTCTTTTTTAAGCTTTCCACTGCTGCTCTGACTCCTGCCTTTCAGGCCCTCAAATTCAGCACAGTAATAGCTCCTCTTTAAGCTTCATGCTACTGCTCTGCCTCCTGCCTATCTAATATTTCTGCCATTTCTTTATTCCCTATTATAATGTCCACTGTCTCAGCCTCCAAGTGACACAATTTTCTTTTGTTTTTCAATAACCTTACATTCTTGGAGGAGCTTTTACATTTTTTCGTTATTTTTTGATTTACTAGTGCTACTAGGGTGGGCTTAAACTATATTGGCAGGGGAGTGGGATCCCAGGCATCAGCGAGGCAAATGAGAGGCTGGAAAGTGATGCAGAAGTCAGTGACAGCAAGTTGAATAGGCACGACAGGCAGGGGAGTGAGGAAAGCCTATTGGATTAAATTGCATTTATTTCAATGCAAGAGGTTTGACAGGTAAAGTGGATGAACTTAAGGCTTGGATTACAATGTGGGACTGGGATATTATAGTCATTACAGAAATGTGGCTAAGGGAGGGACAGGACTGGCAGCTTAATGTTCCAGGGTTCAGGTGCTTTAGGCAGGATAGAAGTGGAGGAAAGAGGAGAAGGAGTTCTATTTTTGATTAAGGGGAATGTCACAGCAGTGGTCAGAGGTGAAGTTATTGAAGGATCATCCAGTGAGGCTTTATGGGTGGAGATGAGAAATAGGAAGGAGATAATTATGTTGTTGGGATTGTAGTCAACGGCAATTAGAAGAACCCATGTGCAGGAGATTGGACAGAGTTGTAAGAATAATAAGGTTGTTATAGTCGGGGATTTTAACTTTCCTAACGTAGACTGGAACTGCTATACCGTTAAGAGCTTAGATGGGGTGGAACTTGTTAAGTGCGCTCAGGAGACTTCCCTTGGGCAATATATGGAAGGCCCTACTCAGGAGAGGGCAAAGCCTGACCTACTCTTGGGTAATAGGATGGGGCAGGTGACTGAGGTAACAGTGGGGGAGCACTTTGGGACCAGTGACCATAGTTCTATTAGTTTTTAAATATTCATGGAAAAGGACAGAACTGGTCCACAGGTTCAAGTTCTAAATTGGGGCAAGATGAATTTTGACAGTATGAGACAGGAGCTTGCAAAGTTTGATTGGAGTAGGTTGTTTGTGGGCAAAGTGATCACAGGCAAGTGGGAGGCTTTTAAAGGTGAAATAGTGAGAGCTCAAGGTCTGCATATTCCCGTTAGAGTGAAGGGCAAGTCTGGTAGGAGTAGGGAACCCGGGATCACAAGGGATTTTGAGGCCCTGGTCAGGAAAAAGAAGGAGGCATGAGTCAGGTACAGACAGCTGGGATCAAGCAAATCTCTGGAGGGATGCAGAAGTGTACTCAAGAAGAAAATCAGGAGGGCAAAAAGGAGGCATGAGATAACTTTGGCAGAGAAGATTAAAGAAAATCCAAAGAGATTTTATAAGTACATTAAGGGAGAGAATAGGGCCCCTTAAAGACCAAAGGGGACACATTTGTTGCACCTCTGTTTTTACTGTGGGGAAATACACAAAGACTTTGGTACTAGGAAGAGTAAATGGGGAGCTCTTGGGGATAGTCTGCATTAGAGTAGAGGAGATGCTGGATATCTTAAAAGGTATGAAGGTAGACAAATCTCCAGGACCTGACCAGGTTAATTAAAGAACATTGTGGGAGGCTAGAGAAGAAATTGCAGGAACCCAGGCTGAGATATTTGCATCATCATTAGCCACAGGTGAGGTGCCAGTAGACTGGAGGGTACCAAATGTTGTACCTTTATTTAAGAAGGGCAGCAAAGAAAAACCAGCAAACTATAGGCCAGTAAGTCTAACATCTGTTACTGGAGAGGATTCTGAGGGATAAGATATATGTACATCTGGAAAGACAGGGTTTGATTAGGGGTAGTCAGCATGACTTTGTGAGTGGGAGATCATGTCTGATGAATTTAACTGAGTTTTTCGATGTGGTGACTAAGAAAGTTGATGACAGTAGGGTGGTAGACATGTTTATATGGACTTCAGTTAGGCCTTCGATAAAGTTTCACATGGTAGGATGTTCTGGAAGGTTAGAACACTTGGGATCCAGGGAGAGCTGTTTAATTGGATACACAATTGGCTTCATGGTAGAAAGCAGAGGGTGATAGTGGAAGGTTGTTTCTCGGACTGGAGGCCTGTGACTAGTGGTGTGCCTCAGGGATTGGTGCTGGGCCCATTGTTGTTTGTCATCTATTTCAATGATTTGGATAAGAATGTATAAAGCATGTTAGTAAGTTTGCAGATAACACTAAAATAGGTGGTATAGTGGACAATGAAGAAAGTTATCAAAAATTACAGGGGGACCTTGATCAGCTGTGTATGGCATATGGAATTTAATTTGGATAAGTGTGAGGTGTTACATTTTGCAAAGTCAAATCCAGGTCGGACTTTCACAGTGAATAGCAGGACCCTGGGGAGTGTTGTAGAACAGAGGAACCTTGGAGTACAAGTACATGGTTCACTGAAAGTGGAGTCACAGGTAGACAGGGTGGTGAAGAAAGCTTTTGGCACGCTGGCTTTCATAAGTCAGGGCACTGAGTATAAAAGTTGGGAGGTCATGGTGCGGTTGTACAGAACGCTGGTGTGGCTGCACTTGGAGCATTGCATTCAGTTTTGGTTGCCATACTATAGGAAAGATGTTATTAAACTGGAAAGAGTGCAGAAAAGATTTACAAAGATGCTAGCAGGACTTGAGGGACTGACTTATAGGGAGAGGTTGGACAGGCTAGGACTTTATTCCTTGGAGCGTAGGAGACTGAGAAGTGATCTTATAGAGGTGCATAAAATCATGAGGGGCATAGATAGGGTGAATGCACTCAGTCTTTTTCCCAAAGTTGGGGAATCAAGAACTAGGGGGTATAGGTTTAAGGTGAGAAGGGAAAGATTTAAGAGGAACTTGAGGGGCAACTTCTTTACACAAAGGGTGGCACACATGTGGAATGAGCTGCCAAAGGAAGTGGTTGAGACAGGTATAATAACAACTTTTAAAAGACAGTTAGACAGGTACATGGATTGGAAAGGTTCAGAAGGTTATGGGCCAAATGCTGGCAAATGGGACGAGCTTGGATGGGGCAGCTTGGTTAGCATGGATCAGTGAAGCCAAAGGGCCTTTTTCCATGCTCTATGACTCTATAAGTCTTTTATATCTATCCACATCATGTTCTAGCATCCTAAATGTAGAGATTATTCTCCCTTTCCTATCATGTATCTGCTCTGAAACCCCCTCTCCTCACCCCAATTTTAGTTGTAAAGTTATCTTTCTTACTTCATCTTGTCCACTGGGTTTAACTAATTCTGGTAACTATATGTATCAACTGTACTGCTCCTTGTCCAGCACTTATAAATCAAAGGGATTCAGCATAACTGAGGCCATTGTGGATCCTGCAATTAATGTCATGACACACAGTATCTAATCACTCACTACTCCTTGCACTGCAAATCTAAACTGGAGTGGGGAACATCAGCCAGAAACTTACTCCTTCCTCACCATAGCAGACCGATTTATCTATCTATCTATTTATTTATTCGTTTTTCAGTATCTGGTCTCACTGGCAGAGCCAGCACTTATTGCCCATCTCTAATTACCCTTGAGAAGGTGATGGTCAGCCACAGTTTCTCTGCAGCTGTAATGGTACAATGTGTTAGGCCATTTCAGAGTCAACCACACCGGTGGGCCTGGAGATACATGTAAGCAAGACCAGGTAAGAATGGCCAATTTCCTTTCCCTGAAGGATATTAGTGAACTGGGTTTTTTAGGGCAATTCAGTTGTTTGGCTATCATCATTACTATAGCTAATTGTTCCAAGTTATTAACTGAACTTAAATTCCACAGTTACTGTGATGGCACTTGAACCAGAGTCTTTGGATTGTTAGTCCAGGTCTCAGGACTTCTATTCAGGAATTTAACTACTGTGTCACCACCATAGCACACCATTTCATATTATTAACAATGCATAAGAGTTCACACACTGCTTTTTTGTTCAGAAACTTCCAGGCCAGTATCTTTTGTATCTTTGAAGGAATGGTGCCATTAGAAGTTAACTATGGGCTTAATAAAGCCAGTTTCTCAGCAACACTTGTTTTCTGTAAAGAGAACATGAAGGAAGTTGGAATAGTATGATGGGCTTGGTTGAATATTAGATATCCTCTGGACATTATTGTTCAAGATAATATATTATTAATAAGTCTGCAATGTACTAGGATTACTGAAGCTGAAATACTTGTAAAATACACTACAACAGGCAGTAAAAGTTGTACTATGGATGAAGAGTTGGAATTATAGGCACCATGAGTACAACCAGTACAACCTTGAGCTATGTACACTAAGCCCTTCTCGATCTTGCTTTAGCTTTAATGCCTTCCTTTTCACCATATCCAAAGGGAACCATGAAGTTCCTGAAGTACCAGCTTGTATAAATTGTCATGCCAATTCAACTGATACTAACCTGATCAGGTGCACAGTCCTGCCTAGTGAAGGACTTTCCCTCTTGTATGTGAGTGGGAGAGATGCTGCTGCTTGTTCTTCTCCGTCACAGCTCTATTATTTCATACTCATTGAGTTCCTGCACATTCTGATCAATTGACCTGAGGTTTGCCACCAGGTCAGGATGCAGCTCTAAATATGAGCTAAGCAACTCTTGGCTGTCAGGCAATTAGTGCACATCTCTCTCACTTGGAACATTTTGTTGAGGTTTAGCCACTTGTACAAATGCTGACAGCCATTCATTATGAATGAAATTATTCAGTGAACAGTGTCTAATTTTGGAGACAGACTCTTCCCCCAACATAGCCACATTTACTTCACATATCTTTAAAGGTATCTATTCTGGAGTCATCAAGTTTTAATTCAACCCATAAGCCTTTATGAATGAGGCATTATACATCACAGTATCAGCAGTAGCTCAATGACACAATTCTAGCCTCTGAGTCTAGAGTTCAAGTACTATTTGAGGGTGTAGGGTTCAAGTACTATTTCAGAATCCTAGCACCTAAAATCTAAGCTGTCAATCTAGTGCAGTACTAAAGCAGCGCTGCACTGTCAGAACTGCCATCCTTTTAATGCTTTAAACTGATTGGGCATAAAAGGATCCCATGGCACAATTTTGAGAAAGAGAACCAAAATTAGCTCTAGTATCCGAGCTAAATTTATCTTTCAGGCAACAAACTGAGATTATATGTTCATGATCACATTACCGCTTGTGGGAAGTTGCAAATTGGCTGCTTCATTACCTACATTACAATCATGCCAACACTTCAGAAGTATTACATTGGCTGTAAAGTGCTTTGAATATTCTGAGACTGAGACTGTACAAAGTGCTGTATAAATGCTATTTTGGAACATGGTATCATGTAATTTACTCTTCTGTACTATTCAATATTCTGTACTATTCTCTATTCATAGGCCAGTTCATTCTGGAAACCTTTTTCTCCTAAGCTTGCTGGCTATTATCATGTGTACAAATAGTTAAATAATATCATGATGAAAAATACAATGATGCTGGAGGAACTCAACAGGCCAGGCAGCATCTGTGGAGAAAAGCAGGCAGTCAACGTTTCGGGTCAGGACCCTTCTTCAGGACTGAAGATAGGAAAAGGGGGAAGCCCAATATAAAGGAGGGAAAAGCAGAGCAGTGATAGGTGGACAAAAGAGGGGAGGCGGGGTGGTCACAAGGTGGTGATAGGTAGATGCAGGTAAGAGATAGTGGTGGGCAGGTGTGGGGGAGGAGGGGAGAGCAGATCTGCTGGGGGATGGGTCAAAGGTATGGAGAGAAAGGGAAAAAAAGGTAGAAAAAGACATAGGCTAGGAAAGGGAAGAAGAGGAGAAGCATGGTGGGGTGGGAGGTTGTGGGGAAGGGGGGGATTACTTAAAGTAGGAGAATTCAATGTTCATGCCATTAGGCTGCAATGTTCCAAGATGGAAAATGAGGTGCTGTTCCTCCAGTTTGTGCTTGGAATTCTCCTGACGGTGGAGGAGGCCGAGGACGGGCATATCAGTGATAATGTGGGAGGGGGAGATGAAATGACTGACAATGGGGAGATTGCAGCCTTCTTCCCTTTCCTAGCCTATCTCTTTTTTTCTACCTTTTTTCTACCACTGGCTCTGTTACTGGGACAGCAGGTTCAACGTGAACCAGGGTGCTAGTGTAAGGGGTAAGGAAATGGCAATGGTTTTAAACTCATAAGATAATGGAAAGGATCTACAGTAATGAGCTTTAATGTGGATAAAGTAGATAAGTAGATCATAGGGCCAAACTAAGAAAAGAATTAAATGGTCAGGAAAGTAAGAGTGACAGAAAGATGATTAATAATAAAGTGAAACGACAAGCCATTGAAAATGAGACAAACTGTCAGTACAGTGATGCAAACGGCATTCATAAGAAAACAAGGAACTGGGTTGTAATAGATTCTGAGGAAACAGTTGTAATCAGGATTACTGAGACAGGACTACAGAAAAACCAGGACAAGGATCTTTCAGGGTACAATATGTGTATTTATAAAAGAAAGAAAAGGAAAAGGAAAAGGAAAGTGAGGTGAAGTGGAGGGATGTGGTGTCGCTGACAGGGTTGACATTTTCAAACGGCCATCCCCAGTTGTCCTAGAGATGATGGTGGCAGGCCTTCCTGTTGAATTGTTGCAGTTATGTGATGAAAGTATTCCCACAGTGCTGTTGGGTAAGGAGCTCCAGGTTTTTCAACCAGCGATAATAAAGTGAAGCCAATTTGGTAACTTGGAGTGGAACTTGAAGGATTAGTGATTCCAAATCCTTGTATGTTTTAATGTAACAAGTATGCAAATGCAGAAAATGTTTCTAATTTCATAAATCACAGAGCACTGGTCAAATGACCTTTTGCAGCAAAGTTATCTGATCTCTCAAGAACCTCTGGCACTAAAGCTGCTGACACTTAAATTAAGTCTGTTCCAGACAACAGAGAAACAAAGTGAAATTATCTATTACAAACACACTAGCAAGTCTGAGAACAGGACATTCCACATGTATTTACTAAACTTTGCAATATATCAGTAAGAAACTATCAACAATCCTTAACATTTTTCTTATGAGCCAATTTCACAATACATTTTACACTACATGTTCGTATTCAGCCCACTGCATCTGTGCATTGGAAAACACTTAAGTCTGCTTGGTCCCACATCTACATATCTACTCAATGCTTCTTGAATTTTCTTTTCAAATATCTACTCTCTTTGCTAAAAGCTGATTTGTGGAGTTTTATTCCACCACTGTATCTGGTATGGCGTTTCAAAATCTTATTGATTATCTGTGAGAAAAATCTCCTCTTTGTTCTCCACTCACAACCTTAAGATTTGCTCAAGATGAAAACCCTCCACAATTTTTGATCCACCAGTTGCAAACAGAGCTCCCAGGAAGAATTGGCTCCATGGTCCAGAAGATTTAAAAAACAGTAGCTATCGATTTCCTGAGTCAACTGATCATGCCATTGTGCACTGTAGCGATGTCTTCTGGAAAGCATTATTTTATCATATTCTGCTTTTGGATTCATCAGTGATCCATTTTTCAAATTTTTATCCCTTTGGAAACTTGGTTTGCTTTACTGCCAATTAAAGTCTACTGCTTCAGGTGTCTGTGGTTGTAGGTATTAATCTTTGTGCTAAGCAAGGGATATTTACTTGATGTTTTGATTCATTCTGTGTTCTTTGAGGTGACCAATGTTAGTAATAGAAGTTGAAACGCTTTCCCTTTTTTGGCCACCTGTGCCAGTAATTTCCTTTTAATTCACCAATTGTTTACATCCAGTTGCATGGTTTCTACCGAATATGCTATGGGGTGTCAGGAAGCCTGCATAGAAACGCCATACTGATGTGTTATGGCTTCAGGCATTCCATAGTTACATATGAAATTCCTAAGCTCTAGAGTGAATCATACGCTTCTCTGTGGCTGGAGATTTGGACAATCTCAAAAGACCACATCCCCAAGGTGCATAAAGCCGATATTGTCCATTTCTGACATGAGTCAGTCTGTGACCTTTGGTGCCTTATAAAGGATAATTTTGTATGTGAATAGTTATGATCTGAGTATAAAGCAAACACATACACACTTCATTTACAACGTCAACTAAAAACAAGTAGTCAACACCTTTATTCCATAGCCTACTTTCATTTAGAATGTTCAAGGTCAACCTTTTGGTTTTATGTTCAGACTTTTCTCTCACCAGCATCATATGTTTGTCAGGTAGACTGGCTGGCCCTATTACAGGGACTCTTATTAGAATAGTAAGTTTGAATCCCCTTTTCGGGATCTGGGCATTTGTCCCTTGCCCAACAAGTCTAACTCACATTGGAAACTCTTTCTATCCTCCTCACAACTCACATTCCCACCCTGCCCCTCCCAAACTTTGTGTCGTCTGCAAACGTGGAGATACTACATTTAGTTTCTCATTCAAATCATTGATTATATATTGTGAATAGCTAGGATTCAAGTCACTCCCTGCCACATGGAAAACTACCCATTTATTCCTCTCCTCTGTTGCCTGTCTGTCAACTAAATCCTCAATCCATGCCTGCATAATGCTTCCAATCCCATATGTTTTAATTTCAGGACAGTACAATGGAACTAAACTGGTAGAGTGCTGCCTCACTGCTCCAGCAAACTGAGTTCAATCCTAACCTCCAGTGCTGTCTGTGTGGAGTTTGCATGTCCCCCCTGTCAATGCATGGACTTCCTCTGGGTACTCTGGTTTCCTCCCACAAAGGGAGATATTAGAGCAGATGTTCAATATTTGGGTCAAAGAATTTAAGAAGTACCTTAAAGAAGGAAAGTCAGGTACAGAAGGAAAGATGTTCTGAAAAGTAAGTCCAGAGCTTAGGGCCTTGAAAACTGAAAGTACGAGCTATGATGCTGTGAGCTAATGGTGGCAATATGCAATATTAGGGCTGGGATCAGATTAACTTACCTAGGATGTACCCTCTGTATATTAATTCTGTGTGTTTAGTCTCATTAGGGTATTTATGAGAACAACACCCACTCTTCAAACTAACTTTATCATCAGTGGACAGTAACTGGCTGCTCTTTATTTGATGCAATGCACTTGTTTTTAGTGTTACTCAGAAGGGCTCCCTTCTGTGAATGCAGCATATGTTAAATAGCCCCAGTCAGGTACTCGAGAGACATGGACTGAATTCACCCATCACTGCTAACAAAGAAAATCTGTGTCTCCTTGACAAGGGAATAGATGAGAAATCTTTAACTATTGAATAAAGAGAAGAGCTAACAATTATCACGGTACCATAGAAAGAAAACACCATAAATTATAAATAACCAATCAAAAATAAATCAAACAGAGGGAAGGGTTTTAAAATGATCAAGTTTCGGTAAAAATAGATTTTTCAAGGTCCTTACCTGTGAGGTTTGCTTTTGATAAAAGAATCCAATGCTTTTACGATAATTAATTGTCATAAGTTATTGCTGCCGTTCACTCAAAGACCCAGAATAATCCATACAATGTGCAGAAAAATGATATTTTATTTGGAAGTTCTAACACAGGGGACTAGGCAGTGCATTGAGTTAGAACACACTTGTTTTGCCTCCAGAATATGGCTTCACATTCTGCCCAGAGTGATGAGGTGGTTATCTCCTCTCCATGTTGCGCAACAAGTTCAAAGTGAAGAGAATTTGGACCAGTTTGAGAACAGTTCCCACAGGCACCTTTCCCTAGTGACCATGTTGGTCCCATAATCTATCTCGAGTTCCCTAAATTAGCATTCTTGATTGGGGAGGTCATTGGAGACCCAAGAGACTGCAGATGCTGGAATCTGGAGCAACAAACAATCTGCTGAAGGAACTCAGCAGGTCAAGCATGCATGCTTGACCTGCTGAGTTCCTTCAGCAGATTGTTTGTTGCTTGTTGAAGTCAGGCAAACTACTTACAGGCAGTGGCCGGAATTGAACCCAGGTCACTGGCGCTGTAATAGTGTTACGCTGACCGCCACACTACCATGAAAAGATTAATTGTGCCAATAAGGGTTATCTACAGTGGAAGACCAATGTAGGAAGTAGTATGCTGACAACTTAGAGAAATGGGTAAAAGGCAGAATAATAAAGATTCAAGAGTATAGAAATTTCAGCTAAGCCTCTGGACATGATTTACCCTACTGTCAGATGTTTCCTTCATACTGTGGATGGAGCTAGTTTTGACTGCCTCTGATGAAACTCCCTTGTCTACACGAGAGAAGGCCATGCAAAGCCTCATGGCAGAAGTATATTCTCTAAACCCACGCTGGAGGATCACTGTATGTAAACATGCTGGTGGATCACTCCTGCAGCAAAACAGAATCATTATGGCACTGAAAAGAGTCCATGCCAACTTCCTTTGGAGAAATTAAGTTCTATTCCCCTGCTGTATCTCCACAGCCCTGCAAGTTAGTTTCCCTCAAAGGTCTGTCCAATTTCTTTTTAAAATCATAATCGTTGATCATCTCCAGGTCATTACCATCGGCTGCATGGAAAAGATCTTCCTCAGATCCTCTCTGTATCCCTTGCCCAAAACCTTAGAACTGGTTCAATAAGCTTTAAGCTAGTAATTCGGAAGGATATAAGTAAGTTGAAGACCGTGGTAATACATTGAAGATGGTCTGGGTTTGGGGCACTGAGCTTGAATAAATAAGATAAGCAAAAGTATTAATAAAGGATAATGTGGAACAACAATGGGAAGCATTTAAAATATTCATTATAGTTCTGGAAAAAAATTCCTGTAAAAAAAAAATAGTCCACACCAATGAAGTGTAAATGTCATGGATGAATAAGGAAATAAAAGAAAATTGAGGTGTCAGCCCATAGCCTCTGCAAAAACACCAGCAATTCCACGTGGAGCTGCTATTGCTTATCTTTCAGAAATACTGAAGTCCTGAACATCATCACAGCTGACATCCAGGGAATTCCTGCTTGTCCTCTGACGTTGGTGTCTGGGGTGGAATCTGAACTTATGCCACATTCCAGCACCTATGCTGAGAAATCTGTCCAGTGTTTCTGTGGCATGTTACATGGTGCAGGAAAAGCAAACCCATTCATTTAAATGGAGAAGAATGACTCTTGGGAGGGAAAGGCTTAAGTGGAAGGTAAGTTGAATTTTCAATTTAAATATATTTAATTTATTTAAATGTTATCTAGCATTTAAGTATATTAATTCTTTTACATTTTAAATGAGAAATATTTTATTTTTAACAGATAATGAATGTTTTTGAATGGTTGTGAATATTTGAAATATTAACAAACATTTCAGATGTCTGAAACTTTGTCAGCTAGTTTAGCCATGGGTGTGCCTTAACTGGTTCTGAAAGCATTTCATGGGGACTTACAACTGGAAGAGTCTTCACTGTGCATGTCCTCACTAATTAGGTGGGAGGAGTGGGGAGGGTGGCTTCCTGGAGGAGGCTCAAGGTCACACTTCTCAGGCAGGCAGTCTCCAAGCTCGAGTGCTGAGTTGCTCAGTGGAAGATTTGGGCTATCCATGAAATACATGCAAAACAGGAGAGAGTATGACAGGGAGCATATTAAGAGATTAGGAGAGCAGTCCAAAAAAATTGGGAAATTGAAGAAAAGCAATGAAATCAAATTCTCAAGGAGGATAAAACAAAATAATAATATATTTTACAGGCACATAAATGAAAAAAAAATGGAGTTGAGATGGGAAAAGGGCCAAAAGGGATGGACAGGATAAAATCACAGGCAGCAAAAGCAAAATGCCAGTACTCTTAAGTAATTATTTTGCTTCAGGATTTACCAGTGTGATAGATCAGGCAGGATGACATCAGAATATAACATTAGAAGTGATATAACAAAACTTAATATAAAACAAGGAGAAACAATAAATTATTTTTTTCTTGTTTATACACATTACAAGTTTGCTTTCTTAAAGAATCCAGAGAATCCATTTTCTGGAAAATGGGAAGATATTGAACCATACTTATGCATAAGAAAAGTGGAATGTGTCTAAGATGCAATATACCAGCCACTTAACACTGATTATAGGAATGACAAAAGAACTCCTACAAGTGAAAATCATACAGAAACTCAGAAGTTAAAAGATGAATAGTCAGCTTAACTTATTTGCCTTGAAGAGGTGCCAGAGAGATTAGAGTGTGTAATACACACATATAAATTTCAGTTTGGGTATTTAAAGTTTTCTGATTGATGGACTCTGGAGTTGCCTGAACTGCAGACTAGAGGAAAACATTTTGCTGGATTCCCCACTGAATAGATGTTGGCATACACGGTGATGGGTGGGAGTAATCTGCAGCTGACTCACACTAAAATTGTTTGTTGCCACTTCCTGTTTTGTGGCATTCATGCTTTTTGATTAATAAGTGGCATTTGTGCGGAATGAAATCAGGGATTGGCTGCATGAAAGACCAAGGCATGTATTAATGATTCTAGGAGTGCCTTCCCTTGGTGGAAGGGGGTAAAGTTCTCCATGATAGATGCCATGCTTCCAGATGCAAACAGCTGCTGTTGTAGTGAACCACATAGCTATCAATGGATCCTGGGCATCCCCCACAAGAATGTGTGCTGCTCTTCTAATACTGATTTTGCATCTACAGCACCACAAACTGATAGTACAAAAGTAGTAAAAAGAACCTGTTAATGAATTCATTTTCAATAAAAGATATAACATTCAGACAGTTTTGCCATTTTGGGGTATATTTTCAGGTCAGACCCTTTGTCACACCAACAGGGAATGTGAGAATAGAGGCTGAGAAACCAGGTGTGAGTTCTATCTTGTTACAGCATTCCTACCTGATCAGCAACAACATACAATATTAGGGCCAGCATTTTAAGCATGGCCAACTTTTTGTTGCACTCAATACATGAGAGTTTTATTTAATTATTTAGATCACTGAATCATAGTTAAATTGACCAACACCAGTAGCACAAAACAAGGTCACATCGAATCGGTGCCAAGTTTTATGCCACACCCAGTTCCATGTCAGACCGTTACACTGCTTGAGTGCATCGACTCCAAGTGCCTTTAAGTTACTTATAACGAGTAATGTAACCAACATGGACACCCTCATTAGGACTGGATCGTAAAGTTTAGTTAAATCCTTCACTCGTTATTCTTTACTTAACAGTCTTAATAATAGAAGTTCTGCACCATACGTTTTTAATAATGGGGAGGAAGCCGCAATACAAAGAGTAAATTGATCTTTTAATCCTGCAGATATATGTGTGTGATGTGGCTTCCTTGCAGGGCTGGATTTTATTAGAACAGACTGGGCAGATGGCCATTTCAGCCTATAATATGGATACAATTTAATCTTTGTCATACTGGTAACAGCGTGCAAGCTAACAAAGGGGAAAGGAAAGAGTCTGAGTCTGTGTAAAATATATTTTTTAGCAGGAAGTGCTGCCCTTCTCATGAGGAAATGTTATCTTCATCTGTTCTGCATTTGCCACAAAACCCATGCATCCTCAAGTTCTTTCGTCATTTCTCAGCTGACACCACTGCCACTTGTGTCATTTAGGTTCTTCACCCTGTCACAGACCTTCCCTTTTATTCTTGCTACTCCACCACCCCTTTCCTCTGCAACTTAAACCTCATTTAACTTCATACATTTCCCAGTTCTGATGTAAGATCATGACCCTGAAATGTTAAATACATTTTCCTCTCTAGATGCTTACTGACATGCTGAGTGTTTCCAGGATTTTCCATTTTTACTTCAAATTTCCAGCATCTGCATTACTTTACTCTTGGTATCCTCAAATTATATTCTCCAGGTGGGTATGGGAGGGGCAGGGATGAGGGGAGATGAGGTATAATCCTCTGCATTTCCCTACTTTGTCATTAACACTGTAATTTCGATAGACTCTCCAGCCACTTGCTTTAACTGATGTACTTTTCCAGCATCATATCATACCTTCTACTTTTAAAATCCCAAGATGCCCAAATGCACTTTTCATCACTCAAGGCAAACCTGGTGCTTCCAGTTTAAGTAGGACTGGTGCCAAGAAGGATACAAAGAACTTCTGCCAGAAGGAACATGCAGTTCAAGTGTGTGAACAGTAGTTTCTGAAGTACATTGTGAGGTGTCTTTGTAATATGTCACCAATCCTGATCCAATCTGGAATTGGATGACTTTCAGCGAGAAGCATAGGTCATGGAAACAGTTGATTACCATTATGAACAACTAAATATTACATGGTGTTAACACTGAAGTAAACACTGCAGTCAGGCTCCATCTTCAGATTTAACTACATCTATTCTCTTTGAAAAATACAATAGGGCACACATTGGTACCATCTTCATAGCATTCTAACAACGGCCAAGTCTCTTTATGGTTGGAATTCCATTCATTATCTGCCAAGACTTATTCATTCTGAACATTTTTCCTTGGATCACAATAAAGCGAGCATGCCATCAGTAGTGTAATATTATCAACAATTCCAGATTCAATCGAAATATAACAAGGTATCTCATGCCATCACAATCCCAGTTAAAAAGCAGCAGAGAAATCACTGGCAGCTGGGAATCTGTCTCAATTTCAAAAGCAATGAGAAATAAATGTTCTGCTTGTATGTATAGTAATGAAAGTGAGTTAAATCTGACTGGATGGATAAAACATAGATATGATTTTACCTTGGGTTTATAGATCTTCTTAGTGTTCAGTATGAGAACAACAATAGAAATTCCCTTGTGTATTTTGATGGTGTTGATGGATATTTCAGGTGGATATTAAAAGCACAATAAATTCAGCAGTACTCGGGTTATTCTGTGATTTGCAACTTTTCTAATGGGCTTGGTAGAGATTTTTATGATTAAACAGAAAGGGATCAGACATTTTGTACATTTTGAAACAGAGGGGTTAATTGATGAAGGGGGAAGAAGGGAAATGAAAGCATTTTCAAAAGGGCAGTTAACATTTTACACAAAGAAATAAAAGCCAACTTACTGTTTCAAAAGTGCCAGCTATTTCCTTGAACTCTACAGGAGAGCTCATTCTCTAGCCTGAAGCAATGCATTGCACGAAGGATTATTTGGACATGGATTCATATTTGTGATTCCCCAAAGGGCCAGTTCTCAATCTTGGTTGACCATCGGGGGGAAGAGGTCAAACAGAGGCTGCGCACTTCCTTAGTGGAAGGGGGAAAATAATCTGGAAATGAGACACTTCCTAATGACTAGTTGAATTACCAAGAGGGCTCAGGAACCAGTAGAGTCCCCTTCTCCTAGAAAAACTATTTTCTGCAAACCAGAGGGAAAATCAAGTTACACAGACAGTTTGATAAGAAAGGATATACACTCATTAGTAGATGGTTAAAGGAAAACAGATGTTTCATGGATAACGAGTGAATATACAGCTATAATCAGATTCACTCCATCCTATTTCAGACTATTAGAAAATAATAAGCAAGCTGAAAGTACCTACTTCAGTATGTCATTTAGTTTGATTTGTGTTGAGCAGTGCATGATAGGTATTCTCCCTCTTAGACTCGGGACTCATTGCAGATTAAAATCTGGGATTGGTTAAAACATGAAGGAATACTCAACACCAAAGTCAGGAATGGAAAGGACGTTATTGATTATTGACTAACGAATGAACTGTGATTAATAATGATTAAGAAAAAAGCTTTTCAAATACTGGAATAAACCTTGAAGACATTTGAGATAAGGTCAGATCTCTTCCAAAAAATACTGATGAATTAGAAAAGGTAGTAAGAAGGACAACAAAGATCTGTGCTATGAATAGAACCTAAAAAAAAGCTCAGCCATCATGATCCGGAGATTTCTGGTTATTTTTCTATGTAAAGGTTTGGGGGAAGAAAACAGTTGAAGTTCTTTACTTCAATTTTTCACCTCCTCAACTTACCTGCTGGTTAACCCTCATCCATGCCTTTGTCGCCTCTAGACTTGATCATTCTGCTGCACTATTAGCTAGTGTCCCTTATTCTACCCTCCATAAACTTGGAAGTTGTCTAAATCTGTGCTGCCCATACCTTAACTTGCACTAAGTCCTATTAATCCATTGCCCCTGTGCTTGCTGACCTACACTAGCTCCTTGTTAAGCAATATATTAACTTCAAAATTCTTATCCTTGGTTTCAAATCCTTCCTTGACCTCTTCTCTCCTTTTTTCTGTAACCCCCTCCAACCCTACATGCCTCTGAGGTATCTGTGTTCCTTTAACATTAGTCTTTTGTGCATCTTCAATTTTAATTGCTTCACCAATGGCTCCACCACTTGTAATTTTGTCACAGCAGCTAAAGCCCTAAACTCTGGAATTCCCTCCACAAACCTTGCTTCCTCTCTTATCTCATTGGGATGCAGCTTAATAGTTTTGGTTAATTATACTAGTAGGTAGAACAATTGTTGAGGGACTTGTTTCCATTAGTAAAAGCATTATAAGTGACAATGTACCAGAAGAAATATTCTCCTCACTTTGGATAACAGACCCATTATAAATAGGGGCTTGGATCTCTCTGGCTCAGTCACTGGACTCCAAATAGAGTCCTGTTGATTTCACTGAGGATTGTCAGGCTGTGGACATCAAGCAAAGAGTCGTAGAGAGATACAACATAGGAACAGGCCCCTCGGCACACTGAGTCTGCACCGATCATCAACCACCCACTTCACACTAATCCTACATTAATACCATTTTTTATTCTCCCTGCATTCTCCTCAACTCCCCCTAGATTCTATCACTCAACTACACACTAGTGGCAATTTAAGTGGGCAATTAACCCACCTCTTTGGGATGTGGCAGGAAACCAGAGCACCCGAAGGAAACCTACGCGATCACAGGGAGAACATGCAAACTCCACACAATCAGCAGTAAGTTCCTTGTTTACAAACTCTTTTAGTTTAGATTAAAGCTTTTGAATAATAATGAACACCTAATTTTAAAAATGTTTACATTATTTACTTAATCTTTAATTTCTCTGAATGTCAAATACATCTGAAAGCATTGATTCCTCTGTGTTTACCTCCTCTCAAAATTTTCAGTGGTGGTATGGTGGGGGGGTGGGGGGTGGTTCTCAGTGCACTGTTTGAAGCCCCGCCATGGCTCAGATCCCCACCGGAGTCTGGAACACTTTGGATCAGCAAGGTAACACCTTTGGAATTGGACCAGCTAAGGACAAGCATGAGGCAACTGTGTGTGACAGGTCTAGATGGCTGGCTTGGGTCAATATGATGTGGTCCAATGAATATGTCCAGAAAGTTTTGGGATATGAAGATATAGATTGAAGTCATCAAACATTTCATGGGACTGGATGACTGATGTATAGAGTGAGTGGATGTAAAGAGTGGTATCAGGAATGCATGAATCCTCCATTACATGTTCCTGTGGATTGAGATCAAGAATTGAAATACAAGTAATGTGGCCTCAGGAATCCCCTTGCCCTTTGGGGCAGAGAGAGGCACATGCTCTAATGAGACCCGGATGGTGTGGGAACATACTTCAAAGGAAATAAAACACATTTGAAATAAAAAAAGAATTTATAACATTCAACACAATTCGCACTTTGATTATGCACAGGAAACACAAAATTAAGTGTTTGTTACAACATTGTGATTATTATATAATTTAGTCATTTCAAATGAGTCAGTAATGAAATAATTCACACCTTGTAGATTGGTAGAAAGTGCTTGAAACACATACTCTGCATAAATTTTCATGAACAATTTCGTGTTCTCGAAATGCAAGGCTCGAGTAATATTGCTTTTTTGGTTGGAACATTTTGTTGATTTGGTCAGTAAGTACTTCAGGATCCAAGTGTAATTGCTTCTACATTAGCTAGCCCTTATTATCAGCTGCTTTGACAGTTCTTCTCATCAGCTACATGTTTCATTGACAGCCATTCATTACCTTTCAGAACCTTGCAATATGAAAGTAAAGAGTGATTATTATGTAGTTATGGTAAAAGGAATCATTATCCCACATGGCATGCTGTGACACTATTGCCAAGAACTCCTAATAAGATGTGCACTTGAAAATGAAACACCTTACTAAGCAACTGTGTTTTTTATAACTTCTGCATTGCCACTTAGAGCAAGCTGTGCAGTGGAAGGGCCCAAGGCTTTTCAGAAGAAGACCATGATTGTAAAATAAACATTTCCATTAGCAATCCCCACATCCAAAACAAAACAAAGGATAGAATAGAGCTAGGTCATTAGAATACTCAAGGGATCATGAGCCTTGGTTTGCTGATGGCATGTTGTCTCTAAAAACCCTGAATAGCTTAAACACACAGAAATTAATTTAAAAATCAGCTTGCGAAATGTGGTGACCTTTGTGCGATATTGGTGCTGAATTTAAGCCAAGATGGCACCTGATCCTCATGTACACATTTTTGGTACATGTCTTGCTAAATGCCATATTACTGAGGGAGCTAGCATGTGTGGGGCTATTGCCCGCCAAGGAGAAAGCAACTGTGGCCTCAATCAGCATCCATTGCTGAGCCAATTGTGCCATTTCACATCCATCCCTCAAACAAGTGCACTATCTTACCTTTGTACAGTTAACCTCCCATTCAGCAGTACAAATGACCACCCTACACCCCATCAAAACTTAACTAAAGAGAATATCCCACTGCTATCAGGTTAATAGTTGAGTGACTTTAACTAGCTGTTTGCTATAACGTGCCTGAGTTTGTTGCTTTTTGGAATCTTTAAAAGTTGCTGCATTTTACAGGCAATGGTGTGCCGGCCGCTGAAGGATTTTATGCTGATGTCAAGGCTTCTGCACTGTCCAGTTTTCCCCCACGCTTTATGTCCAGGAGAAGCAGCAGCGGGCAAGCAGATCAGAAGGAGCTGCTGAGAAAAGAGAAGAGAAGGGAGGGAGGGAATGATTGTCAGTAGGGGTCATTGTCCACCAGTATGTCCTCTCTGAATCTCATGGAACAGTGTGAGATGTTTGTGCATCAGAAAAAGCTTATTCACTGAAGTCTACCTCCCTACTGCAATTACAACTGCACCCTCAGAGCAGGGAGGGAATCGTATTGCCAGTGCCTGTCAAAATCAATGTGGCCAGTAACTTATACGAGTTGAAGTCCTTCTAGGGTGGGTCTGGAAAAATCTACAGTATCTGTTTGTTTATTGCATGAAGGAAAGGACTGACAGCCCCTCTTCAAAGGGAGCTGAATGCATTCTATTCTCCCTTGCCAGAACAGCAAATAAGAAAGCTTGAAGCTTTGTAAGGATTGCAGGCTCTCAGTGGTGTAAGGTGCCACTGACTTGAAACACACTGCTTTGCAGGCACCAAATATGAACTCTTAGATGTACTGCAACTGAAAGCATTATGCATCCCCACTGTCTGTGGCCAGTCAATGTTAAGGCTCAGTTTGATGCCAACAGTCAGGATGCCTTCACTCTGCAATGCCATCTGAACTTGAGTCACACTGGCAATACAAAGAATATCTTTTGGTGGACAGAGGCCAAATGTGGACAACATTGTTCATGGGTCCAAGGCAGAACCAATGCACGTGGGTAGCATGCACACAACAAGAGCCTTGCTGCCACATAATGTATGATTGATCAGACCAGTGGCACGTGGTTCCTCTGCCTAAACTGCTTTGGAAAACCCCTACAATAGTCAGCAGAGTTATAATTTGTGGATTGCCACACTTTGCATCACCACAGCACCATGAGGACCCAGCTCCTGTTTCCAGCTTTATGGGGAGCATGTGTTGAACTTGAGGAGGGAGAAAGAAGAGGAAAGGAGATCAGGTACAGTTGGAACCATTGAAGCCCACAAATACTATGAGTCATTCACACTAAAGCAGGCTAAGATAGAAAATTTAGCTCCAGCTCAGTACATTGAATAGGGTCAAAAATGACATGGAATCCATGTTCAGTAATGCTGTGTTGTACAGCTCCATTTAGTCATGGCTGAGAAAGTTGTATGATGATCGGTGTCCTGCTTGAATAAGTTCAACAGGATGAGCAGCAGCAAAGTTTTCAAAGTGAGAGTGTGCATCGTGTGAAGGAACTTTAAGCCTTGGTGCTTCAGCTCAGTTAACATTGAAATCTTTTTCTGAAACCTAATGAAAAATAAATATTAGGCCAGAAAGGAGAGGCACATGTTGTCAGCAGCACATCCCCAACACCGCCAATTCGAAAGTAAAGATAAAGATCTTCTAATTCTCAGGTGCAATTTTAAAAGAGTCATCTAGAAGGAGCAGACTTGGGGGTGGTTTACCTGCCCCCATTACCACCTGATCCTGAGGCAGCACATGGGATATTTCACCATTGATAAAAAGAAACCCACAGGAGCCATTTTCTGTGCATTTTGAGCAATAGGTATACAGAAGAGTTGTGGTGACCCTTTGACGTTGGTGAGTATTGCAAAGTTGCTCAGTAGCTTCTGTCATTATGACATACAAGCCAACCATTTCATCTGGGGCAATGCTAGTTCTGGGGAACTAAACCAGCCTAATTAACTCCCAATGTAATGGGAGGAAAATGTGCACATTTCCTTTGAGGAGTTTGCCCAGTGGCATATTGATACAGTAGCGGCAGGAATAAAGATTGGCAATAATTAAATTCTCAGAAAAATATATTGAAGTTAAGGTCCTGCACATTTGGCAGGAGCAGTTTCAACCTTTGATTTGGCCCAGAGGCTTGTTTTGCCACTTTGCCATCTAGCTGGCTCTGAGATCCTTCAGATGACAGGCTCCAGCTGCTACAACAATGACAACTTCCATTTATTAAGTGCCTCTGTTTTTCCCTCCTATATATTGGGCTTCCCCTTTTCCTATCTTCAGTCCTGAAGAAGAGTCCTGACCCGAAACGTTGACCGCCTGCTTTTCTCCATGGATGCTGCCTGGCCTACATCATTGTGTTTTTCATCTAGATTTCAGCATCTACAGTCCTTTGTTTCTCAAGTTCAGAGAGTACCCTGGTATGCCAGGAGGCTCAGATTTATGATATGTAATTTTACATTTGTTTCCATGTGGAATTTTTAATTTGGTCAGGCAAGTATTATCCAAGCTTTGGCCCTTCACTGGAATATTACTTCAGGATATGAGCATTGCTAAAATCCTCATCTCCCCTCTAATCCTCTCCCAGTTACCTTAAACCTATGTCCTCCAGTTTTTGACCTCTCCTTCCTTTCCATTTCTTATAGGCCTTTGACATACACCTCAAATAAATTTCTCCTCACTCCCTCTACTTATTCAAAAAAATAACCACAGCCTCGTCAATGTTTTCTCACATCTACAAGCTTCCAGCCCTGGCAACGTCCTCATAAACATCTGCATGCTGTCTAGTGTTATCACATCCTTCCTGTACTGGAATGACCAGAACTGTTCACTGTTCTCTGGCTGCACTTAACTAGCATTTTATATAATTTAATGAAAACCTCCTTTCTGTCATATTCTAAAGTAAAGGATCCTTTTTGTCATCTTACATATCCACTTTCCAATCCTGCTATCTTTATGGTTCTGCGTAAATGCACTCCAAGGAGCATCTATTCCTCTACATTATCCTATCATTTATCACACATTTCCTTTATCTTGCCTGCCTTCCTCAAGTGCATTGACTCACACTTAGGAAGTCTGCACAGTGGCACAGCAGTTAGTATAGCTGCTTCATGGCTCCAGTGACGTGGGGTTTGTTCCTGACCCTGGGTGCTGTCTGTGTAGAGTTTGCATTTTCTCTCAATGACCAGGTGGGTTTTCTTCAGGTGCTCTGGTTTCCCCCCCACATCCCAAAGACATGTTGGTGGTTTAATTGGCTAAAGTAAATTACCCGTTAGTGTAGATTAGTACCAAAAAATAATCAATGGGAAGTTGATGGGCCTGTGTTGGAGAGAATACATTGCAGGGCTACAGGGAAATAAAGAGAGGGGGAATGGAATTGACGGGATAACTGCCTTGGGAGCCAGCATAGATTCAGTGGGCTGAACAGCCTCCTTCTGTGTCATTATAACAATTCTAGTTGTCATTTTTCTGCAATCCAACCTCTACCCTGATATGCAATCTATAGGTTTCTTTCTAAATTTTGTATGAGCTGGAAACTTCTTAATCATGGCTGTGACAGTCAAATCTAAATCATTGACATGTATCACAAGAAGCAAGGGTCCTATCAGTTAGTCCTATGGTGCCTCATGACAGACAACCTCCCAGTTGTTGAATGAACCATGAACCATTGCCCTTTCCTTCCTGCCACTGAGTCAACTTTGGATCCAAATTCAAGACAGAGTTTTAAACACATGCTTTAAGTTATAGCCTCATATTTTTAATGGAAGTTGGATCCCATGGTCAAAGATCCTGGCAGGAAAAAATAGCCTAAAAATAAGAGGGCAGTATCCCTTTAAAATTAATCCAAATAGGCTGATATTGAAACAGCTTGCACCACTCTTATCAGAAATACTAATGATCAGATAGCCTAAAATTTGTGCAAAGTGGTAACCAGATGATTTGCATGCAGCTAGAATGAAAGGAACAGTTTTGAAAATTCTGGAGCCTTGAACTGAAGATCAATAGCGATATTGACAGGGTTATTCAAGCAGTATCTGATGATGGTCCAGATGTCAACTGCCTTCCCGATGGACCAATCCTCCTTCTGCCTCATGTTTAATACCCGTTTCTCAGATCTTAACCTTGAAGTCATTCAAAAAGAAAGACTTAGATTTTTATAACATCGTTCTCTATATGTACTGCAGCTGGGGAAAAGATTAATAGCTGTCTTTGAACTAATTGAATTTCCCAAACAGCATTCTCCTTAACCAATAAAATTTATCTGTTAATTATATTTTGCTCTACCTGAAATGATTTGATGTCTGTTTACATAAACAGATCACAAAGAGAACCATTTTAATATAGAGTTCAATTATGCAGCAGTCTGTAAATCCCATTGTTGCCATTGCAAGGCTGTTATTGAACAGTAAATATCATATTATGTTAATTGTGTTTAAAAGCAACTACCATCAGTTGCATTTGCTATATTTCAACCAGGGATTTTTCTATTCAGAGCAGTGAATGAAATACATTTCATGATTTTGGTCTCTGTCTTAATGTGGGAAGCACAGCAGCCAGTTTTGTGCACAGCAAACTTACACAAATGGGAGTGTGATACTGCCCAGATAGCTTGAATCTATGTTCAA
Organism: Pristis pectinata; assembly: GCF_009764475.1. Taxonomy (NCBI): domain Eukaryota; kingdom Metazoa; phylum Chordata; class Chondrichthyes; order Rhinopristiformes; family Pristidae; genus Pristis; species Pristis pectinata. The sequence goes on along the minus strand of NC_067405.1, from coordinate 66,373,973 downwards.
GCTATCTGGGCTGATGTTAATTGCAGGGTCAATTTTGGCCCCAACAAGAGTAACTCCCTTGCTCTTCCTTGAAAATGGTCCAAAGGATCTTTCACATCCACCTGAATCAATTGATAAGGCCTCACTTCAAAGTCTCGTCTAAAAGATGGCCCCTCTGGTCATCCTGCACTCTCTAAAGAGTGGATGTCTGTGAACCATGAAGTGAGGTTTAAAATTCACAATCTCATGCTTTAGAGGTGAGGGTGTTACCCACTGAGCCACAGCTGACACTACTTAGAAGAAAAGTGCACGGACAAGCCAACAGTAAACTGTGCCAGGCATCTGGGTCAACAATACTCCACAGGGGATTGCAAGCCAATTTTCTAGCAGGAAACATCTGAAACTGAGCACAAGATTTTATTTACTGGATATGTGGAATGCTCTCAATACAATATTGCAAAAGATGCACTAAGTCTAAAGAAGCCTTGTGGTAATCTTTATTGGTCATGCAAGTGAAAGAATTTTTGTGTTTGGTGTTAATGTCATATGCAAACCCATCTATTCAGAGCAGCCGTTCAGAGCATGCTGTTTCCAGGAGCATGAAGTAAGTGGCCCCCAGTTGAGATTCTGGGGCACTGAACTGATTGCTGGTGATTCCCAAGTGCAATCCACCATCAAATTCCTCAGTGGAGACTTGCCTGCTGAATCTGCACTGGCTTAGATCTGCCCAGCAAACACATTCACTTAAGTGGGAAAGAAAGGCTTCAAGGGAGGATGGTAATTTAAATCTACATTTACAACTTTTCTTTATTTAATTATTTTTAAGGGCTTTCAAGTATTTTTAATTGTTTCATTTTTATGAAAATATAATACGTTAGGGTGTTTGATTTTTATCAGTTTAAATATTTATTACTTTGAACGTTTGCAAATGTCATAGCTCTGACGGCCAGGAAGCCAATGGAGGTGTGGTTCATTTGACTGCCAAGGCTTTGAGGCCTTCTGTTGGAGGGGTGTTTTTTGATTGGAAGTCTGTGACGAATGCTGTACCGTAGGGATAAGTGCTGAGAATGTTGTTGTTTGTGATATATACTAACCACTTGGATGTGATTGTAGGAGGTATGATTAGTAAGTTTGCAGATGACATGAAAATCGGTGTTTTCATGGAAAGCTAAGAAGATTGTCTAAAGCTGCAGCAGATGTATATTTGATAGAAAGTTGGGCAGAACATTGGCAGATAGAATTTAATCTCGACAAATAAGATGTGATGCATTTGGGGAAGTCAAATAAGGGTAGAACATAGATGAGAAATGATAGGGCCCAAAGAACTGTTAATGATCAGAGACCTTGGGGTATGTCCATAGTTCTTTGAAAATGACAACACAGGTAGATAGGGTGGTGAAGAAGACATATGGCATGCTTGCCTTTGAAGGTTGGGGCGTAGAATTTAAGAGTTGGGATGCTATGTTGCAACTGGTTAGGCTGCACTTGGAGTTTTGTGTGCAGTTCCATAGGTAGGATGTGATTGCATTGGAGGGAGTGCAGAGGAGATTCACCAGGATATTTCCTGGATTGGAGAGCCATTTCTGTGCTCTACAACTCTGTGACCCTCTATGACTCGCACGTCAGGCAACTGGTGAGCTTGGGTGGCTTGCCATTTAGTGGAAGATCCAGGCTTATTAGTTTGGGCACGGTGATGAATAGAAAGTTTAGAATGAGGGGAACAGAGTCTGAAGTTTAGAGCCAGGCCTTGTGAGGGATATTAGGAAACACTTCCACCTGGTAGCAGTTTGGATCAAGTTCCTGCAAAAGAGGTGGATGCTAGTTTGCCAGTGATAGGTTTTTGTTAATCTACATGATATGGGAAAATCATCACAAATTATCCATGACCTCAGTAAATGGCAAAACAGACTCAAGGGACTAAATGACCTACTCCTGTTGTTCTCATTGCTGGCAGTTGAATAACGGACACCAGTTAAGCCACAGTTGTAGCAGTGTGTACAGGTTTACAGGCTGTATTGCAGATAGGATATTGTGGCCACTTTAAAAGGTGAAAATTATCTTTACTGCAATGAAAGTTTACAGTTTGTGATGAAGGAAACAACCATTATGTTCTTGAAAGCAGAGGAGGTTAAAGGAAACCTAGTAAAAGCATTCAGAAGAATGTGGGGTTAAATAATGAGGGTTTGTTTCTCCTAGTTGGTGAACTGACAGCACATGAATATGCAGTTAAAATTAGTACCAAAATCCAGAAAGAGGGGGAAGTGCAACTTTTCAGTCAAAACGTTTTAAGCATTTGGATTGCATTACCATAAATGCCTATTGAAGCCAAATCAATTGTAAGAATGAATTGGATTAACATTGAAGGGAAAAATATTAAATGTACAAGAGTAGGCTGAGATTGGATCATGTCGTCCTGCCATCAGGTTTGATCAGTTGGCCAAGGCATCAGGAGCTGGCTGTTGCACATGGTTGTATGCTATAGGGATAGAGGTGACATCAGTGGGTTGGAGAGGAGGTGGGTGGGGAAGAGGAAACTGGAAAGAAGAATCATTCAGTGCCACTCATGTAATAAAAATAAACAAGCAGCGCAAAATGAAAGTACAGATACTGTGCAATAACAAGATAAATTTCTGTGAACGGCTGTATGTTCCTTGAATCAGGCCAACACTGGTATTGTTAACCATTGTAAGGGCAGTTATTGTAAAATTCCCATTCCTGTCCTGAAGCATGGTAAATAACAGGATCCAATTATATTTGTTCAGGGTTTGCACGCATCGTTTGTGTCACAATTGCTTATCCATCTGGTAATTCTCTGCCTAAATATCAAAATAAACATTTTCCACCTGTTGTTATCTGTGGAAACCAGGAGTAGGGGATTATTTAACTTATGTTGTGTCTCAGCCCATCAAGCACAGGCCAAGGTCAACACCATCGTTTCATGATCAAGAAGCCATCCAAAATTGTTCCAAAACTGATTCATTTCCCCAAGTATACATTTCTGGCCCTTGCTTCCTGAAGCACTTGCTTGACATTGTGCAGGAAGACTTTTAGAAGGTCTAATATAAAAGTTCATTTCATGAATTTAAATATGCCATATAAATAATGCATTCATTAGTCGCATCAGTGGATAAGTGGTCTGAAATTCTACAGCATTTTTCCCTCTCCTTCCCCATTTCACCCTGCCCTCCAACCCTATCTAATCTGCCACCAGTGTCTTCAAGAAATATCAGACTGCTGCAAGAGAGCATTTGAAACCACTTGATATTTTGCCATTTTGGCTTCTCATGCTTACCACGTTAGTGGGTGTTTGCGGGGAACTGGAATATTTACCCACCTAGAGCTGGGGTCAACAACACTAACTTGAGGAAGTGTGGTGTAGGTGCAAAATAAATCTCTTCAAGGCAGCAACTGGATTGTGGTGTAAATTATGCACTGGAACTGCAGTGGAAGACTTACCTGTGGTAGGTGGACCAGGTGCAGGTAACACACAAAATTTATGCTTTTGCTTCACAATTGTAGCATCTATTCAGCACCTGTTATGCTGCCTTCTGCATTAGTGCTTATAACCTGGTAAATTTCAAAACTCCCTGACACTAGGTGAAGCCAGCTGATGCTACCTGTAGCTGTGCTTGCACCTTCTGGGGGAGAAGTGCTTACTGTCTCCAGTTGCTGTTAGAAGCCATTCATAAAAATTAAGACATTGGGCCAGGTGTGGGCCATTCAGTCCCTCACACCTGTTCTCAAGACAGAAAGAGACTGCACATGCTAGAATCTGGAACTTTTCTCAACTCTCTTTTCCTGCCCAAATACCTTAGAATCCCCTTTAGTCCAGTGTTTCAGCATTGAGAACACAATGGCTCAGAGTCCACAGTTTTCCAAGGTAGAAAATTCCAAAGGTTCACAACCATCTGAGAAAAGAGATTCCTCCTCATCTCCCTCTGAAGTGGCTGACATCCTATCCTGAGATTAAGCCTCACCAACCTGGGGAAATGGCCCCTGCCAAGCCACTCAAGATCTTTCATGTTGCACTGAGGTTATCCCTTCACATCAAACCAACAAGCTGTTTGTGCGCTGACTGAAAATGTAGGTGGATAGGTTAGTAAGTTGGTGGAGTCGTGGATAGTGAAGAAGTTTATCAGAGGATATGGCAGAATATAGATCAGTTACAGATATGGGAGGAGAAATGGGAGATGGAGGTTAATCCGGGCAAGTGTGAGGTGTTGCACTTTGAGAGGTCAAATGTAAGGGAAAAGTATACAGTTAATGGCAGGACCTTTAACAGCATTGATGTACGGAGGGATCTTGGGGTCCAAGTCTGTAGCTCCCTGAAAGTGGCCATGCAAGTAGATGGGGTGGTAAAGAAGGCTTATGGCATGCTTGCCTTCAATGGTCAGGGCATGGAGTATAAGAGTTGGGAAGTCATGTTGCAATGATATAAAACTTTGGTTAGGCTGCGCTTGGAGTATTGTGTGCAATTTAGGAAGGATGTGGGTGCAGAAGAAGTCTTCTGAGATGCTGCCTGTATTAGAGAGTATGAGGAGGGTATAAGGCGAGGGTATAAGGAGAGGTTGGACAAACTTGAGTTGTTTTCTCTGGAGCGGTGGAAGTTGAGGGGATATCTGATGGAAATTTATACAATTATGAGAGGCATAGATAGGGTAGACAGTAAGAATCTTTTTCCCAGGGTACAAATGCCAAATACTAGAGGATATGCATTTAAGGTGAGAAGGGGAAAGTTTAAGAGAAATGTGTGGGACAATTTTTTTTACACAGAGAGTGGTAGGTGCCTAGAACTGGCTGCCAAGGGTAGTGGTGGAAGCAAATATGATAGTGGTGTTTAAGAAGCTTTTAGACAGACACATGGATATTCAGGGAATGGAGGGATATGGATCATGTGCAGGCAGAAGAGATATAGTTTATCTGGCATCGTGTTCAGTACAGACATTGTGGGCTGAAGGGCCTGTTACTGTGCTGTACTGTTCTATGTTGTGTGTAAGTTAGCTGTACCCTTGAGATGGATTCCTGGCTCATTGATTAGAAAACTTCCATCATGTTCTGTGATGCTTCACACAGTGCATTAGCCACATGGATGCAGCCTAGCTTGACTGTTTAAGAGCAATCAGCTTTGTACAGGGAGTGCCATCAGCAGCTGCCTACTCTGCAAACTCCCAGCATGCACAAAGTAGGCTACAACTTTGCCATTACAATTCACAATCAAAATTCTGATTAAATCATCACCTGTAGCCCTGAGTGAAGCAGTGCTGCATGTTTCAATTTCTAAGCCAATTTCTTTTCTGCAAGCTGATTACCATGATTTGAATTTGCCTGGAGATATAAACAGATGCTTGCAGATGTAGCACTGATTGCCAGAAATTTTCATGTGTGAGCTCCTTGTGCAGACACTGTGGAATGCCCTGACTGACACTAAGTATCACATTTACTGTTGGTCCAGGACCAGAACTATCTTCAAATGTGCTGGGCATGTCACTGCAACCCCTGGTGAAGGTGAAGCAGAGCAGGGAGGATATCCAGTAAATACAAGGATGAGTGTGTGTGTGTGTAGAAGTTCCAGTACACCTTCCCCGACCCCTGGCCTGCTCTCCTGAAGCTGGGGTGGCTGCTCATGTGGTCTCACATCTTCCTTCCATCTGTGATCTTGACCCAGGGCCATTCTAACAAGACACCTAAAACCACATAGTGTCCTTTTCATGGTGAATCCCATCTTGGATCATATGAGATGGAGTCAAGGCACTTAAAGTGGCAATCAGACAGTCTCTGAGCTGCTGTTCCAATCTCTGGCTTCAGTTCCTTTACCAAGATGGTGGCTTGAGCTCATGGCAGGCGAAAAGGAGTTTCAGTTTAGGAAGTTCTGACAAAGGCTCTTTGACCTGAAATATTGACTGCTTCTCTCCCCACAGATGCTGCCTCACCTGCTGAGTGTTTACAGCATTTTCTGGTTTTTATTTCAGATTTCTAGAACCTGTCATTTTTTGATTTTGAAAACTCAGCTTGTGGGTTAGGAAACAAAGAGCAAGGTAATTTTATGTATATTATTTTTCTTTTATTCAATGTTTTTAATAATTTCTTATAATTTTAATTTCTTCTAAAGAATTTAATTCTTTTATTTTGAAAGGTTGAAATTTGTAAACACTATTTACATGATTTTAGCATTTGGAGAATTAAGGTTGAAGCTTGCAGTTTTGATAGAAGCCAGTGATCCACTGTTAGCTTGTCCTCTGTCAAAGCCTCTTATGGGCATTCTAAGAGAGGGGCCTCTACTCTGTGCTGCCAGAGAGTTGCTCATCAGTTGACTTGAAGGTGAGGAAGACCAACTCTATCTCCAACCCTTCCCCCCCATGGCATCTGGACTATTGAGTCCAGGTGGGTGGAACAGTCTGTGTCCCAATATAGAAACAAAAGGTGAAATATGTATAAGTAATGAGTGAAATGAAGATATATTTAACTTTTGAAGCTAATTTGCAAAGCAAGAGGCTGAATGGGGCTTGGGTGAAAGAACAGTTATTGTTCTTGAAATTTGTATTGAGCTTTCTTAAACAATGTCTGAGTTCCCAGTGAGGAGTATAGAGAGCTCTTAAACAGAGTGCACTTAAATAAAAGGGGGAATTAAAGCCCATGCTGAGAGGAGCTTGGGTACCAGGCTTCCAAATATGAATGGATTGATATGCCTGCTCAGTATATATATTTCATTATTGAAAAAGGGTCCCCTTTTGTCCGTTCTTCTACTCTTTCCACAAAAGTTGGGTGACCTACTGCATTGTTCTTGCATTTTCTGCCTTTTTTTAAGAAAGGGAAAGACTTGCATTTATATCACATCTTTTGGATCCTCAGGAAGTCCCAAAGCACTTTTAAAGTGCAGTCGCTGTTACAAATGAGGAAACACTGCAGCCAGTTTACGCACAGCCAGCTCTCTAAAATACCAGGTTAATAATGTCTAATTTTAGTACTGGTAGTTGAGACAAACACTGGCTAGATTATGCTTTCACTCTTCTTCAGAATAGTGCCCTAGGACATTTTACATCCACCTGAGAATTTAACACTTGATCTCGGATTTAGAGTGCAGCCCCACCTCAGACTAGAACTTTGTTTGCAAGTCTCTGGATCATAGAATCATGAAGTCATACAGCACAGAAATGTGCCAACCCAAAATCACATGCAGATCAAAGCAAACTAGGCTGAATACAAACTGGGCTAGTAAAGCCACAAATTGGCCAGTTTTGGTTCGTGAAGCTTATTCCAAAATGGTTGTGGCTCTTTCAGTGGGTCAGGGAAGGGAAATAATGGCAAAGCAGCTGGTGTCCCAGCTCAATGCAGCCAGCTTAAATGCGACCCAAGATCAACAAAGTTAGCACATAATAAGTGACACATTTATTTTCACTTTGTTTCTACTGCCTGAAAATCTTCAGGGTTCCTTCAAAAATTGCAGCTGACCCCTACATGACAAATGCCATTGGTAGAGTTTGGGGAGTGGAGAAGGAGGCAGGAATGGGGCTCATTTATGTTGGGAGGTCCAGCTTCTTTGAACCACATTTTTTTCAATGTGTCTTGAAGGAGAATGACTTAAACCCAGAATATGCAATGGAGGTGAGGCTTTTCCTACATAATTTGTGGTAGTTAAAGATCTCCTTTAAATCCAACAGCAGAGTGGCACAGCAGGAGCGTGCTGGCCCATAACCCAGAGGTCGATGGATCGAAACCACCCTCTGCTTGTTTACCTTGTTAGATCGGCACAACATCGTGTGCTGTATGACCTGTCCAGTGCTGTACTATGTTAAAGGACAAACATGCAGACATCAGCAACCATTCCTGCACAGTGTCATCAAACTTTAGGTATATCCTCATCTTCAATCTGCCTTTAATTTCAAGTCATTTCTGTCACTCCTGTTTTATTGCATCTCCCCATTTGTTATGTTTCATTGGTTATTTACACATCTTCCAACCTTTCTTTCTTTAATGTTTTGGGAGCAGCGTTTGCAGAATACTTTGGCGATGGGGCAAAAGATGTCTTAAACTGAAATGTTGGTTTAGCTTAACGTGTTTGACACCAGCTGAACATCTCTTGCCTCAGATCTGCTCAATATTGACAGCTATGGCTTCTACACATGAAAGGTTAACTCTGAAAATGGAGATAAAATCCATCTTGGTTGTGTAGCGTAAGTTAAAATTAAACATAGTCAGTACAGAAACGACAGCTGTCTGCACACATGCAAATTCATTACATTGGAATTCCCTTCTGATTATGACAATGTTGTTGTACCTGGCCAAGGGGAGCTCTTCTTATTCAATGACTGAATTTAATTGATTGACTTGCAGCAATAAACCTTAAAGTTTCAGTTAGATACAGATATAGTTCTGCATGTAGAGTATGCAACTCAGTGATTTTAAAGGTCTTAGCTATCTGTCAGGCATGTGATTAAAAGCCCAGCAGTACAAAATGTGATGTTAGTGGTTACTTTAATAATGTTGCATGTTATTCAGGATACATATAAGCAAGTGCTAACGTTATTAATTGTAATGTTAATTCCCCTTTCCCAATGTAATTTTCTTGCTAGATACCTTCTTCATCTGGAGGTTTTGAACTAACAATACAAAAAGCTGGGTGATTTTCAAACTGTAAGGCACCCAAGCCACTTTAATCTACCCACTGAAAATGGAATGAGTTTAATTAGTGTAATGAAATGTTTGCATCACAGTCTGTCTTGCAGTCTTATTGACTTGATATATGAAATAGTATGGAGCTGAGCAGTAAGGCTTTATTACATAACAGGCTATTACAACAATGTACATTTGGGTAAGTACTCATCGTGGAATCTACTCATGGATTTCTGTGTATTCTGGGGAATTGGGTGCTCGGTTGCACATATCTGATTGGCAGCCACTATCACTTCTCTAGTGATTGCAAATGACATGTGTAGTTTTTTTTTTGATGAACATTCACAGATTCGGGGGCGGGGTCAGAGGGATAGGGTGGGATGGTGAGAGAGTGAGAGGTCTCAGTCGTATCGCCCTTTCATTAAGAAGGTGAGAAGGAAGAGGAATTTAGACGAAAAATTCACTGGTCTGCTTCTTGAGATTATCCAAGAGGAGAAATTGAGTAGATGAGACCTATTTACTAGAGTTCAGAAGAAACAGGTAGTTACTTCTTCGAAATGTATAAGATTCTGAGAGATCTTGACTGGGTGAACATTGAAGGATATTTTTCCTGGATGGAAGGTCAGGAACTTGGTGCCACAGCCTCAGAATGGGGTCAACCATTCAGGGACAAGGTGAGCTGAAATTTCCTAATGCAGAGAATTACAAATCTTTGGAATTCTCTATCTAAGTTAACAGTCAGTCATTATATAGAGTCAAGGTTGGTATGATAGAAATTTGGACTCAAAGGGAAATAGAGATAACTTGGGAAAGTGAAGTTGAGGTAAATGATTGACCATGATCTGAAGGCAGAGCAGGCTTGAAGGGCTGAATGCCCTGCTCTTGCCCTCAGTTAACTGCAGATTGTGCTGTCTAATAGTATAAAGAATTATATAATGGAGTAAATAATAAATAAAGAGGCATAATTACAAAACCACAGAATGGTGATAGCACAGAAAGAAGCAAAAACAATTGAGTTAGTCTCAATACACCCCTCCCCCATTCCATAGCCATGCAACTTTCTTTCCTCTTAGATACTTATACAGCTCTCCCTTGAATGCTGCAGTTGAATGCAGGTAAATTAGATTAGTATAGATAAGTACAATGGTCAAGATGGATATGGTGGGTCAAAGGGCCTATTTCTGTGCTGTATGACAGGCAGGCACAGTAGTGTAGTGGTTAGCGTAACGCTACTACAGTGCCAGCGATCCAGGTTCAATTCCGACCCCTGTCTGTAAGGATTACGTTCTCCCTGTGTCTGTGTGGGTTTCCTCCAGGTGCTCTGGTTTCCTCCCACATTCCAAAGACATACGGGTTAGGAAGTTGTGGGCATGCTATGTTGGCGCCGGAAGCATGGCGACACTTGTGGGCTGCCCCGAGAACATTCTACGCAAAAGATGCATTTCACTGTGTGTTTTGATGTACACATGACTAATAAAGAAATCTTATCTTACGACACTATTACTCTATGATCCTAATCTGCCTCGAGATTACTAACCCTAACATTTCACCTTTCTCAGCATTAAATTTCAAATACCACCTATCCACCCTTTCCCCCAGCCTGACTCTCTCACTCTCTCTCCTTGAAGTTCAACCAGTCTCCGGGTTTTGTGTTCTCTGCATTTTGTGACCTGCGCACCCAGTTCCAACTAAGTAGCAACACCAGGGGAATTCCACTGTTCACTTCCCTCTAATCCAAGAGACAATCTTTTACCACAACTTTAAATTTAGCCAATTGTCTATCCATAGTGTTGAGCCGCTCTTATTCCATGGCCTTCAGTCATGGTGACAAATCTATTATGTGGCACCTTATCAAATGTATTTCGGAAGCTCATCTGTATCGTATCAACCCTGTTATCCCCTTGACCCTCTCTGCTACCTCATCAAAAAAACTTTATAAAGTTAGCTGGACACGATTTGCTTTCAGAAAATCCATTGCTCGTTTGTCCTTATCAATCAACAATTGTGCAAAGTGACCACTAATTCTCCTCTGATTGTTGTTCCTGCAGCTTGCCCTACCATGAGGTTAAACCAACTGGTCTGTAAGTACTAGATATGTCCCAATGCCCCTTTTGTGAACAAGGGTGTAACATTTGAACATTTGCAGTGTTTCAGTCCTCAGGGACCACTCTGGAATCTATAGATGTTTGGAAGATTATGGCCAGGGTTTCTTCAATTTCCTCCCTGGCTTCCCTCAACAACGTCAGATGCATCCTATCTAAGCCAGATGATTTTCCACTTTAAGTGCAGCTGAAGTAGAAAAAGAAAATGCTGGGTCTGAAAGTGAAAGAAAACCTGTTAAATAAAAAGTGTATTAACAGTGGACAGAGACCAGACTTAATAATGAATTGTGTGGGGGATCTGGCCCCTGAAATTAGGAGTTGAGTCCATTCAGGACTCTGGTGAAGGTTTGCTGGAAAGATCCAATGTGGAATCAGTTGGAGCGGTTACAGCCTTGTTCCATTGTGAATAGTCAGCACAAAACTATTACCAATTGGCAGGAATTTGGAAATTCTGGACTCAGAGAGATCAGAAATAGTTTTTCCAATGGAAAGTATCTTCTAAATGCAACAGTGTTTTATTTTGTATGAGGGTGGAGGAAGGGGAAAATATTATCTTCATCAAGGTTAAGGATGCTATTATTTGGAATAACGTTCTATTTTTCCCATCTCTAGACAAAGATTACTGGTGAAAATGCAAGGTCATGTTTGCACGTCACCCTGAGATTAGATGGATAGCTTATCCACAGCTAGTGTGTGAGACTCGCTCTTTCAGAGCCAAGGTGTACAGACAGATAAAATGCTGCTCTCCAGTGACAGTTCTACCACACAATACAGCAAATAATTTCCTGTCATAACATGAGGGAATGTGCAACGAGAGCTGGGTATAGGGAGGAATATATTCCTCTGACTCATTGGGTTCAATGCACCACAATGTCTCTGGAAAACGAAGGGAAAAGAGAAATGGCTTCTCACCTGTAATTACTGAGGGTTGGAGATCTTCCCAGACACCATCTTATCAGAAAGCTAGAAACAAGGTAAAGAGGAACAAGAATACATCAAATTCTATCTGCAATCCACACAAAGGTTCTATGTATTAGTTTACTCATTTGAGGGGAAATCCTGCATAAAAACCTAATCTATCAAGTAGATTATCAAACTATTTCTATAGTTTTCATCGCACTTGCACCTTATTTGACTACCTGCACTGCACTTTCTCTGTACCTGTAACATTGTATTCTGCATGCTGTTAATGCTTTTTCCTTTCGTATTACCTCAATGTACTTATGTATGGAATGATCTGTCTGGATGGCATGCCAACAAAGCTTTTCACTGTATCTTGGTACATGTGGCAATAATAAGCCAATTACCAATTACCTAATTACATGTCCGCTTTTTAACTGTGACATTCTGCTCTCCAGGCATCTGTAACCTGTCCCAGAAACAAGACAATAAATGGGCACTGTAGCCACCGACTAATACACTTGATACCCAGCCCATGTTAATACAGGTAAGTAAACATTTCATTTTCCAGTCCATTTCACTGAAATTTTTTTCACATCCTGAAACCATTTCTATTAGGTTTGGATTTTTATATAACTTCAGGATGAATTGCAGTCCATTTTCTTAAAAAAAAACAGCATGGAAGATGGGTCGAATGCCTCTTGAGGTAACAGTGATTTGTTTTTACTGGGGACAGAATTATCACAGAAAATAATTAACGTTATTACCAGGCCATATGATGTCAGCTTCTATCTGTTTTAGATGAAAAAAGTCATAAATTAATGATATTTTGTGGACAAGATTTGTACGAATGTTACAATCATAGCCAGTTACAATCACAATGATGAAAGAAAGCTGTCAGTATAACTGTGTGAGTGATAATGAAACCATAAAGGTATCATTATTGCCATTGGTGGCCTTCAGGTAACTTTGAATACAATATATCAAATTAAAACAGTGCTGCTATCTTATTCATACCATCATTACTAAATGCTGTCTGACCTATCACACTTGAAAACTTTAAAAAAATATCCATTCAGCTACAGAACATTTCATGATTTGGATGGTAGGAGGTAGATTTAAGACTTGTTTTGTGGATCCTCTTTCCCTTAATTTAATTAATATATCTGCAGAACTGCTGTCGTTGGCAATAAATTCAAACCATTTTTGATCCATTTAAATTGGATTCATTTCGAGCTTGCAAGCCAAAAACCAGTGGGGCCTAAAACTCAAATAAAAACAGAAAATGCAAGAAAAATTCACCAGGTCAGGCAGCACCTGTGGAATTGATAATGTTTCAGGTCGGAGACCTTTCATTAGAACTGAGAAAGAGAGAAAGCAAGTTGGTCTACGTAGCAGAGAAGGTGGGGGCAGGGTGATGGGTGGAACAAAGGAAATGTCTGTAATAGGGTGATGTACCGTAGCCGTCAAGGGGCATTTAGTTCCTTTGTCTGAGTGATGTGTTGCTAATGTTGCCACTTGGAGTAAAAATGAAAGATTGTTGAAATTCACTCCCATTGCACTACATCTCCATGGTCTACGTAACCGAATTTTACCTGAAAACTGAGTGGAGGGGAACTCCCTGCAGTGTGGAAGTTCTGGCATGGTCATCTATGCACATAACAGGCTTAGTGTGGAGACTCCTGGGCGTGATACCATTTCAATCAAAGGCTTGAAATCTGCAACCAATGTCACGGTAGCAAAACCTCTAAATGAATACGTACTTTGTGATTGGTGGGAGCCTCAGCTGCAGAAGTGGTGAGGGTAAAGGGCCGTGCATATGTATTTGGTATTGGTTTACTATTGTCACTTGTACTGAGGTACAGTGAAAAGCTTGTCTTACAAACCGATCGTACAGGTCAATTCATTACACAGTGCAGTTACATTGAGTTAGTACAGAGTGCATTGAAGTAGTACAGGTAAAAACAATAACAGTACAGAGTAAAGTGTCACAGCCACAGAGAAAGTGCAGTGCAGTAAGGTGCAAGGTCACAGAAAGATAGATCGTGAGGTCATAAGGGAACCATTCAATAGTCTTATCACAGTGGGGTAAAAGCTGTCCTTAAGTCTGGTGGTACGTAAAATGCTTAACTCTAACTGGGCAGAAGTGTTGGCCTGACTCCTCTCAAATGGTCCAAAGTTGTGTGGCTGTCAGATAAGTTTTATTCTTTACTCTTAGTGGGTGGGAATCATTAGGAGCCCTGGCCTGGCTGCGCAACTCCAAAGGCAAGATGTCCCATTGGCTCTGGTCCCAATCCCTGTTGCCCGCCCACCACTTAAGATAAGGTAAGATATCTTTATTAGTCACGTGTACATCGAAACACACAGTGAAATGCATCTTTTTTTGCGTAGTGTGTTCTGGGGGCAGCCCGCAAGTGTTGCCACGCTTCCGGTGCCAACATAGCAAGCCCACAACTGTAAATCCTGGCCTTTCTCACACAAAACAACTCTCACCCTAAATCTGAGGCTATGCCGCCAGCAACTTCTCTCAGATATGTTCTTTGTATAAATATGTCGGCCCTTGATTCAGATCTCTGGTCCTGCTTTGATAGGCTGATAGGTGACGTCCTGTCCAATGGGGGTTGTCTGAAACAGTGCCCTGGGGCATGAATTCTATTGTTCTCTTTTTGTACCATGACACTTCTGACCATTGGCATCCCATCAATGACTGTGTGACTGTGCCAGAAGGGAGGCACAGCCTGGAGCTGGGCATACGCTGCTTATAGACACTGATAACCACCAGCATCTTCTGAAGACTGAGACACAGCAGCCGTCACCTTCTGTGTTCATTTTGCAGTGGGAACACCAAATGAAAGGCATGGTGTGGGCCCTGGACAACTGCAGGTAGACATCCAAATCAAGCCCTGGACAGAGTCTAGCTATCCAGCAACCCGAAAGGACTTTGAATCTGTCTATCTGGGCTGAAAGCATAAGACCATGTGTATTAACCCACTGAGCTGTTCTAATCCCTCTCGCCCATAGCTTGCGGGTAAGACACTGATAGAATTGATTGCTTCTGATTGGAGAGAGGGGGGATGAGACTTGATTCTGTAAGGACTTTCTGGTTTACACTTTCTTATTTAATCTAAACTTTAATTATGAAATTACAGAAATTGTGTGCACCATGTAATTCCAAATGCTTTTGTCTTGGAACACACTGATATGCTTTAAGAAATAACGCTCTATAAATCTCTGGTAGTGATAGTACTGAAGGAGATGAAGGTAAGTAGAGACTCAGATAACCAAATACTCTAAGGAATACCGAGCCATCTGTTTCTGAGGCCACATGAATATTGTGTGTTGAACGGTTGTAATTATGGTTGTACAATGTAGATTGTAATGTCAGATTGATGTGTGGGAGACTTTGCCTGATTGCTTTCAGTGTGCAAAGGTTGTGGGGCTTTATCTTCCTGGAAATTCTAATCTCCCTCTGGCGATTAAATGACCTGAGGACAGTTGTTGACAATGTCAATTATCCATAAATTAGATGAAAGAGAGGGCATAATGCTATTCTCTTGTTACATCAAGCCTAATGTTCTTAACTCAGCTGGGTGTGATTGGGCCCAAAGCAGGAAACGGCCCATAGACACTTTAACAAGTAATGGCCTAGTCACTGATCATTCAGTTCAGTTTTCAAAGGATAGTGTAACATTCCACATCCAGGCAAGGGCAAAGCTGGAAAGGATCAGAACCATAAAATAAGTGACTGGCTCACACCACAGTATATTCATTTCTCTCAGCTTGGCAAGCACACAAGGCATACTGTTACAATTTTTTACCAACTCAATCCCATTTAAAATGATTACCTGTTTTCCAAAGAACTAAATGGACTGTGACCATTGAATCCTTGATTGTCCCAGATAGCTAGAAATGGTCTAGCAGACTGTACTTGTCATTTCCCTCCTGTCAGTCCTAAGAGCAAATTGATACATTTAGCATAATGGCTTTTGTTCAGCTGCTTAGCATGAACCAAAAAATGCACCAATCCATAGGCTGTTAATGTGGTGGGTTGTGTGGGAGGTTCTGCATGTTCCAGTCAAAGGGAATCCTTGTGCTTGTCCTTTCTCAGGTGTTCCTCCTTCACTTAGAATGGCCAGATTGCTTTGAGCGCTCTCCACAGGTCTCAGTGTCTTCAAATCCTTTTCATCATGGAAAGTAATAACAATAACACCCTGGAACACTGATAGACCATGTACCTTAAAAGTGTCACTGTAGAATTGAATGCTTGACCAGAAGTTATCCGGTTAAGTGGCTTGAATCTAATTGTTTATTTCATATGCACATTTCACAGTGGCTTAACATCACAAGTATTTATAGCCACCTGATGACCCTATCTTTAGATGAGTATTTCCAAGTGGTAGTTTATGATATTCCCTCTCTTACAGGACCAGTAACCCAGTGGCCTGATGATCCAGACACACAAATTCAAATCCCACCACAGCTACAGTGGGCTTTAAATTGAATTAATTTGTTTACATTTCAAATAAAAACCTAGTAGAAGTAATGATGACTATGGATAATCATAAAAACATACTCAGTGCACTAATCTCCTTTGGGGAAGAAGGTCTACCTTGTGTGTCACTCAAACCCACAGCAGTGTGGTTGATATTTCGCTGTCTCATTGAGCAAAACCACTCAGTCGTATCAAAACTGCTACTCATGATGGGAGTATCTTCACCCATCTGGACTCCAGTGGCTGAAGGAGGCAGCTCACTGCCATCTTCTTTTGACTGTGGCACTGTGCTTAAATTACTGGAGTGGTATCATGAAGCCTGAATTATAGATCTAGAGATATGAGTTCAACTCCACCAAGGCAGCAAATGACTTTAAATTCAAGTAATTAAAGAAATCTGGAATTAAAAATGGTAATCATGAAATGACTGGATTGTTGCAAAAATCCATCTAGTTCAGTAATGTGCTTCAGGATGAGAAATCTGCTGTCTTTACCCAGTCTGTCCCACTTACGACTGCAGACCCACAGTAATGTGGTTGACTCTTACCTGCCCTCTGAAATGGCTCAGCAAGTTACTCCGTTTATTGGCAATGGAATTCTGGCCTTGCCAATGAAGCCTGCATTCCATTGAATAAAAATTAATTAACCCTGAATTGTCCGTGAATGATGTTGGAATGGTTTTCATTGCTTAACGTATGACATAAACGCACGTTGTTGCTGATTAATTAATAGAGTTCTGTTACTGATTTGTTATGCGCAATAACCCTATTTTATTAAAGCTATCAGAATTTTATATCCTATTAAAGCTTTCAAAAAATCAATGTAATGGTCAAGAAGGTCTCCCGGGGAGTGTTGGTGCAGGAAAGATTACCTCTGTGTAATATGAGGAATAAAACTCTCCATATCCGTAACACACAGGTAATCAGCTTGCATAGAAAGAATTCCTGATAATCGAGTGTATAATTTTCTAATGCCCAGCAACAAATCTTCCCTCTTCAGTTCAGGTCTGAAATCTTGTCTATTCCAAACTTTTCCTCATAAACTCAATGGATTTTAAACTCAGCTAGCTGATGACACAATGCAGGACAAGTCATTAGACTAAGCTCCTCATCTCATTCATAATTGAATCATGGCATACTGCATTGAGTCAGGGATAATTGACATCTCACCGCATTCTGGAGTATTGCTGATGTGACTTAAGAGTGCAAGTTTTAAGGAGAGCCATACATCATCCTTAGCATATTTGGACACCTGGGAGGAAGGATATATTAGATATAAATGTGTAGACATTTTTTTATGTCATGAGGTTTGCCTAGTAAGCTCATGGAGTATAATGGCCATTGCTGACACTGATGTTTTGTAGCCTTTTAGAGAGGTGCATGTCTAATCCAGGTCACTAATTGTTCAAACCATTGTTGTTTGGCAGCCAAAAAGCAGAGGCTCTTAACAGGAGAAGGTTACTTATCTGAATTGCCATGTACTTTTACCACAGAAAGCAGGCGGACTAAAACTGTTAGTAGATTCAGGGAAACTGATATCTCCTGGGCAACGTTTAAATTCTCATTCTTGTTTTTAGTCCTTCTCTGGCCTCACCCTTGCTTCCTCTGTAATCTTATCCAGCCCACAACCGTCCTTGGTATCTGTGTTCTTCCAGTTCACAGCATTGGGGATCCCCAACTTTAGTGTTTGGCACTCATGCCTTCTGCTGTCTCTCTACTTCTCTCTTCTCCTTTATGATGCTTCTTCTGCCCCATCTTCTCCTTATGTGGCTCCTTAGGCATCATTTTTTTTTTACGTAACAGTACTGTGCTGTGCCTTGGGACCTTTTGGTATGATAGAGGCACTATATAAATACAAGAGCCTAGGAATTCATTAGTGCTTGTTAGAGTTCAACAGAGTACATTGGGGATTTGGAACTACCGACTGAAGATGGATTTCTATGCAATAGGTTGATGTTGAGTTGTTTTATTGTTGATCAGAATTGTTTTCCTTTCTTCAAAGCGTTGTGCTGCTAAAAATAATGTTCAACAACACCAAGAATTTGGATTTGTTTGGCACCTTTAACATTATAAAATATCCCAAGATCTGCTACAGGAATACCATCAAGTGAAGAGTGTCACCAAACTACAGAGAGAAAGTTTTAATCAAGTGATAAGAAGCTTAGTCAAGAGATGTCCTAAAGGGTGTCTTTAAGGTGTGGAGGAACAGGGAGGGAATTCCAGACCTTCGGCAGTGCCAGCTGAAGGTACAGACTAGGTGCTGGAGCAAGAGGCTTGAATTTGAAGAGGGCAATGGACTTGGAGGATTTTGGGGATAGAAGGATTTACGAGAAAGAGAGGAATTAAGACATGAAGTGATTTGTGTACAATTACAGTCAAAATGTTACATGAGCATTGGGGAAAGGTTTACGATTTGAATTCTCATGGCCATTCATCCAGAGCAAACAGTAGCCCTGTGGAAGCTGAGGAAGGAGCAGACCACCTCACAAAAAACCCACTCACCCATCCCACCCCATCCCACCCCATCCCACCCCACCCCACCCCACCCCACCCCATCCCATCCCACCCCACCCCACCCCACCCCATCCCATCCCACCCCACCCCATCCCATCCCATCCCATCCCATCCCATCCCATCAACCACCATCAGCCCAATCTGTGGAAGAGTATACGGTTCCCAATTTGGCCTTATTACCCATGTCAGGAGTCATAAAACCAGAGTGGAAGTAAGTTATTCTCAATCCTGAGGGACTGCCAAAGAAGAAGAAGAAGCCAAAAGCACTTCACAGTTAACGATTTATATTATTAATTGATTTCTTTTATCAATTCATGACATCCAGTCATCATCGGCAGGGTTACCGGTCGTTGCCCGTCTTACCTGCATGTGAGAATGCGGTGGTGAACTAAGTGCCTGCTGCTCTCATCCTCCTTGAACCACTCAAGTCTTTCCAGTGAACGTGCTCTCACAAGACTGAGATGGAGACTTCCAGGATTTTGACCCAGCGATAATAAAGAAAAGGTGATTTATTTCCAAGTCAGGATGGTGAGTGTCTTGGAGGGGGACCTGCCTTTGACCTGCATTTGCCTTCTGTCCTTGTCCTTCTTGGTGGTAGACGTCACAGGTTTAGGAGGTGCTATGAAAGGATTCCTTTAAGAGTTTTATAGATGAATTTTGCAGTAAATGTGTACATAATGCAAGAATGGGAGAAAAGATACATAACCCAATAGTCTTGTGACATGTGTAAAAATAAAGCAAAGGACTGTAGATACTAAAAATGTCAGGTATTCTGCAGTCAGGCAGCACCTGTGAAAAGGGAAACAGAAGTAATAATTCAGGTTGATAAGCTTTCGTCAGTACTTGGAAAAGTTTGAAATAAAGAAGTTTTAAGTTGAGGAGAATGGGGGAAGGTGAAGAGAACAAAAAGAAAGGCTTGTGACAGGGTGGAGACAAGAAGAGATTGAAGCAAGTGGCGGTGGTTCTGACTGAAAGAGGGTGGTGAAAGTTGGAAAATAACAAAAGGTGTGTCTGAGAGAGGTGATGAAGGAAATCTGTAATTACCACCGGGGAACGGAGAGAAAGTAGACGCTGGAAATGTGAGAAACCAGACTTGAGTGAGCGATTTTATGAAATTGCTGAATTCAAAGTTTATTCCTGCAGGCCACAATGTGACCAGACGGAAGATGATGTGCTTCGCCTCAAGCAGTCACCAACTCTTCGACCTAGGGCTCAGCACCCCCCTCTGCAACTGGATCCATGACTTCCTGACCAGCAGATCACAATCGGTAAGGATAGGCAACAACGCTTCTGCCATGACTATCCTAACACTGGTGCCCCACAAGGCTATGTCCTCAGCCCCGTGCTATACTCCTTACACACTCACGACTGTGTGGTCAAATCCTGCACTAACTCCATCTAAAAGTCCGCAGATGACACCACCGTAATGGGCCGGATCTCAAACAATGGCAAGACAGAGTACAGGAAGGAGATAGCGAACCCAGTTACATGGTATCAAGACAACATCCTCTCCCTCGATGTCAGCAAGACAAAGGAGCTGGTCATTGACTTCAGGAAATGAGGTGGAGTACACGCCCCAGTCTGTTTAAATGGTGCTGAGGTAGAGATGGTTGAAAAAGGTTCCTTGGCATAAATATCACCAACAATTTGTCCTGGTCCAGCCACATGGATGCTATGGCCAAGAAATCACACAAATGCTTCTACTTCCTCAGAAGGCCAAGGAAATTCAGCATGTCCCTGATGGCTCTCACCAATTTTTACAGATGCACCACAGAAAGCATCCTATCCAGATGTATTGCAGCTTGGTATGGCAACTGCTCTGCCCAAGACCACAAGAAATTACAGAGGGTTGTGAACACAGCCTAGTCCATCACATAAAACAGCCTCCCCTCTATTAACTCCATCTATACTTTCTGCTGCCTCGGGAAAGCAGCCAGAATAATCAAGGACCCATCCTACCCTGGTCATTCTCTCTTCTCCCCTCTCCCATTGGGCAGAAGGTAGAAAAGCCTGAGAACACGCACCACCAGACTCAAGGACAGCTTCCATCCTGCTGTTACCAGACTCTTGAACAAACCTCTTATATGCTAAAAGGTGAACTCTTGATCTCCCAGTCTACCTCATCGTGGCTCTTGAACTTAATTTGTCCACCTGCACTGTACTTTCTCTGTAACTGCAACATTATATTCTGAATTCTGTTTTCCTCAGTGTACTTATGTGTGGAGTGATCTGTCTGGATGGCACGCAAACAAAAGCTTTGCACTGTATCTTGGTACCTATGACAATAATAAACCAATTCCAAGTTCCAATCTGCACTTGGTTTCCCAAAGTAGAGAAGACAACATTGTGAGCATTGAAGGGTATAATAAATTAGTATACTAAATTGGGAGTGCAAATAAATTGGTCTTTTACAAATTATTTTGTCCCTACTACACTTAATTTCTGACATTCTTCTTTCCACAGAGACAATAGATTGTTTCCTGCAGAAGACAATCTGGGTGACCCAGGAGAACACAGAGAATACTCCTCCCTTCAGTGACATTACTGCACAGTTCATCTACATGGATGAAAAATATCTCAACTACAACAACTACGTCCATAGCTGCTTGAATGTAACAAAGTCTCCAAAACCTTTGGCTGGAGCATTATCAAGAGAAAACATTGATGCTGAGCCCCATGTGGCTCCACCAGGTGAGCTTTAAGGAGGATTATAAACCATAGAACCATACAGCACAAAACAGGCCCTTTGGCCCACCATGTTGTGCCGTCCATCAAACCACCCTCACACTATCTAACCCTTTCCTCCTGCATATCCCTCTATCTCACATTCGTCCATATGCCTATCCAACAAACTCTTGAACCTGTCCAATGTATCTGCCTCCACCACCACCCCAGGCAGTGCATTACATGCACCAACCACTCTCTGGGTGAAAAACCTCCCCCTGACATCTCTCCTGAACCTCCCACCCATAACCTTAAAGCCATGACGTCTCGTCTTGAGCATTGGTGCCCTGGGAAGGAGGCACTGACTGTCTACTCTATCTATTCCTCTCAATATTTTATATACCTCTATCGTGTCTCCTCTCATCCTCCTCCTTTCCAGTGAATAAAGCCCTAGCACCTTAAGCCTCTCCTCATATTCCATACGCTCTAATCCAGGCAGCATCCTGGTAAATCTCCTCTGCAACCTCTCCAACGCCTCCACATCCTTCCTATAATGCAGCGACCAGAACTGAACACAGTACTCTAAGTGTGGTCTAACTAGAGTTTTGTAAAGCTGCATCATCACTTCGCGGCTCTTAAACTCAATCCCACGATTTACGAAAGCTAACATCCCATAGGCCTTCTTAATTGCTCTATCCACCTGTGAGGCAACTTTCAGTGAACTGTGAATATGAACCCCCAGATCCCTCTGCTCCTCTACACTGCCAAGTACCTTGCCATTTACCTTGTACTCTGCCCTGGAGTTTGTCCTTCCAAAGTGTACCACCTCACACTTCTCCGGACAGGGAGCAGAAGAAGGAGTGAGGTTTGTCATAAGGTCCTGGCTTATAATGGTGGAGCAATTAAATTAAAACATATGAATTTATGCTTTCTTATACTTCTGCAGTTCAAAATTTTTCTGGAAAGTGGAGTAAGAGTATATCCGTGCATAAAAGTTACTGTTTCACTTTGATTTGAGAAATAGACCATTGTTTCATTTGGAGAAGTTGACATGAATTCAGTGAGAATGCGCACTCACATGGTTACTGTGTTTAATCTGCTCATATATGTTTAAAAATCCAGTGGAGACACAAGAGACTGCAGATGCTGGAATCTGGAGCAGAAAACAATACGCTGGGAGAATTCAAAATTTTCCATTTTCACTTAATCCACTCCCTCTGGGTTCCTTTCCCACTCCCACCAGTTCACCCAGGTCTTCTCTCCTTTTGTTCACCTTTTCCATCACCTCCCTTTCCCTACCCAGCGCTATCTGCCCATCATTCCCTTCCTCATCTGGTTCCACCCATCCTCCTGTCCCAGCCCTCCCCTGCACTTCTAGATACTAGCCGTCTTTCCTCTTCCCTGAGACCCAGTGCAGGGTCTCGACCCGAAACGTCGACCATCCCTTTGGCTCCACAAATGCTGCTTGACCCGCTGAGTTCCTTCAACAGTTTACTTTTTGCATGCATAATCCAGTGTTGGATTTACTCCAACTGGTTTCCCATCACAGCTCACTGACATTATATGGGGCATACTTGAAGTTTCAGATTTAGCTCATGATATCCCATTCATTGAGTTCTGAGCCTCCTAACTTCACTCCTGCAATACCTACCCTATTCTTTTCACCAACACCTAACTATCATTTGATGATTTCCCCTGTGTGACTAACTCCCAGATTGGTCCTACTAAATATAAGTCTCCCAAATTTGTTTCCTGCACTGACCACACTCCCCCACCTTCCCCTCCCCCTCAACTGATCAATTTATCCCAGGAGTTCACTGGGTCAAAAGGTTCAGAAAATATCAGATATTTTTCAAACCCCTCCTACTCTGTGCAACTTTTTTTCTGATTAAATTGATCGCTGTGGTTGAAAATGAAATAAATAGTTTTGCCGCTGGTATCAACAGGCTTGTCAGATCTTGCAGGTTTAATTAAAATGAAATGAAGTTCCAGCTGCACAACAGAGCCATGAAAATAATTGACTTGAGCCTGATGGTCGAACTGAACTGCAGAAAATTAAATTAAAAAGTAAATGGTTCTTGTGGAGATATTGGTTCATCAGATGTTGCACATTTAATATGTGTGAAGGCTGCATGATATCCCTCACACTGAGTGGGAGAGGACAGAGAAATAAGTAATTCATTCTATGTGGCTGCTAGGCTCTTGGACAAGGTTGCTGTTGTGTGCTCTATTTTTATTTGTCAGCTCCTGTTTTACAAACGCTGGTTCTAAGGTTTAATTGCAACTCGACTAATATGATAACTGCACACTGAGAAACAAAAACAATTGGCTATTAGTAGCAATGAAAGCAGAAGATATAAACTAAAAAGAATTATTTTGTCCGACATATTCTCCCTCCCCATCCTCCAGGAGTCATACTCTGACAAAAAAAACATTAAAAGCTTCTGAAAGTGTATAAATAAATCCATGGATCTGCATTGAATTTATGTCAGAAGAGGTGACCATCTTGTTATGAGGCTGTGAGGCCTTATAAGGTGGTGGATGGGGCAGGTTGAGGGCTGGGTGGAGGTGGAGATGAGTGGTCGGCAGGCACTGCAGGGAGGCAGATAGAGAGTAGGTGCTGGGCACAGGAGCAGGATTAGGTTGTGGGTTGGATGAGGTGGGGGAGGCAGGGGTGGGTGGATGGGGGCATGATCAGAAGTCCGAATCTCCAGATACAACAGGGTGTGGTCAGCAAGCAGCATGACCACAAGGGCAAACAAATGTTTGATGTCCCACGGCCAATGTTGTGGCAGCACCCAGTTCTGCACAACTGGCCTCTCAATGATAACAAGACACTGTAGCCACATTACATAGTGGACCGCTGAGGCACCAGCACTTGGAGATGCTTCATCACAAAGTTGCAAATGGCCACTCAGCTGCTGGCCTCCGTCCATGGGCTCTTCGCCTGGGTGGGAAGGGAGTGCTGGGTTGAAGACCGGTTCTCTGGACAACCCCACCTATTCAACTGTTTGACTCCCAGCCAAAGTGACAATTTTCCGTACATTCTCAGTTCAAGCAGTTTTTACTTTTTACAACACCCAATATTCTTGCCTGTATGGAGTTAACCCTTCCGCTCAATGCACCCATTTCTAGCCTTTGCCTTTGGAAGCCATACATCGAACAAACATACCTACAAACAAATGGATTAGGAGCAGAAGGTGGCCATTTGGCCCCACAAGCCTGTGCCACCATTTAATGTTAGTAGCTGATCTCACTGTAACCACAACTCCTCATTCCCACCTACCCCTGGGAATGAGGAGTGGCAGTTACAATGAGATCACCCTCTTTCTATACATCAAGAATCAATCTACATCTGCCTTAAAAATGTTCAAGAACTCTGCTTTCTTGGCCCTTTGAGGAAGAGGGTTCCAAAGACTCACCACCTTCGAGTGAAAAAAAAATTCACCTCCACCTTTGTTCTAGATTCTCTCACAAGAGGAAATATCCTCTCTATATCCATGCTGTCAAAACTTTTCAGCATCTTTTGTTTCACTAAAATCCCCCTCACTCTTCTAACCTGGAAACAAGTCCAGCCTACCAACCTTTCCTCATAAGACAACTCATCCTTTCCTGGTCTCAGCCGAGTAAACCTTCTCTGAACTGCTTCCAATGCCCTAAGATCCTTCCTTAAATAAGGAGACCAATACTGTTCAAAGTGCTCCAGATGTGGTCTCACCAATGTCATATATAATTGAAGCATAACCTCCATACTATTGTATTCAATTCCCCTCTCAATAAGCAATGACATTCTGTTAGAGAAACAAAGGACTGCAGATGCTGGAATCTAGATGAAAAACAGGAAGATGCTGGAGGAACTCAGCAGGCCAGGCAGCATCCATGGAGAAAAGCAGGTGGTCAACGTTTTGGGTCAGGACCCTTCTTCAGAACAGTCCTGAAGAAGGGTCCTGATCCAAAATGTTGACCATCTGCTTTTCTTCACGGATGCTGCCTGGCCTGCTGAGTTCCTCCAGCATCATAGTGTTTTTCATGACATTCTGTTAACTTTCCTTTGGATGCTATTAAACTGGAGAGGGTGCAAAAAAGATTTACCACGATGTTACCGGGACTGGAGGGCTTGTGTTAAAGGGAGAGTCTGGATAGGCTGAGGCTTTTTTCCCTGGAGCGTAGGAGGCTGAGGGGTGACCTTATAGAGGTTTATAAAATCATGAGGGGCATAGATAAGATGAACAAAGTTTTTTTCCCCCAGGTAGGGGGGTCCAAAACTAGAGGGCATAGTTTTAAAATGAGGGGAAAGATTTAAAAGGGACCTGAGGAACAACTTTTTCCACACAGAAGGCAGTGAGAATATGGAACTGCCAGAGGAAGTGCTAGAGGCAGGTATGGCATCTAAAAAGGCATTTGGACAGTTACATGGATAGGAAAGATTTCGAGAGGAATGGGCCAACTGCAGGCAAAAGGGACCAGCTCAGTAAGGCAACTTGGTCAGCACAGATGAATTGGGCCAAAGGGCCTGTTTCTGTGCTGTACAGCTCTATGATTCTCTGCCTGTAATTTCTCACTGTACCTGCATACTAGCCTTCAAAGTTAAAGTCAAATTCAAGTTTATTGTCATATGCGCAAGTACATGTATGCACAGGTGCAATGAAAAACTTATTTGCACCAACATCACAGACACATACCATTATATAAGCAGCATTCACAAGAAAAATAGGAATTGAACATAAATTATACACTATTTTTACAAGAAGGAACACAATTAGAACAAAAAAAGACCAAGTCCATTTTAGTGCAAAGTGATCAACGTGGTCATGGTGTCGCTCAGCTGTAGTAGTTAGGATTGTGCCGGTACGTTCAAGAACTGAATGGTTGAAGGGAAGTAGCTGTTCTTGAACCTGGTGGTGTGGGACTTAACATAGAAAAAACTACAGCACAATTCAGGCCCTTCGGCCCACAAAGCTGTGCCGAACATGTCCCTACCCTAGAAATACTAGGCTTACCCATAGCCCTCTATTTTACTCAGCTCCATGTACCTATCTAACAGTCTCTTGAAAGACCCTATTGTATCCGCCTCCACCACCGTTTCTGGCAGCCCATTCCACGTACTCACCATTCTCTGAGTAAAAAACTTACCTCTGACATCTCCTCTATATCTACTCCCCAGCACCTTAAACCTATGTCCTCTTGTCACCATTTCAGCCCTGGGGAAAAGCCTCTGACTATCTACCTGATCAATACCTCTCATCATCTTATACACCTCCATCAGGTCCCCCCTCATCCTCTGTCTCTCCAGGGAGAAAAGGCCGAGTTCCCTCAGCCTGCTTTCATAAGGCACGCTCTGCATTCCAGGCAGCATCCTTGTAAATCTCCTCTGTACCCTCCTCTATGGCTTCCCACATCTTTCCTGTAGTGAGCTGACCAGAACTGAGCACAATACTCCAAGTCTGACCAGGGACCTATATAGCTGCAACAATACCTCTCGACTCCTAAATTCAATTCCCTGATTGATGAAGGACAATACACCATATGCCTTCTTAACCACAGAGTCAACCTGCGCAGCCGCTTTGAGCGTCCTATGGACTCGGACCCCATAAGACTCCCTACCTCCTGCCCGATGGTAACTGTGAGAAGATGGCATGGCCCGGATGGTGGGGATCTTTGATGATGGATGTTGCCTTCCTGAGGCAGCGCCTCATGTAGATACCACCAATGGTGGCATGCTGGGACATGCTGATCACTCTGCATCCCAGAGCTCTGCAAACTCTCATCAATTAGAAAGACCTCGGTCCTATTCCGTCACTCAGTCAGAGCACCAATGACCTGGACCACAACACCATTTCCCAGCCCTTGATCTCTATCCCCTGATGCCTTTATTTAGTAGATGCCTGCTGATTATGGTCTTGAACACTACAGTCACCCCAGCTTTCACAGCCTTTTGGAGAAGTACTTTCCAGCCTCCTGCATCCTGTGCTAGAGGCTGAGCTCCTAGGCATCATCTACTGGTTCACCGAAGTGTATGAGAAGATTTGCATTATACTCAACGTTCGCAAGACTAGGGGCCTCTACTAACCTGCCTGCCTTGCTCCACACTGCTAAGTGTTCACAATAAAATCATGGAAAGCATGGACCACTTCTTATATTTCAAGAGCCACTCTCAGCATGACGAAAACCACCACAACCTCCAGTGTGCCAACAAAGCTTTGAACGACGGAGGAGAAAGGTCTTTGAAGGTCAAAACCTCAAACCTGGCACAAAGCTCATGGTCTACTGGGTTCTTTGCCCTCCTCCATGCTTCTGAGACCCGGACTACCTACAGCAAGCATCTGAAGGCATTGGAGAGATACCACTAACGTCACCTTTGCAAAATCCTCCAAATTCACTGGGAGGATGAGCGAACCAATGTCAAAGTCCTCTCCCAGGCCAAGCCAAGCTCTGAGGCCCTAGCCACACTCAGTCAGCTGTGTTAGGCTGCCCATGTTGTTCACATATCCAGCGCCAGGCTCCTGAAACACACACTCATCTCTGAGCTCTATGATGGGAGATTACCAGGTGGTGAGAGGAAAAGATTCAAGGTTGTGCTTAAGGTTTCCTTGAAGAAGTGCACCATCTCCACTAACTCCTGTGAACCTCTGGCCCATGACCACTCAAAGTTGAGAAGAAGCATTAAGGATGGCTTTGGGAACCTCGAGTCCACACATCAGGAACACATAGAAGCCTCGTGTAAGGGGCGGGTGGACCGTACGGCCTCACAAGCTACCCAACCCATCAGCTAACCCCTGCCCTATCTGTGGAAGGGTCTGCGGTCCCTACATTAGCCACCTCTGAACTTATGAAGCTGTAGTGGGAGAAAATCATCCTCTGTCCTGAAGGATCTTGAAGTCTAAGAAGATTAGAGGGTAAGTGCTGCCTGATAAGACTGTTGATGACACCTGCCATCACTGTGCTGATGATTTAGAGTAGCTGGATTGAATTTATCCTACTTTTTGTGAACAGGACATAACTGGGCAAGTTTCCACACTGTCAGGCTGATGCCAGTGCTCTTCCCCCTTGTCTTATAGATGAATAAAGAATTTCATTTTCTATTTCTCTGCCCCACTTCTCAGTTTTTCTAGGTCCGTGTGACCGGTTGCTTACTGAAGTGATAAAATCTAAGCAGTGATATCACTTTCCCTGCTTCCAAATCCATGGATAGGCAACAGGGATGACATCAGTGCCAGTCCTAAACACTGGGGTGCCTCATGTGTCATTTCAGTTGCTTCATCTACTTAAAAACAAATGCCACTATTTCTGTGCTTCTTTATAAATCAACTTTTTATTTGCCACAGTGCTCACCTAAAGTGTTTCTGAAGTTAAGATAAGCAGTACCACCAGGCTCAAGGACAGCTTCTATCCCACTGTTGTAAGGCAATTGAATGGCCCCCTGGTATGATGAGATGGACTCTTAACCTCACAATCTACCTTGTTATGTCCTTGCACCTTAATGTCTACCTGCACTGCTCTGTCTCTGTATCTGTAACACTTTATTCTGCATTCTGTTATTGTTTTTCTTTGTACTACCTCAATGTACTGTTGTAATGAAATGATCTGCATGGACGGCATGCAAAACAAGTTTTTCCACTGTACCTTGATGCACGTGACAACAATAAACCAATTTACCAATTTATTCATGGGGCTTCCTCTATGCACTTCCTCAACCTCTCCTCTGTCCAATTATGACATTAGGTCGATTACTGACCAACTTTCAACTGTATAATATGTTCTTCAGGATAGTCTTGATAATTTCCCCATGGTAATTAGACTCATGAAGAGCAGGGTGGGTGTAAGTTAGGCCTTGCCTACAAAAGTGCTGTGACAAAAAACATAGCTAAGCATGCCCCTGCTTAAGCAGCTCTCAAAAGAGCCTTGAATGTTTCTGCCATTTGGAAACTTTCAAATGCATTCCAATACTATTAAAAATATTCTGATTATCAAAGAGATTTAAAATAAACATGTTTTAAGAAGTTAAAAACCAAAACACAAATATGTGTTAAAATACCTAAAACTCTTAAAAGCATTTAAAGTAAATTAAAATATTAATATAAATGTAAAATGACAAAAAAAACACCTTTCTCCCTGTAACCAATCCTCTCCATTAAGTTCAGAGATGTTTTTGTCATGGTCTATCTAGTTGCAGGTCTTTCAGGTGGATTCCCAAACACAGGTGCTGGGAAATTGTTGCAACTCCATACACTGTCACCAGAGCACGGATATTTGTTCCCTGAGAGACAGCTGGCAGGACATTTGGGACTTCTATGTGCACGCATGCACATGCAGGAATCCTGAATTTGCTGGCACTCTTGTGGGGAAGTGCCTATGGTTGAGTGTGGAAGTACCACCATTTCCCTAAATAATCCAGGGCACTTAGCTTCTCAAGTGTTAAGTAAGAATTCATTCTCCACATGTTCTTCATTTGCTTCAAAGTGGTCCTTGGGACCAATCCCTGGAGATAAACGTGATTTCAAAAATAACATTATTGTAATTGGATATAATCGCTTGATTGTTCCCTGATGAAGTCAAGCTACACTGAAAAAAAGAGAAATATTTGCATTTATATAATGTTTCTTCATAATTGAGGGATATATGTTGGTCAGGAAATGAGTGAGAACTCCTGCATCCTCCTGAGAGAGTAGGTAGAACCTTGGTTAATGCTGCACTCCCTTAGTCAGTCTCGATTTAAGAGCATATTTCGCTGTCCTATACCTTAACTGCACTTTTTGGATCATTTCCTAAAGACGACGTGAAGCAGAGGATTTTGTTAGAAAGTCAATAAAGTTACTTGCTGAGAAACCTGCTTAAAGACTGCCACTTAGACGTATTGAACATAACTGATTGATGATGATGGGTAGGATTGGATAGGGTCTCTCCATGGCCGAGATCATATTTCCAGAAAATCTTTCAACTACTTGGTTGTATGGCACATGAAAGTACCCAGTTCAGCCTAAATGCAGCAACTATGTGGATTTGTGTGAGCTCTCAGTTCTACACACATGAAGCAGGGAACCTATGTGAAAATTCCCTCGTCCCCACAACCCCTGGTGCTAACTATTTAACTGCTCAAATTGAGGAAAGGTGCCTTTGTGTTCACATGCACCATTAATAACCAGGCTTAACACTTGAGCTTTCACACATTAATAGACTCCAGGTGTAGGCAATTAAGAAAAAAAAATAGAAATAATTATTGTGCCCCAGTCTAACATTAACCATGACACACTTCCAGCCATGTAACTGCCTATCCAACTGTGTTACAAACCTTAAAGACGTGGCTGTTGGCCAGGGCATTGGTCGTCAGGCCAAACTCAATCAGCTATTGTTTTACAGAAAAGAAATGCTTAATTTACCAGTCTAAAGGACAAATATTCTATAGCCTTGGAAGTACACTGTGCGACAATTAGTGAATAAATGCTTAACATGCCTGTGAGCAATTCCTTTATCTTCTCTTGGCCTGCTTATTTTAAATGTTAATGCTTCCATTACAGGAGCAGGAAAATAGATTCTCAACAGGCACATTAACCATTTATTCACTAATTTTTGCACAGTGGGACTTCTGGTTTAACTTCACCCTAGATAGAGAGAAAGGTTTGTTTTTCATGGTATGCAGCAACCTTAAATGCAGAATGGTTGATAATGAGGAAGTTACCAATGGACTTAGACAGGCAGGAAAGCAGAAAATGAAGTTCAGTCAAGAGAAGTGTGAGAAGGGAATCCACAATAAATTGTAAGGCACTGCAGAGTGTTGGGGAACACAGGGACCTTTGGAGGATATGTCCTCTGATCCCTGAAGGTAGCAGGACAAGTTTATATTGATGGCTAAATTGGTTTATGGAATACAGAACGGTTACAATCTGTCTCGTTCTATTTCTCCCTATTTCCTTTCACATATGTACTCAGCTCCTTTTTGAACACTACAATTGGATCTTCCTCCACTATTTCCCTTGGGGGTGCATTCAGACCCCAACAAAACATTAGTTTATGTTGCATTTAGTTCTTTTGCTTATCACCTTCATTCCATGTCCCCTTGTTTTTAAGCCCTCCATTAAAGAGAACAGTTATCGACATCCTTCATTATTTTAAATCCCTCCATCAGATCTCCTTGCAACCTTATTCCAAGGAGAGCAGCCCCAGCTCCTCTTGTCTACCCATACATCTAAAGTTCCTCCTCCCGGGAATCATTTTGGTAAATCACTTCCCCAAAGCCTTCACAAGTTTCTGGAAGATGGGGTGGTCAGAGTTGACACAACACTCCGATTGTGGCTGAACCAGTACCTTATGAAGGTTCTCCATGACTTCCTTGCTCTTATACTCCATGCCTCTATTTATTATTCATAAAGTCCTGGATCCCATTTGCTTGGCACAGTAGTGTAGCGGTTAGTGTAACACTATTACAGCGCCAGCGACCTGAGTTCAATTCCTGCCGCTGTCTGTAAGGAGTTTGTACGTTCTCCCCGTGTCTGCATGGGTTTCCTCCAGGTGCTCCGGTTTCCTCTTGCGGGATGCCCCCAGAACACTCAACGCAAAAAAAAGATGTATTTCACTGTGTTTCGATATACATGTGACTGATAAAGATGTATTAAAAATCTTTTATCACCACTTTCTCCATCTGCCCTGCCAGTTTCAACAAACTATGCACATGGGTCTCCCTTTAGGATTGACCCTGTAGCTTATATCACCCCTTTTCATTCATCCTTCCAAAATGTAACAATTCCCATTTCTCATTTTCCTTTATTTCATCTGCTACCATCCGTCCATTCTCCTAGCCTTCCTTTATCTCCATAAAGTCTGTTACTATCGTCCTCCCAGTTCACAATGAGTCTTCAGTAAAATTGTGCCCTGTGCAAGTCATTTGAAACATAGGAAGGAAAACTGAGCTCTTGGCTACTGTTTCATTGCCACACTGCTCACTGGGAAGCAAGTTAGTGTTTGAAGGACTCTCCCCATGGCAGTCACAGTACACTGAAGGAAAAGGTGGCCATGGAGGTGAGAGAAAATAAAATGCGGCGGGGTCATGGAACCACGTCTTGGCACCCAATTGACGGCGAGATCCAGGCTACTTGGGTCAGGGCTCACAGCACGTAGTGGTCTGAACACACAAGTTACAATCAGTGATGGGAGCTTGACTGAATCATTTTCCATAGAGCTGAGGTTGGCCCACCATCTCCTGCAGTTAATAGAACAAAGCCATGGAGAGGCACCATTTAAAATATATTCGGACACCCACAGGCCTCTCCCTGTCATTGAGAAAGGAAGGGGACAAAGGGGAAGAACGTGGTGATAGTATTTTGCCAGTGCAGGGCCTGTGGCCAGACTCTGTACTCACTGGTATGGAAGCTATGCCAGTGGGGTGATAACCCACCCATTTGAGTTAGGGTCCAAGCCTCTGTTCTGCAAACCAGTAATTGTGTGCAGGCTGACGCGTATTGCCATCTCGACATCTGTGGATGTGTTCACAATATCAATACAATACAATGCAGGGATTTCATTTTACTCAACCCAGTTCACCCTTCAGGGCATTTGGAGTTCAGAAAACTCATTTGCAGCATGCTTCACTATTTGACATTTCCCAATGATTTTCTTAACAGCACACAATACTGAAAGAAGTGTTATATAACTCATACTCTCTTGCTTGAAGCAACCATTACACTGCGTGGGAGGATATTCTGGGCTTTGACTCCTGCTGAGGTGTATGGAATCATCATATGCTGCCTGAAATCTGCAGCTCCATCTGCACCAGAATCTGACCTAATTCAGACTCAGTGCTGGCACAGGAGGTGTTCAGAAACATAGCAGAGTAGCTTTGGTCTCCTGTGCAGCGCAATACTGGCTCCTTCACATGTGTGCTTCTGTACATTGCTAACTAACTGAAGCAATGTGACAGAATTCTAGGAAAATGTCTCTAGAATTAAGATGTCTGCGCGCTTATGTACGTGTGTGTGTGTGTGTGTGCATATGTTTGTACATGTGAATTTGTGCATGTATGTGTGTTTAGTGTGTGTATATGAATGTGTGTCGTGTATGTGGTAGTTTGCTATATGTGTATTTAAGTGGAGTCTGTGTGGTATGTGTGTGCTGTATGCATCTGGTGCACACAGCACACACGTACCATACAGACTCCACTTAAAAACACATAGGTTTTTGCATATTTGAGTGTTTATCTTGTGTGTGGTGTGTTTGTGTGTGTGTGTGCAAGTATGTGTGATATAGTGTATAATAGTGTTAGGATTGTGTGTCTGCTGAATTGACTATTCCTCATCTTCAGGATTTGAATGCGAGTCACACAGATGGATAAATTCATTCTCTAAGGGTGGTATACAAGATATAATGGCATTTGATGCTTTGAATTCTTGCTCAAGTGACCTGAAGCCTACAGCTTCAAAGTGTTTTACATGTAGCACAAATGAAGATCCCAATCAGATATTCTGTAAGGACACATGCTATAATGGAAAATTTGCTTTAGTGTCGCAGGGAGTTCTCCTCCAAAATTGGCATAAACACAGGTTATTGAACAAAGAAGAAATTAGCAGTTCTTTGCAGGTGATTGGACTTTCTCCAACCTGGAAGTGTTTGATGGAACAAGATACTGGTAACACAGTTGAGGGACTGCTCCAGATTGACCAGGTTTCTTGGTTCCCAAAGCAGCTGTACAGAGAAGAATGACCTTACCTGATCATGTCGGTAGCTTGGTGACCATCCCAGTGATGTGATGTGGGGCTTTAGGTATGGCAATATCAGCTGATGTTATCCAGTGTGAACCCAGGAAATATCAATTGGTGAAATACGGAAGAAGTTGTAACAGTATGAAGCTGCAGTAGGTGTGCTTCAGTTGTAGAACCACAGAGAGATATAGCACAGAAACAGGCCCTACGGCCCATTGAGCCTATGCCAACCATCGAGCCCCAATTTTTACATTAATGTTACCCTAACCCATTTTATTCTCCTCGTACTCCCATCAACTGCCCTCTGTTTCTACCACACACCTACATTTTAGGGCCAATGTACCTGCAAACCTGCACATCTTTGGGTTGTGGGAGGAAACCGGAGTACTCAGAGGTAGTCACAGGGAGAACATGTAAACTCCACACAGACAGTGTCAATGGTCATGATTGAACCCAGGTCGATGGAGCTCTGAGGCAGCAGCTTTTCTAGCTGTGTCACCCTGAACCACTCTGTTGGGTGCTGTACATGAGGACCAATCCGTTGGATAGCAGCTTCCTCAACCAGGAGGACACTTCAATTCTAATGTGCAAAGGGAGGCAGGTCCAGATAATTAGATAGAATACGTTAATTGGCATTATATCAAATTCTATAGATGTGGAAGCTGGTTAAAGATATGCTTGAGAGAAAGATGCTTGCACTGTGAATAAAGACAGGCTTTTATCACAGCAGGGGATGGGGGAGACTGTCTAAAAGGAATTTCAATTGCTAGTGCAGATAAAGAATATCTTGCTTTTGCAATAAAGATTGGAAGAGATAAGCCATCAGAGGCATACACAACAGGGGGTAACAGCTAATAAACTGAATAATAGCCTCTGTGTCAACAGGATACACACAGGGAGGTGGTAATGACTTAATGAAACCCTGATTCGTCCAACATCAAGAAACATGCAAAAACACAATATGTTCAGGCACAGGGAGTGGAGAAAGGGGAACTCTTTCTCGGTTTAACATGGACAATATCTTTTGATCTACATGCGGACAAGTGTGCATTTATACAATGCTATCAGGATGTCCTAAGCAGTATTCCCCTTACTTTTGATATGCAGTCACTATTTTAGTGTAAGTGACATGGCAGAATGTTATGCACAGAGTTCCCACAAATACCTGCATGATAATGACCAGATAAATGATATAAATTTAAATAAATTTTTTAAAAAATTTTATTTACAGTGTGGTAACAGGCCCTTCCAGCCCAAGGAGTCCGCGCCGCCCGTTTTAAACCCCAAATTAACCTACCCGTACGTCTTTGCAATGTGGGAGGAAACCGGAGCACCTGGAGGAAACCCACGCAGACACGGGAGAACGTACAAACTCCTTACAGACAGCGACGGGAATCGAACCCCGATCGCTGGCGCTGTAATAGCCTCGCGGGATGAGGATTGATCAAGACTCTTCACTCTTCAAAATGGTGCCATAAAGCTATCAGGAATGCCAAGAGACAATACTGGTTCAAAATAGAGTCCCAGACCAGCTGTCAGTTGTGGCAGGGCTTACATGCTATAATTGGCTACAAAATGAAGTCGGGCTGCATAGTCAACAACAGAGCATCCCTTCCTGATGAGTTTAACGCATTCCATACATGTTTTGGACACAAGGGAAGTGGATTGTCACCACTTACCCTGACAGCCTCCAATGCAACTGAACCCATGGTCACCGTCGAGGACGTAAGATCAGACTTCCGGAGAGTAAACCCGAGGAAAGCATTTGGCCTGGATGGTGTCCCTGACCGTGTGCTCGTATATTGTGCTGATCAGCTGGTGGGAGTATTTGCAGACATATTTAACCTCTCCCTGCTTCAATCTGAGTTTCCACCTGCTTTAAGAAGATCACTATCATCCTGGTACCTGAGAAAAACAAGGTAACCTGCCATAATGGCTACCGCCTGGTAGCTCTGACATCCACCATCATGAAGTGCTTCGAGAGGCTGGTCATGGCATGCATTAACTCCAGCATTCCAGAAAACCTCAACCCACTGCAATTCGCCTACCACCAAAACAAGTCTACAGTGGACACCATCTCCCTGGTCCTACACTCATCTCTGGAGCATCTGGACATCAAAGACACCTACATTAGACTATTGTTCATTGACTACAGCTCCACCTTCAATACTATAATTCCAAACAAACTCATCAGCAAACTCCGAGACCTGGGACTCAACACCTCCCTTTGTAACTGGATTCTTGACTTTCTGACCAACAGACCGCAATCAGTGAGGATAGGCAGCAACACCTCTGGCATGATTATTCTCAACACTGGTGCCCCCAAGGCTGCGTCTTCAGCCCTCTATTCTACTCCCTATATACTCATGACTGTGTGGCCAGATTCTGCTCTAACTCCATGCTACAAATTTGCAGATGATACCATCATCGTGAGCCGTATCTCAAATAACGATGAGTTGGAGTACAAGAAGGAGATAGAGAACTTAGTGCCATGGTGTCGTGACAACAACCTTTCCCTTACTGTCAGCAAAACAAAAGAGTTGGTCATTGACTTCAGGTTGAGAGCTTCAAATTCCTTGGAGTAAACATCAACAATAGCCTGTCCTGGTCCAACCACGTAGATGCCACAACCAAGAAAGCTCACCAGCATCTCTACTTCCTCAGGAGGCTGAAGAAATTTGGCATGTCCCCTTTGACACTCACCAACTTTTATCGATGCATCTTTACAAAACTCTAGTTAGACCACACTTAGAGTACTGTGTTCAGTTTTGGTCGCCGCATTATAGGAAGGATGTGGAGGCGTTGGAGAGGGTGCAGAGGAGATTTACCAGGATACTGCCTGGATTAGAGCGTATGGAATATGAGGAGAGGCTTAAGGTGCTAGGGCTTTATTCACTGGAAAGGAGGAGGATGAGGGGAGACATGATAGAGGTGTATAAAATATTGAGAGGAATAGATAGAGTAGACAGCCAGTGCCTCCTTCCCAGGGCGCCAATGCTCAAGACGAGAGGGCATGGCTTTAAGGTTATGGGTGGGAGGTTCAGGGGAGATGTCAGGGGGAGGTTTTTCACCCAGAGAGTGGTTGGTGCATGGAATGCACTGCCTGGGGTGGTGGTGGAGGCAGATACATTGGACAGGTTCAAGAGTTTGTTGGATAGGCACATGGAGGAATGTGAGATAGAGGGATATGCGGGAGGAAAGGTTTAGATAGTGTGAGGGTGGTTTGATGGACGGCACATGGTTGTGCTGTATGGTTCTATGGTTCTATGGATGCACCATAGAAAGCATCCTATCTGGATGCATCACGGCTTGGTATGGCAACTGCTCTGCCCAGGACCGCAAGAAACGGCAGAGAGTTGTGGACACAGCCCAGTGCATCACGGAAACCAGCGTCCCCTCCATGGATTCTGTTTATACCTCTCGCCGCCTTGGTGAAGCAGCCAGCCACCAAGACCCCACCCACCTGGGTCATTCTCTCTTCTCTCCTCTCCCATCAGGCACAAGAATAAGGAGCCTGAGGGCACATACCACCAGGGTCAAGGACAGCTTTTATCCCACTGTATAAGACTATTGAATGGTTCCCTTATATGATGAGATGGACTCTTGACCTCACAATCTACCTTGTTATGAACTTGCACCTTACTGTCTGCCTGCACTGCATCTCAGTAGCTGTGACACTTTACTCTGTATTCTGCTATTGTTTTTACCCTGTCCTACCTCAATGCACTGTGTAATGAATTGATCTGTACGAACAGTACGCAGGACATGTTTTTCACTGTACCTTGGTACAAGTGACCATAATAAACCAATACCAATACCAATGAGGTTTTGTATACCCACTTAAGAGAGCTGATGGGGTCCCATTTTAACATTTCATGGAGAAAAGACACATTTAGCAATACTGCATTTCCTCAGTACTGCAGTTGAATGGCCTATTGGTGGATGTTTCTCTGTGCGCATGGAGTTACATTCAACTATTTCACTGAGTTGATTTAATATGGTACAAAGACCAGTGAAGTGAGTTTTTTGAATACTTTTCTATATGTTTTCAAACTTGTCTCTGAGGTAAAGAAGGTACGGGAGCACCTTATAATACTTCTGCAAAAAGAATATAAGAACTCAGAACTGCATCCTACACAAGCCCAAAATAAAGGCTTTTAGAAGCTTTATCAATTTTTTTTATAATGTCCTGTGAAGTACCTTGGGAAGTTTTTGCTGCATTAAAGGCACCACCTAACAGAAGCTGTTGATTCCATTCCTTTAACCTGCACAGATACAACATTCCTCTCCCACCGGTTTAAAGCAACATCCTGGGTAATGATGGGAATATGGGGAGAATAAAATAGAATCAGTGTCAAAATGGTTGCTTTGGGGTCCGCTGGAACTTGGTGGGCCAAAGGGCCTGTTTCTGTGCTGTATCTCTCTGTGACCCTATGACTCTGACTTATTTTTGATCTTGACCCAGTTTTACATCCTTTGATTTGTCATCAGCTTTTTAATGAACTATAAATGGTAAACACTATCAAAGGCCTTTGTTGTAACTCACTGCTGATTATTTAAAGAAAACATTTCCTAGACCATAATAATGAAATAATTTGAACTTATATAGTATACGCCAATACTTCCTATAGTGCCCAATAGACAATGGAATACTTTTGAAGTCTAGTCACATTGTAATGAAGGAAAAGTAGAAACTAACTATGTTAAGTATTGTCCGTGACACCAGGGAGAACTCCCTTGCCTGCCCTCAGAAATTGCTATGTGATCATCAGCTCCAGCATCCCATCCGGAAGACCACGTCTTTAACACTGGGGGATCAGTCTAGATTCCTAAACTCAAGACTCAGATATGGGATTTGAACCCACAACCTTCTGATTCAGAGGTCAGAGTGTTACCAACTGAATCTTGGCAGATGTATTGACCACCACTGCAGTTTTGAGCCTGTCCAAGAGCAGGAAGAATTCTTGACTCCTTATTATCTTTAAGTCCTGACATCTCCAGCCTTACCACAAGCTTTTATTTTTGTTTACTTTGTCATATAAGTTATGTATAATTTATGTTAATTTAAATTTATGTAATTTAGAACATCAGGCAGTACAACACTGGACAGGCCATACAGCCCACAATGTTGTACCGATCTTGATGCCAACTTATACTAAATGTCCTCCTCCTGTGTATCATCCATATCCCTCCATTCCCTTCATATTCATGTGTCTATCTAAAAGCTTCTTAAACTCCACCGAACTGCCTGATTCCACTACTACCCCTGGTAACCCATTCCAGGCAACTACCACTCTCTACGTAAAAAACTTGCCCCTCACGTCGCCTTTAAACTGCCCCCCCTCCCCCCAATCTTAAAAGCATGTCCTCTGTTGTTTGACATTTCTACCCTGGGGAAAAGATTCTGACTGTCTACCCTATCTATGCCTCTTGTAATTTTAAAAATCTCCATCAGGTCTCCCCTCAGCCTCCAGCGCTCCAGGGAGAACAACCCAAGTTTGTTCAACCTGTCCTTAGAGCTCATACCCTTTAATCCAGGCAGCATCCTGGTAAACCTCCTGCACCCTTTCCATAGTTTCCACGCCCTTCCTATAATGGGGCGACCAGAACTGCACACAATACTCCAAGTCCTGTCTGACTAAAGTTTTCTATAGCTGCAGCATGACTTTCTTACTCTTATAGTCAACACCCCTACCAATGAAGGCAAGCATGCATACGCATTCTTTACCACCTTATCCACTTGCGTAGCCACTTTCAGTGCATTATGGACCTGGAGCCCAAAATCCTTCTGTGTCTCAATGCTATTAAGGGGCCTACTATTAACTGTACACTTTCTCCTTTCATTTGACCTCCCAAAGTGCAACACCTCACACTTGCCCGGATTAAACTCCATCTGCCACTTCTCTGCCCATATCTGTAACTGATCTACATCCCAGTGTACTCCTTGATGGTCCTTCACACTGCCCACAACTCCACCAATTTTGGTGTCATCCGCAATCTTGCTAATCCACCCATCTACATTTTCATCCAAATCATTGATATATATCACAGACAACAGAGGTGCCAGCATTGATCCTTGCAGAACATCACTCATCATGGACCTCCGGCCAGAATAACAGCCTTCCACCCCTTCTCTCTGTCCTCTATGGGCGAGCCAGTTCAGAACCTAAAGTTGCAATTTACTGTGGATCCCATGCATCTTTATCTTTTGAATCAACCTACCATGAGGGATCCTGTCAAGTGCCTTACTAAAGTCCATATAGATAACGTCCACTGCCTTACCCTCATCAAGCACCTTTGTCACCTTCTCAAAAAACTCAATCAAGTTTGTAAGATATGACCTGCCCTCCACAAAGCCATTCTGACTGTCCCTAAGCAGGCCATGTATTTCCAAATGCACATAAATTCTATGCCTCAGTATCCTCTCCAACAGCTTCACTACCACTGACGTGAGGCTTACTGGTCTATAATTACCTGGATTATCCCTATTCCCCTTCTTGAACAAAGGCACAACATTTGCTACTCTCCAGTCCTCCGGGCCCTTGCCTGTTGCTAGTGAGGACACATAGATCCTCGTCAAAGGCCTAGCGATCTCCCCACTTGCTTCTTTCAATATTCTAGGATGTATGTCATCAGGCCCTGGGGATGCGTCCACGTTAATGCTTTTCAGGAGACCCAGCACTACCTCCTCCTTAGTCTCAAAATTTCCTAGCACATTAGCATGCCCCACTCTGTTTTTACTATCCTCTAGTTCCTTCTCCTCAGTAAATACCAACACAAAGTACTCATTTAGTACCTCAGCCACTTGCTCTGACTCCAAGCACAAATTCCCTCCTTTATCCTTGAGAGGACCTACCCTCTCCTTAGTTATCCTCTTTTTCTTAATACAAGTATAACATTCCTTGGGATTCTCCTTGTTCCTGCTTGCCAAAGACATTCCATGGCCTCTTTTGGCCTTCCTAATCACCTGCTCGAGCACTTCCCTGCTACCTTTATATTCCACAAGGGCCCAGTCTGATCTTAGCTTCCTAAACCATATGTATGCTTCTTTTACCTTCCCAGTTAAATTTAGGACCTCTCAGGTCATCCAAAGTTCCCTTACCTTACCATCCTTGTCCTTACTCCTTACTGGAACATGCCGATCCTGAACTCTGATCAGCTGGTCTTTAAACAACTCCCACATGTCAGACGTGGACAGCAGCTGCTCCCAATCAATGCCCCTGAGCTCCTGTCTTATCCTGTTGTAATTTGCCCTCCCCCAATTTAGTACCTTCCCGCAAGATCCAATTTTATCCTTACTCATAACTATATTAAAACATAAAGAGTTGTGGTCACTATTTCCAAAATGTTGACCCACTATCAGGTCTGTCACCTGGCCTGGCTCATTTCCCAAAACCAGCTCCAGTATATTCTCTCCTCTGCTTGGACTCTCCACATACTGTTTCAAGAACCCCTCTTGGATGCACTGAAGAAATCCTGCCCCATCTAAGTCCCTTGTACTAAGGAAGTTCCAATCAATACTAGGGAAGTCTGTTCCTCCACCTGTGGCTATTGGGAGGGGTGGGTGGTGGCCTATAGTATAATCCCATCGGTGTAATTGCACCTTTCTTATTTTTGAGCTCCACCCAAATTGCCTCTGTGGATGAGCCTCCAATGTGTCCTCTCTGAGCACTGCTGTGACATTCTCCCTCATCAGTAGTGCAATCCCTCCACCTTTTACTCCCCTCTATCACCCCTAAAACAGCGAAACCCAGGAATGTTGAGTTAATTTATGTTGCCATGTTTGTAACGTACTGTGCTGCTGCTTTAAAAGCTCATTTTCATGGCACTTATACCCTGTGTATGTATGCTCTTTACAATAAACTTGAACTTCCTTCACATGTGGACTTGAAGCTGCGAATAAAGATGAGAAGGAACCAACCTCTGATTACGTTCAATCAGCACGTTATACCTCAGATAAGCTTTGCATTTACTACCAGCCATTGATAAACTGTGCCTATGCTAGAATAGCAGGGAGGTGGTCTCTCTGATTCATTTCTCATTCCTTGAAAGCTCAATCACACCTTGGTGTTTTTCTTGAAAATATTTTTGACTTTTATAAACTGTACAGTCTATTCCAGACTCTTCAATGACAAAGCGAGGCAGGGCACATGTTCAATACACTTCTTCTTTCTAGAGACACAGGAGTCTGCAGATGGTGGGATCTGAAGCAAAAAACAAACTACTGGAGGAACTCTGAGGGCTGGACAGCATCTGTGGAGGCTGAAGGACAGTCAACATTTGGGGTTGAGACCCTGTGAGAGGGCTAGAATTGAGTCCTGAAGCATGATCTTGATCCGAAACATTAACTATCCTTCGCCTCCACAGATGCTGCTCAACTGTTCCTCCAGCAGTTTACTTCTAATTCTCTTTGTGATGGGATCGGCCCATTTTGCTTGCCATCCCTTTTTACCTTTTTCTTTCATTTGTACCCTGCTAGCATGTCCCAGTAGACCAGACTACACAACATCCCCCAGACTTTACACACTAGCCACACATTGCACAGACAACGGTTGTGGCTTGCCCCAGTAGGCTACAGTCTGACAAAGGTTCTGCTGAAGAGACATCATTGCACTTCTGAGACGTGGTCACTGTTGCAAGGAAGGAAACATGGCTGTTAGCTTATGCACAGAAAGCTCCCACATATGGCAAAAGATAATCCACTTGACCAATATCAGTTGGGATAAGTAACAGCCAGAACAACTGCGAGACCACCACCACTCTTA
The DNA here is from genome assembly GCF_009764475.1 of Pristis pectinata. Classification (NCBI taxonomy): domain Eukaryota; kingdom Metazoa; phylum Chordata; class Chondrichthyes; order Rhinopristiformes; family Pristidae; genus Pristis; species Pristis pectinata. Next base: position 66,331,259 of record NC_067405.1, on the reverse strand, counting down.
TTTGAAGTTTGTGATCTTTTGCACAGAGGGACGGTGAAAGCTTTGTTTAATGCCTCATCCTTAAGGCAGCGCCTGTCCTGTGCCATTCCCACCTCTGACAGTGCAGCACTCCCTCAGCAGGCTATGGCAATCTCCCTTTGAATCTTGTGATCAGCTCTCTAGAGAAAATACTGGGAATTAGTTTTAAGTTGCAGCGAAGGTGAGGGAGGGAGGGATAGAACAAAGGGAATATCTCTGATATAGTGCTGCGGGATAAACTGTAGATGGAGTCAACCAGATGATAGGTTAACCAGAGCAGATAGAGAGAGTGCATGAATTAAGGAACATAAAAGCTGTGAAATGCCCAGCAGGGCAGGCACTGCTAATGGAGAGAAAAGAAACTGAGGCAATACTACAAGTGGATGTCTTACAGCTGAACTGACCACCATCCTCCACACCATCGAAGACATCTTCAAGAGGCGGTGCCTCAAGAAGGCTGCCTTGATCATTTAGGGACTCTCACCACCCGGGACATGCCCTCTTCTTGTTACTACTATCGGGGAGGAGGTACAGGAGCCTGAAGACCCACACTCAACAATTTAGGAACAGCTTCTTCCCCTCCACCATCAGATTTCTGAATGATCCATGAACACTACCACGTTACTCTTTTTTTGCGCTAATTATTTATTTTTGTAATTTATAGATTTTTGTCTTTGCACTGTACTGCTGCCGCAAAACAACAAATTTCACATCATGTGTCAGTGACAATAAACCTGATTCTGATTCTGATCAGTTCTGATGCACACAGAGTTATGTGAAGTTGTAGAATTCAATACTGAGCCCAGAAGGCTGCAGTGCCCAGGTGGAAGATGACGTGCTTTTTCATCCAGCTTATGTGGAGCTTGTTAAAACAGGGCAGGGGAACACAGAGAGGTTGGATTGTGGGTATCGTGGAGAATTAAAGTGGCAGGCTCCAGGAAGCTCGGAGCTGTTCCTGCGGACTGAACGCAGATGCTCTGTAAAGTGGTCACCAAATCTGTGTTTGGTTTCTTCATTGTAGAGGAGACCACATTGTGAACACTGAATGCAGTGCACTGGAGTGGAAGAGTGCAAAGCACTGCTTCAAGTGTTCAAGTCCCTCATTGGCAGGAAGGGAAGAGATGAAAGGACAGGGGTTGTATCTGCTGTGGTTGCATGGGGAAGTGCCGTGGGAATGGAATGGTTCATGGAGATGGGAGAGCAGACCAGAGAGTACCAAAGTGAATGGTCAATTCAGAATGCTGAAAGGCTGGGGTTGGGCAGTTGGAGGCAGATGTGTATGGTGCTGGAATCGCACTGAAGGCGGTAGAATCTGTTGAATGTGGATGCTGGTGGGGTAGAAGGATAGGATAAGGAGAACTCTATCCTTAATCTTTCCAGGAGAAGAGGGGAAGTGGGAAATAGATGAAATGCAGTCAAGGGGTCTGTCAGCAAAGATAGAGAGGAAGCCACAGTTCAGGAAGAAGGAAGATACCTCAGAGGTGCCTGTTTGGAAAGGCCTGTTTTGGACCATATATGAGGCAGACAGGGGAACTGGGTAAATGAAATGGAGGCAGGTTGGTAGGAATAATATTCAGAATGGCTATGAGAGTCTGTGGGCTTGTCATGGGTGTTGGTTGCTAACATATCTTCTGAGATAGATGCAGTAAGGGAAGGGAAGAATCAGAGATAGACCATGAAAGATCATGAAATTTTGGAGGTGTGAGTGTGTTCTGATGTCTGCATGTTCTGATACAAACTGAGAAAGACAGAAGGTAATTCTACAACTTTAGGTAACTTGCTTTCTTTTCTCTCCATTGGCAGTGCCTGACCTACTGGGCATTTCCTGCAGCTCTGCATTTCATACCCTTTACATTCCTTTGTTTGTGTACTCCATAATTTCCCTCATTAACCTATGAACAGGATGTCTCCAACTACAACTTACCTCCTCAGCAATCCTTGCCTCACCCTATCAGGGATATTCCTTTTGTCCTACCCATTGCCCCTCACCCTCTCTGCAACTTAAAATTGACTTGTTTCCTCTCTTTCCCAGTTCTGACAAAGGGCCTTTGACCTGAACTGTTAACTCTGCTGCTCTCTCTCTGCAGATATTACCTGACCTGCAAAGTATGACCATTTTATGTCAGATCTTCAGCAGCTGCAGATTTTATTTCCATCTCTGGAGTCAGACATGTACTGACAACTTTCAGAACATTAACCACCAACAACTTGTTGCAACGCGTTGTGAGCTGTTGACTACTTTTGCTATGGTTTCCATGAGCCTTGCCTTTCCTGTTGGAGCATTCCCACCATGAATAAGTTTCCCAGAACCATTTTCATCACTTCTATGAAATATTTAAACACTCACATCTGTTTCCATTTCATCTGAAAATCCCTGCAATACATAATTATTCCCTTAAAGATCGCACAATTCCAAAACAAAAGTGCAAACCAACCAGAAAAAATTATTTTTACAATCACAGTGTTGACAACACCAAAAAATTTGTTGGGTGTTTGATTGAGTCAAGTTTTGAGTAAACGTCACACCCCACAGGAATCAAGCAGCCTACTCTAAACTTCCAAACTTGACGCAAATCCAGTGAACTCACTGTAGGTAAGAATTCTCCAGAACTTCATTGTACTTACAGCTCCGCACCCTCAGGCCTTTTTAATCTTGCCGGGTAGAGGTTTGTTTGATGAGGATCCAATTGCCTGTTTTACACTGGGCTGCTGTTACCCTGTCACAATAGCAACACCGCGCTTATACAGTGCATTTAACATAGAAAAGTCCCAAGGCACTTCAGAGGAGGATTTTAAAGCAAAATTTGATGGCAAGAAGGGATTACAGTTGATGGGCAAAAGCTTGATCGAAAAGGTGGTTTTAAAGAGCGTCTTAAGGGAGAGAGAGATGCAGAGTGATTTTGGGAGGAACTTCTAGAAATATGGCTTAGGAAGCTGAAGACACCACCATTAGTAATTGAATGATTAAATGCTCAGGGAGGCCACAGTTGAACAGTACAGGTATTAATGAGGGTCACAGAGATGGAGGGGATTATAGAGAAGTGAGGTGATGAAAGGGTTTAAAAACCAGAACAAGAATACTAAAATTTGTTAAATCAGTATAAGTCATCATGCACCGGGATGGTAGATGGAGAGGACCAGGTGTGAGTTAGGACATGGGCATTGAATGAAAAGGTAGTTCTTCCCATTTTCTTCTGTAGGGAATGTCTTCTTTAAAAGGGGAATCCTCCTGACATCGTTTTATCCCTCACTGAGATCACTTGGGTGTGTGGTGCAAGGGCTGAAGGTAAAGATCCCCCTGTTACTCAGGGTGACAGCAGCATTCCTGAATATTCCAACATAACTGTTTTATAATAAAGAATGAGCTCAGAGCTTTCCATGATCAATATGAACATTAAGTAAATAGAAGACTTCTGGGATGTATTACTGAAATTGCAACTGATAGCGAATGAGCATTTAACAAAAATGCTAAGCTGGAACGGGTGCATAACTGGTTATAAAAATAAAGCCATAAACTCTCTGCAACTGCTGGAAATGACCTGCAGCTGCTTTGGGGACTTTCCCAAAAGCTCTTTTCAGTCATTTAGAGTAGGTTAATGCTGCAATGTCTCAGAAATGACAGAATAAATGAATACAGATTTAGCTTGTTAAGTATGCACAAGGCTGTTTGATGCTGAGAAAGGTATGTGGCTACAGTGCCTGGTGATGATATGGACCTTATAACCACTGCTGACACGGCTGCCTTTTGGGAATAGCTTCTTTAAAAGAGGAATCTTGCTGCCAATATTTTACCCTGTATTTTAGAACAACATTTATTGATACAATGTTTGGTTTGGTACATTCCTCCCTCAGCCATGGACCAGAGGCAGAGCCAGCCTAACGTCAACATTCTACTTTTCCTTGTAAGTCAACAGGCTTAAAATCCATAGACTTGAAATAAAGGCTTCATGACTGCTAACCACATCCACACAGTCATTAACTGCCTTCACATTATTAGAATTCTAGCTAGTTTAGTTCATGAGCACTCCACTGATGCATGCTGCAGCTATTTTGCTAAATATTTCATTTAAAGTAACATGGACTTGGGATTTTAGCTGCAGAGCCTTATGATACACCCAGAGTGAACTAATAAATGTTTATTTTACAAAAAGTAAATACACAAGCCAGATTACTTTAAATAGCAATTTTTTTAGCCTAACAGTAGTAAAAGATTTCACTCATTTTCTGAAGTCTAATCTCGAACCAATGTTTATTTGCCATACCTTCAGACAAAGCAGGATCTAATTTGACAGGTTGAGACAGAACATTAAACCACTTTCTTTAATAGCTTTGAGTGCAAACATGCTGTTGGTGTAAGTATTCTGCCCAAGAACGATCACTTAGTCTTGTCAATCATAGAGAGCTGCAGCCTATCGGAGACCTGTTCCCATCTTTAAAAGTCTCAGACGTAGCTGTCAGTTAAAGTCACTAGAGTTGAATTGAGAGATTGATCCTTTGACATGAGATGACTGTCAAATGGACTGCTCCTTCCTCATTGGTGGAAACTGAACTAACTACTATCTGAAGCAATTAAGTATCATCTGGGACAATGCACCCATCTTGAGCAGCACCGTGAGATCTTTAGGATTGCAAGTCCTCTGGGACTGATTAATTATAATTTCACACCTGAAATAAACCTAGACTTTGAAAAAGTTCTTGTTGATAAACAAACCAGTTCAAGCTGAGAGCTTTCTGTTACAAGGAACACTCCATATGACCTTAGAAATTAACCCATCACAAGCTGATTCTACATTTCAAGTTTAAAAACTCAACACAGGCCAAGAATCCATTTAGCCACATTAGAATGTGGCATTGTGCCAGTGTAATGGCTAGATGAAGATATAACTATGTCTCTTGCACATCCGTAACTGAGGATGATCTCACGTGTTTCCTGTTCTTGTTCCACTGGGAATGTGTATTTGGCGCGTAGGGGGCTGATCCTGGATGTTACTTGTCACAATCCTTCCTCTGGGTTGTTACTGGTTCAGATACATACTTAATATTGAGAAGCAGGCTCCATTTCTCACAGAAGCTACACCAGTCATTGGAGAGTTTATTTTTTTGGGCAGAGAGAACCTGGTGACATGCTTTGCTCCATTTCCCACTGCTAATCTCCTTTCCTGAACCAGGACAGGGTTACCCTTGACTTCATCTTCCACTCCATCCATCTCCACCTTCAGTTTCTGACTCTTCTAATGTGAAGTCATTCTTTCCTCCCCTTCCAGCATTTCACTCTGGTTCACTCTTCAGCCACTCCCCATCCCACGCCATCTTGTGTGCAACTGCAGGAGACACAACTTCCTCCCATTCTACCACCCGCACCTCAAAATCATTTCTCAGTGAGGCAGCAGTTTACTTGAATTCCTCCCAGTTTTGTATACCATAATTGCTGCTCATAATGTTATTGACTGACTGCTCTGTAGAGCACCTCCTTTCATTTTGAGTTATCCTGTAACTTTAGCTCACTGCCCTGATTCCACTCCGACCTCTCTGTCCCTGCCCTCCTGCACTCATAAAGTTTTGCCGGTAATCTCAAGGAACAGCACATCATCTTCTGATTAAGAATATCACAGCCTTCTGGACTCAACATTAGGATCAACAATTTTAGATAATGAACAGTTCCAGAATCTGTGTTAATTTTAGATTTCCAACAGCCATATTATTTTCCTTTGTAATTTCAGACAATTATTTTGTTTCTCCCATTTATACCTCCGTCAAACTGAAATTCTGTTCCTTTATTTATCACATCACTAGCCTCCTTTGCTATCACTCATTTTGTCATTTAATATCTCTTACTCTTCTCCTTATCAGAGACTTTGCCTTTTGCTTCCTTCCCCTCTTCCCACTCTCTCTGCTCCATAAAGCCCGTTTACTTGTGACTTTTTTCGTTTTGATGAGACAACATCAACATGCTGAGACATTGACTCTGCTTCTCCCTCCAGAGGCTTTGCCTGATTTCCAAGAACTCCCAGCACTTTCTTTTGTTTATTTTCTAATGACTGTTTCTAGCCTTTCAACTTGTCAAAAATATTCTGAGGGGGAAGAAATTCCACAGGTAAGAAATCTGATGAGCAGACAACCTGCTGCCTAAGGCAAAGCATCATAAAACAAATGGGAAGAGCGATATTCCTTCTTTATGTCAGATGCAATAGAACATAGAACAATACAGCACAGTACGGGCCCTTTGGCCCATGATGTTGTGTTGACCTATGTAAACCTACTCCATGATCAATCTAACCCTTCCCTCCTACACAGCCCATAACCCTCCATTTTTCTTACATTCGTGTGCCTTTCTAAGAGTCTTTTAAATGTCCCTATTGTATCAGCCTCTACCTTTACCCCAGCAGTGCATTCCAGACACCCACCACTCGCTGTGTGGAAAACCTACCTCTGACATCTCCCCTAAACTTCCTCCTCTCACCCTAAGCTGATATCTTCTGGTATTGGCCATTGCCACCCTGGGGAAAAGGTGCTGGCTGTCCACTCTATCTATGCCCCTCATAATCTTATACATCTCTATCAAGTCGCCTCTCATCCGTCACTCCAAGGAGAAAAGCCCTAGCTCGCTCAACCTTTCCTCATAAGACATGTTCTCTAATTCACGCAGCATCCCGGTAAACCTCCTCTGCACCCTTTCTAAAGCTTCCACGTCCTTCCTATAATGAGGTGACCAGAACTGAACACAATACTCTAAGTGTGGTCTAACCAGAGTTTCATAGAGCTGCAACATTACCTCATGGCTCTTGAACTCAATCCCCTGATTTATGAAGGCCAACACACCATACACCTTCCTAACCACCCAATCAATTTGCGCGACAACTTTGAGGGATCTATGGACTTGGATCCCAAGATTCCACTGCTAAGAATCCTACCATTAACCTTGTACTCCACCTTCAAATTTGTTCTTCCAAAGTGAATCACTTCACATTTTTCCAGATTGAACTCCATCTGTCACTTCTCCGCCCAACTCTGCATCCTGTCTATATACCGTTGTAACTTATGACAACCTTCTACACTATCCACAACACCTCCAACCTTTGTGTCAGCTGCAGACTTACTAACCCATCCCTCCTCTTCCTCATCTAAGTCATTTATAAAAATCACCAAGAGCAGGGATCCCAGAATAGATCCCTGCGGAACACCACCAGTTACCAACTTCCAGGCAGAATACTCTCCATCTACTACTACCCTCTGCCTTCTGTAGGCAAGCCAATTCTGAATCCATGCAACCAAGTCTCCATGGATGTCATACTTCATGACTTTCTGGATGAGCCTACCATGGGGAACCTTGTCAGATGCCTTACTATAGTTCATATACACCACATCCACCGCTCTACCTTCATCAGTTCTTTTGTCACCTCCTTGAAAAACTCAATTAGGCTCGTGAGGCAGAGCCATGCTGACTATCCCTAATAAGACTATGCTTCTCCAAATGCTCGTAAATTATGTCCCTAAGAATCCTCTTCAATAGCTTGCCCACCACTGACAGAAGACTCACTGGTCTATAATTCCCAGGATTATTCCAATTACCTTTCTTGAACAACGGAACATTTGCCATCCTCTAATCCTCAGGTACAACTCTTATTGGCCAGTGAGGACATAAATATCATCGCCAATGCCCCAGCAATCTCCTTCCTCGCTTCCCGTAGTAACCTGGAGTATATCCCATCTGGCCCCAGGGATTATCTATCCTAATGTTTTTCAGAAGGTCCAACACTACCTCTTTCTTATCCTCAACATGCTCCAGCACATTAGCTTGTTCTACGCTGACCTCACATTTGTCAAAGTCCCTCTCCCTAGTGAACACTGAAGCAAAGTATTAATTACGGACCTCCCCTACCTCCTCCGCCTCCAGGCACATGTTTCCCCCTTTATCCCTGAGCGGTCCCATCCTTACTCTAGTCATCCTCCTGTTCTTCACGTACGTGTAGAACTCCTTAGGGTTTTCCTTAATCCTACTCGCCAAGGCCTTCTCATGTCCTCTTCTAGCTTTCCTAAATCCCTTCTTAAGCTCCTTCCTGGCTACCTTATAACTCTCAAGAGCCCTGCCTGTTTTTTGTTTCCTGAACCTTAAGTATGCTTCCTTCTTCCTCTTGACTAAATGTTTCACCTCTCTTGTCAACCATGGTTCCTTTACCTTACCATCTTTTCCCTGTCTCAGTGGGACAAACCTATCCAGAACCCCATGGAAGCTCTTGTTCGTGCTTGGTGGTAGATGGAGCTGGAGGAATCACAGAAGAGCAGTTACTGTTACTACTTAGGCATTTAAAAAGTTGGAACTGAAAATCTGACCTCATCAAAAACAAAAACTGTTTGCAAATGGCAAAAATCCCAGAGTGAGGAAAAATGGAGTACAAGGTGGAGTCTACTAATAAAGTGGTGATTTGTTTTGTATAGAGATAGTAGCTGCAGAGATAACATTGTTGTGCAAGAAATTCAGGCTGGAAGGAGCTCATCAGGCAGATCAACGCTTAGTCTACCTCCATAGAAGATGGCAGGATATTATAAGGGATTCCACAATTTCATAAAGGAAGGCTCATATTTACATAGAGCCTGGATGTCCCCAAGCCAATTGCATATTTTTGAAACATAGCCATTATTGTAAATTGGTATTGTAAATGCCTACTGAGTAATGGCGAAAAGTTCTTGCCATGGTGGGAAGAAAACCAATCAAAAAGTCAACAGGCTTTTGATACTTTTCCATTCCCTGAAATTTCTAATACATATTTTCTGCAGATGTTTAGCTCACAAAGCAAAGTCACCCCAGTTTCTACAATCTGCATTAAGACTATCATGATGGGCTATTGAGATTGGAAGTGACTGAAGAAGATCGATGGGACACTTTGGCACAGTCTGAGTTTGATTTTCAGAGATCGATGAGTTTTGGCTTTGAGGACGTAGGGAGGTCTGAACACAGAGAAGGACATGGATAGAGATTACTCGATCTACTTCTATCTCAGTGTTCATGGTCATTAGATCCACATCCAAAATATTGTGACCATGATGTACGTGATGGAGAAGAGACTAGGCATTTTGAAGATAAGCTTCAGTGACAAACAAATTAGAGATGATCTCAAATCTTTAATTGAAAACTTTTGTCACAGTTGTTTTAATCATTGCTGTATAGTAGTCCATGTACCATGACTGAGATAACTGTCCAATAAATATAAACAAAACATATTGGTCAGTAGGTCAAGCAGCATCGTAAGAAAGAGAAACAGAGTTAACATTTCAGGTGTGAGACCCTTACTGGAAATGGAAAAGGGAGATAAAGAAGGTAATTCTCAGGAAGGGATAGGAGAAAGGGTATATTTGTGTGAGACCAGCTCACGTAGGCTAATGAGGTTGTCTCTACTTGGCAGAGCTTGGGTGCTTGTTTGTGGAGTACCTGTATTCAGTCCACAGGGGCCACCCTGAGTTTCCTGTTCCTGCTACTTTGACTCTCCATCCCACTTTCAGACCTAATCTGTCTGTGGTCTCTTGACCCGAAACGTTGACCACCTGCTTCTCTTCACGGATGCTGCCTGGCCTGCTGAGTTCCTCCAGCATTATAGTGTTTTTCATCTGGTTTCCAGCATCTGCAGTCCTTTCTCTTCTGTGGCACTGATATGATGAGGCCCAATGCAAGCTTGAGGAACAACTCCTGCTTTCTTTGTATAAGAACTGGCCACTGCTGCTGTAATCCATGATATTGGTTCAGTTTTTTGTCTGGACAAGTCCCACAGCACTGCTATTAACAACACATAACACAGACAAAGAGGCATAATCACCTTTGATTGCCCCCATTAACCTATTGGACTGGCCTCACCTCTCAGAGGTGCTCCCTTTATTTTATCCATTCCCTCCTGCCACCTTGTTCCTCGTTCTAATGATGGATTTCCAACCTGAAACATTGACTCTGTTTTTCTTCCCCCAGATGCTACCTGACCTGCTCGGTGTTTCCAGCATTTTCTGTTTTTATTTCAGATTTCTAGCATCTGCAGTTTTGATTTTCATTTACTCTCGAAGAAAGCCTGCAGTTTGTTTGCTGTCTCTTGGAGAAATGACTGTTATCATGTCTAGATGTGCATTCAGTTCCACTGGAGCCTTGAGATATCTAAGATCAGTGGCCTTAGGAGGGGCAAAGCACTTTCTCCAGGCACAGAACACATTATCCGTGAGAACGTTACATGAGCCAATGATCTTGCATGATATTAAAACCAGGGACTTCCTTTTCTCCTTTCCTGAGATCTACTACACTTTACTACAGTTTACGGCTGCTGTTTGAATAGGAACCCAGAGTTGTCCCTACATCTGCATTCTGCTTTCAGCTTCACCATGTTAGAAGTAAAATTCACTGTGAATGGAGTGCCCCAAAACTGAGTGGGAATAATTGGAAGCAGTACAATTGATGTTGTTTTTATCCAGACTCTGCAGAAGTAAATAAAGTCAATCAGGGCAGAGTGTCCTTAAATCAGCGCCTGGTGTGAAAAAGTGCAGGTAGGTACACAATCAACTGCTGCCAACCCCTTCTTTATCAAACAGATAAATAGACAAAAGTGGCTCAATTTAAATGTTAATCTGCTTGCTGCACTGCCATACAACAGCTGTGTTTGTTTACTTCTGATATCAGATTTGACACTGAGCACAGACTGACGTACCATAAATTGGTGTAGATCAATGTTCCCATCTAATGGCAGATTTGGCATGTAAGATTGCGGATATTTACCTTAACTGAGATGATTTACAGAGAAAAGATGTTTGAATTACTTGCCTTTTTTTCTGTGTGGATACAGAGATTAAGCTATTTACAATAGATATTTCGGCAACTCAGAAAAGCAAACTAGAAAGGAAAAGCTTCACCAGAGACAAGCTGAGTACCGTGCGTCTACTCCCCACACTTTTCACATCAGTGCAGGACACATATTGTGACAAAAAGAACATGTCATCTGCTGTTGTAATTACAAACATGCAGTATGGAGAAGATAAAATAATACTATTTTTGTACTATTAAACCATTGTTTAAATCAATCTAAAGAAAGTAAACATTAAAACTGAAGGTGTAATGCATCACCATCATTATTGCCATATCATACATTATTTGGTATTTTTGTGGGGTTTGAATTCTTTACTAAAATGTGTTAATTACACATTTAGTTAAATTAGCAACGGATGTGATTCTTATTATAACTTTTTCTTCCAAATGCCATTCAATGTAATTGGATGTGGCCAGTAGTTATTTGCTTGAGAACTACAGGGATGTCAAGGTGGGAGCAGGGTGAGGAAGCAATAAGGTTTATTAATACTTATTTATTGTAACTGGATGATGTGGTCATTGCAATGCACTATTTTCATAGGTGAAGGAAGAGAAGCTATCTTCTTGAGTGACGTATGGCACCCTGGTTAGTGCTGCTGCATCACAGCTCCAGAGACCAAGGTTTGATCCTGACCTTGGATGTTGTCTGCGTGGAGTTTGCATGTTCTCTCTGTGACCACATGGATTTCCTCCGGATCCTCTGACTACCTCCCACATCTGAAAAATTTGATGGCTGGAAGGTTAAGTGGCCACTGTAAACTGCCCCTAGTGTAGGTGGGTGGCAGGAGAATCGCGGGGGGGAGGGTGGGAGGGAAGGAAAGGTGGGGCAATGTTGGAGTCGATGGGCATGTGAGAGAATGGGTTACTGGGATATAACTGGGGGAATGGGATTGATGAGATTACACTGAGGGTCACATACGCTTGATGGATTAAATGGCCTCCTATATCCCGAGAAATATGAAATAAACATAAAGAATGGGAAAGGTAAGGTGGAAGCAGAAGGAAAAGCATGAGTAGGATAAGGAAAAGTGGAAGGGGAGAAGAAGAGGAAGGAGAAAGGTTTTGCAAGCCATTTATCAGTTTTTCTATTGTTAAGTTGTGAATGCTGTATACAGAGGGGGTCTGATGCAATGAATTATTTCCTCAAGAACGCAATGGCAACCCTGATCTCTCTGGAGCACAGGAATATTGGAAGAAGGTTATAGCATTCATCTCCTTGAGGCTGATCCACCATTGGATGAACCATGACCTAACTCCATTTAGGCAGGCGTGGTAGTGTAACGCTATTACAGCGCCAGCAACCCGGGTTCAATTCCCGCCACTGTCTGTAAGGAGTTTGTACATTCTCCCTGTGACTGCGTGGGTTTCCTCCGGGTGCTCTGGTTTCCTCCCACATTCCAAAGATGTACAGGTTAGGAAGTCGTGGGCACGCTATGTTGGCGCCGGAAGCGTGACGACACTTGCGGGGCTGCCCCCAGAACACTCTACGCAAAAGGTGCATTTCACTGTGTGTTTCGATGTACATGTGACTAATAAAGATATATCGTATCATCATATTGGTCTCCGCAGAAGGCCAGCTCCAACAATTAGACTGTGTGTTCTAGCCAAACAGCAGAGATAGTTCCTCTCTTTCTACTCTATCAGCTCCCCTTAATATCATGAAAACTTTCATCAGATCACAGCATTACTGCACTCCTGGGAATAAATTCCTTTCGTGCATCCACTTTTCACAATTCGAGCCCTCGATGTCAGTGTCATTCCTTATGATTGTGTGCTGTGCCCAGGACAGGTCATTCAATATGTTAATGCTCAGGAATTTAAAGCTGCTGACCCTCTCCACTGCTGATCCCCCAATGTAGATTGGTGCATATTCACCGTCCTTCCCCTTCCTGAGGTCAACTATCAGCTCTTTAGTTTTGCCGACGTTGAGCGAGAGGTTGTTGTTGCGACACCGCTCAACCAGATGTCCTACCTCGCTCTGGTAAGCTGACTCATCCCCACTTGTGATTTGTCCAACAACAGTAGTGTCATTGGTGAATTTGAAGATGACATTGGAGTCAAAAATGATAGTCACTTTGATTATTTTCTGTATGTGTTCATGAGATTTTAATGATCTATGTACAAGGACCACCTTTGAATCCTCAGTAGATTTCCAACATTTACAATAAAATCTGTTCCATCCCTGTTCCAGCCTATCTATTAATATCTCTATAATTTATTTAGAAGATCCCCTCCTTACAGTACTGCCTCCCTTTGCTTGGATCTGTAGTTTTGTATTCAATCCTCTGAGTGGTTAATAGATATGGTGAATAGCTGTGGACACCACACAAATCCTTGTGGGACACTACTTTCTACATCCTGCCAAGTTGAGCACCTGCCGTTATCAGTCCTCACTGTTTCCTGACGCTAATCCAGTTCTCTAACTAGGTCAATAATTTACCATCAGTTCCACAAGCTTTGATGTTACCTAATGCAGGATTTATTCAGTCACTTCTACCGAGAATTCAGTTGGTTTTGTCAGGTATAAGGCCAACCTTTACACAGTAACATGAGATCAACTGATAACGTTCAGTGTTCTGTCACACCATCTTTAACTATAGACTCTAGTAAATCAAAGTCAAAGTCGAATTTATTGTCATATGCACAAGTATGATGCTGGACCAACCAGTCAATAATTACCTGGATTCCACTTCTTATTTTCTTTAAACAGTAGAGGAACATGTACAATTTTCCAATCTAAGGAACAAGTTCCAAAGCTGAGGGCAAATTGTAGGGTTAAAATTAAGTTTCCAGCAGGATGCCCTATCTTCAGATTCCCATCTGAAGTGATCTTGGTTAAAAATACTTAAGATATTTTTTTAAAAATCTCTATCATTAGAAGTGATTGGTTACACATGCAGGTTAAGAGACAATGATTAATATTAGGCATCCAGTTCTGAGCTTTTGCCTCCATTTCAAGAACTTCCTCTCTGTTCCAGATTGCTCATTCCCAGTCTTATGAGTCCTGCACTCCCATTTGGAGATTGCCTTTATTTATGTATTTGTTCACTGGGTGGCTTCCTTCCATGAGCTGAACGCTGTGCGAACTGGATTTTGACTGACCAGACTCATTTCACATAGCATGCTGAGAGGGAGGAGGTGCCCACGCAATAAAGCGAGGCAGGATTGCCACAGAAGTTTCAAAAGTGCAAATTCACTGCAGCAACAGCTGCCCTTCTGTTGCTTCAGGAACCTTTAACCAGTAGTTAGCAGTTGTCCAGTGTGCAGGTATAATACAATCAAGCTCCACTGGGTTATCCCCTACAAAGCCAGGAGACACTGGGCTAGATTTCGTACCCTTAACCATGCAGGTTCACAGGCGATCAAGGGCCACTGGAGGTCTGGAGGTAGCATGGGAATCTGGAGGTAGTCATCATCATTCAGGACAGGAGACTCAAGGCAAGAAATTCAAAGCTAACAAGGCTAGCCAAGGAGTATGCTTTTTGGTGCCTTATTGCCAATACACCAGACTGAAGTGATGCAACAGTGCAGCCCTACTGGAGAAATCGTCTGCAGTCACTAAATACAATGGGGATTTGCCATGGGATACAAAATTATGGAGAAGCATCTAACACAACTGTGAGAAGCTTAATCAACTATAGAAACTGAACTAACTGCAGGGTGGGAAGAACAGCTCCAGTCGTGTAAATTTTATATTAAAGGGATTTATTGCTGGAGCCTAGTAAGTTAAATCAGTGAGAACATGCATAATTTTTGCACTGTAAATAATTAATGGTAGTGCATACCTGATCCAACTAGGTTGAATAAGTCTGATGATGTGCACCCTTTGCATTAGTGCAATGCAATTTGAGTACTTGCCAAGTGTTACCCTCCGCTTACTGCAACCTTACAGGGTAAATGTTGGGGATTGCCTCAACCCTTTCACTCTCCCGCTGTAAGACACAAAGTTATTATTCCCCTCTGTTTAGTAAAATTTTATCTTTCAAGCATTGAAAAGAGCTGCCGGTGGTCTTTTTCAAAAATAATGTTCTTAGTTGTATTGTGCACGCATGAGATACATTTTGCCGCTGTATAAATTTGCCCCCATTATTAATGTTTTGTCATAAATGAAACATTTACAGTTCAGTCAGCTGCTACGAATGAATTAGAATCATTCACAATTAGCCTGAACTGCATACCTGTCACTGAAAAACCTCCATTTAGTTATGGATCAGACTTCTTAAATCTTTACTACACAGTGAAGATTTATAGAGTCATAGAGAGACACAACACAGAAACAGGCCCTTCAGCCCACCGAGTCCATGCCGACCATCACCCACCTGTTTACATTAATCCTACATTAATCCCCTTTTATTCTCCCCACATTCCCATCAACTCCTCCCAAGATTCTACCACTCACCTCCACACCAGCGGCAATTTACTGTGTGGCCAATTAACCTGCCAACCTGCATCTGTTTGGGATGCAGAAGGAAACCAGAACACTCAGTGAGAACGTGCAAACTCCATACAGATAGTGCCGGAGGTTAGGATTGAATTCAGGTTGCCGGAGTGTGAGGCAGCAGTTCTACTAGCTGTGCCACTTTTCATTCTCCCTCATAGCCCCACCACGCCCCGTACCACCAACCTCTCTCCCCACCCCACCCCCACCTAGCCCCCACCCCACACCCTGTACAATTGGCCCTGAACTGATCAGCTATCTCAAGAGAGTTGAATGGAACTTGTTCTGTCGTTAATGTGAGGCTAAGTTAAGGAAATGGAATAGACGTTCTGATCAGTCCCAATGCAACATTACAAAATAAATGATGCAACTGTTCCTGTTGTCTCACCCCAGAACAGCTAATCAGAGCCATTGACCATTCCTGTTGAAAGTTATAACCTGTCAAGTAAATAGGGCCACATCACTGACTGATTACACTGACAGGGGAGCCAAAAGGAGGTTAAGTACAGTGTAAGCACTAGTTTTGGACCAGATGGCTGACTGTCTTTGTTCTACGCTACAAGTTCAGCATGATTATCCAGGCCATAGCTGGGCTGAGAGACCAGGCATGCACTGTTTTCTGATTGCATGTACCTTAGGTAGCTAGGAGAGAAGATCTGGCTGCCCAAAAGGAAGCCGTGAATCATGGCTTTCAAGCATAGATGTGTATGAGCTTGTCTACTGTTTCACTGTTGTGAAATCCGACCTGTGACGCAAATGTGATGGATTAGGCTTCATTAGGACCTGAGGGTGTTCACAGAGAACCACAAAAAACGACAGAAGGCTTCATGCAAGAATAACCTGGTAATAGAATGGCAGCTTCTTCACATTTCAGCTCCACAACAGCATTACATATGCTCTAATCATTCCTGTGACTCAGACATCACACAAGGCACTTCAAAACAAAACACATATTTCAAGGAAAATTTTGTAACATACCTCATTGGACAATTACAGTGCTTTTATAAAATGATCTTGGAGTATGTTTGAGCTTTCATAATCACTAGCCACCCCAAAGCTGTTTATAGTCAATAAAGCATTTTTATAAGCGCAGTCACAGTTGTAATGCAGGATAAATCAAAGTAGAAAAATAGACATTCCCTATCTCTGTTGTGAGATAGATCAAGAATTCTTCTGGTTACTACATCTAGCAATAAGCGTATGTAAGTTTCCTCAATCTCCATCGAAGGAGAGCATGCAGGTAAACAGAGGAATGGAAATCTTTGACAATGTATCGACAATGTCGCCACAGCCCAGTGATCAGTGGCGCACCTTCCCTCCAGTGCATGTTTAAAGTGAACACTGTACAAAAGGCTTTCTTTCCTGATGGCTTCAGCCTGGGAACGAGACTGAGACTCTGCAGCTTGTGAGGAACCAGGCATAAGGGAAGAAAGGAGTCCCATGTGTTGAAAATCTCATTGGAAAGAACAGATGGGTTGGAGTGGGTTCCAAGCTGTAACACGATCTGTAGATGCTGAGCAGCACTTTAAGTGCTTGGTGTCACTCTTTTGATTTATGATAGCTTTAGAAACCCCTCCAATGTGTTATTTCCTTGCACCTTATTCCCATCTGCTTGCTTTTCAATGAATTTCTCTGATAAATTCTCCTTCCTCATAATGGTAAACCATACACAGTGGATTCCACTTCAGTGCCAATGATAGGTAGATGAAACATTTCTTGTTTACTCTGAGTAAAGATGTAAAGGTATAGCCCCAAGAGAACCTGTGACCCCTGTCCAAGCACTCTGAGAGGGCTTCGTACTTCTGCGTTTACCCAGCAGCCTGTAATGGATAAGAAATACCAGCAGGAAACCTGACTAACATTACTTCACCCTTTCTCTAGCCCAAGACACTGGTGCCTTCATCACTAGCCTGGTTAACACAGCCCAGGAACTGATTGGCACCTTTTAACTGTTTAACTCAGAAGAGCAGGTGGGCTTTACCTACTGTGCTGTGGGAAGAGAGCAACAAATCTCACCCTGATGTCTGGTGCACCGTTTATTTCCTAGAGGCCCCACTATAATCATTATTCACACAGACGTGTTAAGTGTTTGCTGTTGTTTCCATTAGATGTGAATATCAGGGTGTGTATATCCAATGCCACGTTTAGAGTAGAGCCTGGATGAATTGTGATTTAATCAATACAAAGTGTTTGTGACAGCTCAGAGCCACTTCTAGACGTTGTATGTGGCCTGTTTACAGATGTAAAAACTGGGTCAGGGCTAATGCAGTTCACGAGGCAGAGCAGAGTGCATGAGAGTAAGCCCATGGGAAGAGATGGAGCTGAGAGGAGATGAGATAGCTCATTGCACCTCAGATTACAAAGGTGCCCCTCAAATGCTGTCAGTGGTCCAAGCTGAGAAAAATGATATGATGCCGGCACTTGGATGTTCAATGGCTAGAACACCAAGGAGTCTAATTGTAGAACTGCAGTAATTCATGGCTTTAGCTCCTCAGAAATCGACACTCAGTTCCCGATCTTGCTCATTACCGCATTTCATATCTGGAAATGTCCCTGTTTAACCCTCCAACCCTTCATTTAGACCAAGCTGAATCAGCAGAAACAAAACCACAGGAAAATGTGAGAGAGGTTTGTAATATTCATTGAAATCAAAGCAAGACAGCGCTGCCTGGGAGATAAAGCTTCATGTGTCCCGAATGGCTGTTCCTGGGACTCTGCTGGATTTCTGGACTAGCGAACACGCGGGCAGGATCTCCTCCTCCTGACTCTTGATTGTAAAGATTCTTGCCTTCCAATAAAAACGAACAACATCACTAAATGGCAGTTACATTTAGCAGAATTGAGAAACAGGAATGGGAGTACAGCCCCCTGCAGTATGAGAAAGGAAGGTTCATTTATATAGCACCTCTCAAGACATTCTAAAGTTCTTTATAGCCAATTAATTACTTCTAAAAGGATGGTCATACCTAAAAGCACCACAGCCAAAATTTGCACACAGGAAGATCCCAGAAACAGCAATGAGATCATCTGTCCTGGCAATGTTGATTGAGGCATAATTATTAGCCAGAACAATAGGGATGATTCTTTTCTCCCCCCAAGATGATGCCATGGGAATCCTTTACATTTAACTGAATGATAACAGGG
The DNA here is from genome assembly GCF_009764475.1 of Pristis pectinata. Classification (NCBI taxonomy): domain Eukaryota; kingdom Metazoa; phylum Chordata; class Chondrichthyes; order Rhinopristiformes; family Pristidae; genus Pristis; species Pristis pectinata. Next base: position 66,312,825 of record NC_067405.1, on the reverse strand, counting down.
ACAATTGCAGATAGGTCTGCTGGCTCGACTGAGAGTCCAAGCAGACTCAGCCATTTGCCTGGACACTCTAAGACTGGAAATGTTCTTGAGAATGAAAGATATCATCAAGAACTTGGGGAGGATGCGGAATAAGGAAGTAGAGCCAAGATGGAGAAGGGGAAAGAGATATTGCAGCTAGAGTCAGGGCTGGAGAAATAGGAGACTTTGGTGAGCCTGCAGGCGTCTATGAACACAGACACTTTAGAAAGACATAGTGGAAATGCTGAAGGCAAATTTTAACCCAGAGATTTAGAAATTTGGCCTGCAGCCAAACACCCCGGATAGCCAAGGGTTGTGCTGAGGTAGCAGGGCTTTGAATACGAATGCAAGATCTCCACAAGTGGTTTACAGGGAATTTGGATAATATCAACAAGGAATCAAAGACACAGAGAGATAACAGCAGAGTTTTAGGGCAGCAGCTTTACCAGAGTCTGTGGACAAGTTGAGTAGCAAAAAGGCTCAGCGTGAGCTGCTGCAGTGAGATGGTGTCAGTGAGTCTGGCACTGACAGTTCTGGTGCAGAAGATGAGACTGCACTAGTTCTGGGGATGAGCTCTGTGTTCACAGACACCTGCCGAATGCAGGGTTTCTGAATGGCCTGAATCAAGCCCCAGCTGAGTTAGATGCCTTAAGAGAGAACTGCATGGCAATTTGCAGGTGATTCAGAAGCAGGGGGTAGAGGGTGGTTGGGGGGAGCCGGAGTGGTGTGGCAGCCCAATACAGTGCAGCCAGCGTGTGGCAAGTGAGACTTGAAGTTGAAAGTCTTGGAGACAATCCAGAAAAGGAAGTCAGACGCGATGATTTTGTGACTTCAAAACGACAGCATTAAAGGTCACGTTTACAGAAAGAGAGTGGGAGTAAGATACTTGATAGTGTGAAAGTAGCGGCCATCAAAGAGGAGGAAAGAGAAGCAATTGAAGTAGAGATTGTTGTGATGCATCCAACAACATACCAGATACAATATATACTGTAATTGTATCTACTACCATGGAGTTGATTAGATTTATCAGTTCTGTTACGAGTCATAGAGTCACTTAGCACAGAAGCAGGCCCTTTGGCCCATCCTGTCCACCCGGTACCCACCTAAACTAATCCCATTTGCCAGCACTTGATCCATAGCCTTCTATGCCTCGGCATTTCAAGTGCTCATCCTGATAATTCTTAAATGCTGTGAAAGTCACTGCCTCCACCATATCTCCAGGCAATGCTTTCCAGGGTCCGAATCAGAATCAGGTTTATTATCACTGGCATATGTCGTGCAATTTATTGTTTTGCAGCAGCAGCACAGGGCAAGACATAAAAATTACTGTAAGCTACAAAAATAACTAAATAGTGCAAAAGAGGAATAATGAGGTGGTGTTCATGGGTTCATGGACAGTTTGGAAATCTGTTGGCGGAGAGGAAGAAACTGTTCCTAAAACTTTGAGTGTGGGTCTTCAGGCTCCTATACCTCCTCTCCGATGGTAGTAACATGAAGAGGGCATGTCCCAGGTGGTGAGGGTCCTTAATGATGGATGCTGCCTTCTTGAGGCACCGCCTCTTGAAGAAGTCCTCGATGGCAGGGAGGGTTGTGCCCATGATGGAACTGGCTGAGTCCACAACCCTCTACAGCCTCTTGTGATCCTGTGCATTGGAGCCTCCATACCAGGTGGTGATGCAACCAGTCAGAATGCTCTCCACCATACATCTATAGAAATTTGCAAGAGTCTTTGGTGATATACCAAATCTCCTCAAACTCCTAATGAAGTAGAGCCACTGGCATGCCTTCTTCATGATTGCATCAATGTATTGGGCCCAAGATAGATCCTCTGAGATGTTGACGCCCAGGAACTTGAAGCTGCTCACCCCTTCCACCGCTGACCCCTCAATGAGGACTGGTGTGGGTTCTCCCGACTTCCCCTTCCTGAAGTCCACAATCAATTCCTTGGCCTTGCTGACATTAAGTGCGAAGGTGGTTGTTGCGCCAGCACTTAACCAAGCCGATCTATCTCACTCCTGAATGCCTCCTCATCACCACCTGAGATTCTGCCAACAGCAGTGGTCCAACCACCAAATGCCTTCTGGGTGAAAATGTTCTTTCTCAGATTCCTTGTAAACCACTTACCCCTATCCTAAACCTAAATCCTCTAGACTTATTTACCTTTGCTTTGGGGAAAAGTTTCCTACTATTTACTCTATCTATGCCCCTTAAAATAGTGTACACCTCTATCAGGTCCCCCCTCAGCCTCTTCTGCTCCAAGGAAAACCAAATCCAGCCTTTCCAGTCTCTCCTCATACTGAACATTCCATCCTGGGTAACGTTCCGCTGAGTCTCCTCTACACCATCTCCAGTGCCATCACCTCATTTGTATAGGTGCGGTGACCGGAACTGCACGCAATACTCCAACTGTGGACTTAATCAACATTTTATAAAGATATACGATAACATTCCTGCTCTTAAATTCTATGCTCCAGCTAATGAATGCAAGTATCCCATAAGCCTTCTTCACCACCTTATGAACCTCTGCTGCTGCCTTCAGGATCTTTGGACTTGTACACAGAACTCCCTCTATTTTTCCGTGCTAGGGCCCCCATCGGTCATTGTGTATGTATTACCTTCATTAGTCCTCCGAAAGTGCATCACCTTGCACTCCTCAGGATTAGGTTCCCTTTGCATTGCTCTGATCATCTTAGCGACTGTTTGGTGCATGCAGTTGATTCCAGGAAGGCATTTTTAAGGACTCTATCATACAACATATTCAGAAGGCAGTCATGTTGAAGCAACAGCTGCAGAACAGAATGTGTGACCAGATGTTTATGAGATCTATCTAAGATGTTATAAGAAATGGTAAACTTCTTGATATTTGAGAAGTGAATCAAATAGAAACCCTTAATGTTGGCAGGAGGATTTGCTGAGCAGAGAGGTTCCAGCAGAGTGGAGAAAACAATTGTGTGTGTAAAGGGAAGGTGTCTGGTTCCAATTGGATAACCGGAGCGGGGCAAATAGTTTAAAGATGTTTGAATAAACAATGATGAATCATCCCAGGATCTAAACTGCAGTGGCTCCCTAGTTTCACTTTGTGAGTATGACAGCGAATGAACATCCCAATGAGACCTCTCTCGCTCTCTCTCGCTCTCTCTTGCTCTCTCGCTCTCTTTCACTCTCTCTCGCTGTCTCTTCACTCTCTTTCACTCTGACTGCACCCCCCCCCTCGCCCCCATGAAGATGTTGTCTCTTTCCACAGGCACTATGCGGTTCTCTATCTCAGCTGTTGCCCAACAACAAATATCAACAGGTCCTTGATCCATGTTACAGGTGGTGGGCTGAGGTGAGAGGGCTGGGGAGAATCGAGGATCACAGCTGATTTTGGTCTACCCAATGTCCAGATAAGCATGCACTTCAAGTTGCTGACTGTCCAGTGGTCAGGAATGGGACACCTGGCTGATATTTCCCTCCCCAACCCAAATCATTTCACCCAATCAAAATGGCCCTAATGGCAACTCATGCCACCCGGAATTTTCCATTCTCACCAACAACCATTCTATGTCTCTTTAAATAAGTATGCATTTTTTGTCACAACTTGTTCTAATTTGTGCTGTGGAACTTGAGGCACTCTGCACTCATTTAGTTCCACAGAACAGGCAGAAACATCCCTTCATTAGTCCCACTCTCTTTGGCAGGTTGTCCTCTCTGAGGGCAGAAACCTGCTGCTAAAGTGATCTTGAAGATCTGAGATTCTGCAGAAGAAGGAAAAGTCTATTGGCTGGAAAATCTAGGCAGCAAAATGTCAGCCTAAAAGTTCAGATTTAAGGCTGTGTCCTCAGCCTCTTATGTTACTCCCTGTACCAAATTCTGCTCTAACTCCATCTACAAGTTTGCAGAAGACACCACCATGGTGGGCTGGATCTCAAATAACGACGAAGCAGAGTACAGGAAGGAGATAGAGAGCCCAGTGACATGGTGAACAACCTCTCCCTCAATGTCGACAAAATGAAGAAGCTGCTCATTGATTTCAGGAGGCGAGGCGGAGTACATGCCCCTGTCTGTATCAATGGCAATGAGGTGGAGATGGTTGGGAGCTTCAAGTTCTTTGTATAAGTATTACCAACAAGTTGTCCTGGTCTAGCCACATTAATGCTATGGCCAATACACCAGCACCTCTACTTCCTCAGAAGGCTAAGGAAATTCGACATGTCCCCAATGACTCTAACCAATTTTTGTAGCTACACCATAGAAAGCATTCTATCCGGATTCATTACAGCTTGGTATGGCAACTGCTCTGCCCAAGGCCACAAGAAATTACAGAGAGTTCTGAACACAGCCTAGTCCATCATGAAAACTAGCCTCCTCTGCATTGACTCTGTCTGCTCTTCTCGCTGCCTTTGGTCAACAGCCAACATAATAAAGGACCCCTCCCACCCTGGTCATTCTCCCTTCTCCCCCTCCTGTTTGGCAGAAGATATAAAAGCTTAAAACACGAACCACCAGACTCAAGAACAGTTTCTATCCCACTGTTATCAGACTCCTGAATGGAGCTCTCATGCGCTAAAGATAACTCTTGATCTCCCTTGATCTACCTTTTCGTGGGCCTTGCATTTGTTTACCTGCACTGCACTTTCTCTGTAGCTGCAACACCATATTCTACATTCTGGTTTTCTTTTTACTACCTCGATGTACTTTATGTATGGCAAGATCTGCCTGAATGGAACGCAGACAAAAACTTTTCACTGTATCTCGGTACATGTGATAATAATAAACCAATACCAATACCAATACATACTATTGCAGAGCTTACAACATAGGAAAATAATTAAGACCAGTGAACTAGGGAGACTTGGGAAGCTCTCTAAATTCACTCATTCTGCATGTATATAAAGGATTTCCATGTGTGTATTTAAGTCAATCTAAAAAATTCTGCTGGATGCCTGGAGGTCTGATAAGTTTAGAAGTATGGCATCTGGACTAGAGACAACCTTACAGCACTTCACCACTAACCTGGTCTTGCTTTGAGTCTACCTGACTGATTATTTAAGTTTTCCCCTGCCTCTGACACCAACACCCAGTGTAGCCTACTGTGCTGAAAGGAACTGACTGGGGACATAATAGATCCTGGAGACATTCTGGTTGAATATGGACCAGCAACATTGGCCCAAGGAACTTACAAAGCAATACAAAAAATTTAAATGGACTGGAAATGAAGTGATCCAAAAATACATTGTATTTCGCCTGTACAACTCCAACTCAATGAAAAATCCACGGGTCCAGAATGTTTATAGAATGATAATATCAAGTTGCACTTGAATAATGCATTTTGATGTAAAACAAAGGTCCCAAGATACTTCTAGGAGTATAATCAAAATGTTCATGATGAGTTCAGAGATGGTAGGAAAGCTGACTGAAATCTTGCCAAATATGTGGACTGTTGGTAGGAGAGGGAGATGGGAGGGTTTAGGGGAAAGGAATCCAGGGTTGGACCTAATTGACTGAAGGACTTGCCTCCAGTGGTGGGGCAATAGGTTGCTAGGGAGGTGTGGAAGTTGTACAGGAAGCCAGCGGCAGTGAAGTGGTGGGACTCTGCAGAGCTGGGAAAGGTTTACAGAGATACAAAGATGAGCTCACGGAATGACTCAAACACAAAGATGATGCTCGTAAGTCTGAGGCATGGGGATCAGGAAGCAATAAAGGTCAAGACAGAACAGTGCAGCACAGAGAATAGAGATGTGCTGAACAACAGCGCACGATGCAAGAAACAAACATACACAGCAGAGGCAAGACATGAGACCCTGGCACACTTCGAACTCACTCCAAACTGAGCCTTTTCAATGCATCAGCTTCAGGTCTAAATTCCACCAACTCTTGCTAGTAATCTTAACATTCTGCTTTAAATTGTTCACCTGAACCAGCAGTGCCCAGAGCTGTAATTAACTGGAACCGTCAGTAACCAAAAATAAATCCCCAGATTTTATGAGAATGGTCAATAATATTCGTTTCCAAATGCAGTAACCAACACATTGTTATTCTCTTCTTTGCATGTACAATTCAGACCAATACTAAAGGACAACCTTCAATTCTCCACACACCATGAACTCCAATAATCATAATCATCTCCCGTAAACAACTTCCTTTTGCACTGATACTGGAGTTATAAATTTGCCCCAAATTATGACAGAATTATTCATGAATTATGATGCTGGGAAGATTGAGTTCCAATAAGCACTTATTTTTCAATGTCTACCAAATAACTGCAGCGACTATTATTAACTGAAATTGGCAAATATTATTTCCTCTAATACATAACTTGTTTTTCTGGATTCTTACCCAAATCAGTTCATAATTGATCTGTACCGTGTGTTTAAACCCAGTCTGGTCTGTTCTCTCCATGCTTTACCCCACTTATGTTGAATGTGTTCTTTGTGTTTTATGCCGTTTACATCGAGTCTGTTCTCTATGTTTTACCCCATTTATATTGAGACTTTTCTCTGTGTTTTACCTCAGTGATATTGAGACTGTTCTGTGTTCTATTCCACTGAAGCTGAGACTATTCTCTGTGTTTTACCCAGTGATGTTGAAAATATTGTGTTTTACCCCAGCAAAGTAAAGTCTATTCCTTATGTTTACCCCCTTTTTGTTCTATCTGATTTACCCCAGTTTTATAGACACTATTTTCTTTTTTTTCTCTGATGACTTTGAGACTATTCTATGTATTTTTCTCCAGAGATGTTGAGTCTATTCTCTATGGTTTATTCATTTATGTTGAGACTAATCTCTATGATTTACCCCTGCTATATTGGCACTATACTCTGTGATTTATGCAAGTGATATTGAGTGGGTTCTCTGTGTTTTAACCCATTCATGTTGAGTCTATTCTCTATACTTTACTCCAGTGATGTTGAGTCTGTTCTCTGAGTTTTACTACAATGATGTTGAGTCTTTTCTCGGTGTTTTACCCCAGTGATGTTGGGTTTGTTCTGTATGCTTTACCCCAGTGATATTGAGTCTGTTCTCTTTGTTTTCCCTATTTAGGTCAAGACCATTCTCTGTATTTTACCCCAGTAATGGTGAGGCTATTCTCCATGTTTTACCGCAGTTATATTGACACAATTCTCTGTGTTTTACTCTATTGATGTTGAGCCTTTTCTCTATGTTTAATCCCATTTATGTTGAAACAATTCTCTATGCTTTACCCTAGTTATATCAACATGATTCTCTGTGTTTTATTCCAGCGATGTTGAGACTTTTCTCTGTGTTTTACCCACTAATGTTGAGTATGCTCTCTGTGTTTTACCCCAGTTATATTGAAACTATTCTCTCCACCTTCCCATCAACTGCTGTTGGGCTTGCATGTCCTGGCATGGCTAATACAATACCTTGATCCATTAAAGATCACATTGGTCTTGTGGGAGTTTGCAGTGCAGACATTTCTGCCGTGTTTCCTTCATTACGACAGTGACCATTCCACAAAACTACTTCATTGTCCTCATGCCAATCACGGACAGAAATGTTTCCTCTTAAAAAAGACCAGGGAGGAATTAGTTTCTGATGGGTCTTTTTTGGAACAAAGAAATATTGGAAAAGGAAAATGCCATTCCGCCACTTGAGTCTGTCCAAGCTGAAAGTTGGCGAGGTGTGCATTCATTTAAATATTCAATCCTTCAACTGTTGAGATTACTGCCTCTGATATATTCAGGCAAATGAGTTCTTCCTTCCCTTTGACTGTTCCCAGATGGAATCTCTAACTTCCCCATTTCCCTGGTGGAACCAGACCACATCAATTCACTAACGGACCCAGCCAACTGACAACTATTTATCATAAAAATAGTCTTCCTCTGAGCCAGGGACATTGTGTTTAATCCATAAAACTTTACAGTGATATTTGTCTCCATTCCAACCCTGTGTTTCAGGGCTTGAAACTGGGACCCAGGGGTGTAACTAATAGATTTATGAGCAGATGTACAATCAGGTAGTTTTATCTGTCTGGTAACAATTATGCCTAGCAAGTAAAGCATGAAAGTTAGATTCCATCACAGTTAAGAGTCTGGAAGCATATACAAAGTGCAATATGGCATAAATGAACAAAAAAATTGCTAAGAACTACCATGCTCCATGCAAGCCATGAATTTTCAATTTCTTTTCTACTGGGACTTCCAGTCATTTTAGTTCTAATTTTGAGTATAAGACATTATGTTCCAATGAAACTCTCAGCAGTACTGAGCAGGAGGTCTTGGCCTGGAAATCTTTAAAAGAAGACCATAGGAACATAAGTGCACAGGAACCACTTAGGGAGAGAACAAGCTGCAGGCCACAAGGGGGAACAAGAAACCCTGTTACACCTCACACATGTGCCGCCTACAACGGTTTATGAATATAAGCCACAAGATGCCACAAACTGTCCCCCACCAGATTAATGAGGTGCTGCCCTAGAGAACAGTGGTGTGTCTGAGAACCACAAGTCTGTTGGGACGACAGCACTCTTGGTCCTGATTTCCACGCCGTGGTACTTAATGCTGCCTGTCGGCCCAATCGACAGCCGCATGTGCGGAGAAGCTGCGGTCCAGCAGCAGCCCTTCTGGGTTCAGAGCGTCTCCAGGTCACCCTCCAGGCGCATCTCCAGTGACAGTCAGCAGCCTCCACCAGCACTGACTAGCCACACTGGAAATGGTAAAACAACATGGAAGCAGGCACTAAGGGGATGAACAAGGGCGATCATTCGATATTACTTGGCGTGTTGGGAATTATAAATTTGGTTGGGAATGTCTATTTTGGTTTCAGAGTCAAGGAGAGACGTGGAGTGAGAAAAATACAGCAGGGAAACAGGCCCTTCAGTCCACTGAGTCCATGCTGACCATTACACTAATCCTACATTAATCCCATTTCTTCATTCTCCCCAACATTCCAATCAACTCCCCCCAGATTTGACCACTGACTGCACACCAGGGGCAATTTACAGCAGCCAATTAACCTACCAACCTGTCTTTGGAATGTGGGAGGAAACCGGAGCACCTGGAGGAAACCCAGGTGGTCACAGGGAGGACATGCAGACTCCACACAGTTAGTACCCCAGGTCAGGATTGAACCTGGGCCTCTGGAGCTGCGAGGCAGCCGTCCTACCACCTGTGCCAGTGACCCACCATTTTATTTTAGCATTGTGGGCTAACTGTCACTGTGGTGGGTACAGAGGGGAGGGCAGGTGTGGGATTATTGCTGAAGGAGCGATAGGGTTTCTGTTTATTGGCCGTGTAGTCGAATGAGCTGGTCGCAAGTAGCCCAGCTGGAAAGGGACTGTCTCAGCCGCATCCTCCGCCCCCTCCCTCTCCTCCTGCCCCCTCGTCCTGCCAGATCTGCTTGCCAAGGGAGCAAGGCCTGAATGACATTATCTGATGCTTTTCTTAATAAGATAAGATATCTTTATTAGTTACATGCACATCGAAACACACAGTGAAATACATCTTTTTGCATAGTGTTCTGGGGGCAGCCCGCAAGTGTCGCCACGCTTCTGGCACCAGCATAGCATACCCATAACTTCCTAACCCGTACGTCTTTGGAATGTGGGAGGAAACTGGAGCACCCGGGGGAAACTCATGCAGACACAGGGAGAACGTACAAACTCCTTACAGACAGCGGCTGGAATTGAACCCAGGTTGCTGACACTGTAAAGTGTTACGCTAACCACTACACTACCGTGCAATCTGCCACCTTCTAGCACCAGTTTACCTGCTATATCCCTTTGAGATTTCTTGTTGTCTATCTCTTTCCCCGGTTACGTTCTGACCCAGCTTTTTATTATTGGTGAAATTGGGTGTAAAGCACTCAGTCTCCTCAGTTAATTCATCGACGCAGACTGCAAATCGCCAGAACCTAAACATTGATCCTAGTTATCCCCTACTGTCCATAAAGAAGACATTTATTCCTACTCTCGGTTAACCAATTCACAATGTAAATTAACATATTCCCTTTGATCCCAAGAGCACTAATCTTATTGAACAACCTTTTGTATGAAAGATTGTCTTTTGAAAAGCAATAGACATTATACCCACCCTGCTAATTTCATCCTCACACTAGCCGGATAAACCTCATTTATCTCTAAAGCCATATTAACTCTGTTTAAACTGATTCTGTTTATAACATCCTCTGATGCTGAAGGTCAATTAATTATTTCAAAACTGACATGGTTTCTTAAGAGTCAAGTTACAGATCAGCTTAGATGGAGTAGGAATGAGTAATGAGTAGAGTATCAGGATAATTTAGTTGCAGATTATGAACAATTCTTAAAGGAAAGCAACATCTTTATGATAAACCACTTGGCATTTTATTTTTAGATGAGAGCTGTGAGAAGAAAGAGTGGTGCATTATTGTTGCCATGGTGATAGCACCTGAATCTGATGCTATCATGGATTCTGATGTGATTTATGTCAAACAATCAGTTGATTATATCAACTGAATGCTGTTTTCTGTTTTTCTGCAAAGTGTTTGCAAATGTTTGCACCAGGTGCAGGTGTTGGGAAGGGGGGTACCTTCCAATTTGTGACTGCCACACCTGGAATTTCCTTGGTGCCACTCTCAGTTGGTGAGAGACTTGCAGTCCGGTCCCAGACCTGCCCCAAATCCAGTCCCAGTCCTGGAGGTTTTCACCAGTGTTACAGTGCCAGTAAGGGAAGTGGTTCACAGTAGGTCACTCAACAACCCACAAAAGAAGTGGTGACATCAGAAAATCCTCCTAGCCCAAGGATTTGCAAATTCAGTCAGTTGTGTGGAAAAGATGGCCAGATTGGTAGAATTTATACAAGCTTTCTCCTGAGGCTGCCTCTTTGTCACTCTTTCTTTCTCTCTTTCTCTCTTTTCTTTCTCTTTGACTCTTTCTCTCTTTTTCTTTTCCCTTTCTCTCTCACACACACCCCTCTCTTTCTTTCTGCGTGCCCCTTTTTCTCTTTTCTTTGCCTCCCTCTGCTCCCCCCTTTCTCTCTCTGTCTCTCTCACACACACACACACACACACACACACACACCCACACACACACACACAAATGCATGCACGCAGACACACAGACACACACAAACAACAAATGCGTACATGTACACAGACACACAACAAATGCGTGCATGCACACACACACACAGACGTACACATCAAACGTGTGCACTTACACACATACACGCACATCAAATGCGTGCATGCGCGTGAGCATTCTCTCTCTCTCTCTCTCTCTCTCTCTCTCTCTCTTGCTCTCGTCCTGTACAGACATTACAAAGCATGAGAGAACATGATGAATTAAGATCTGTAATTTATTTTCGATCTGGCAGTGTGTGTACCATATTGCTACCAAGTCCAGCAATTGTTCTTCAGAGTAACGAAGCAACAGACAGTAATGGAGAATGGACTGTGTGTGAAGGAGCAGTGGCTACTTAATTCAGGTCATTTTGTTTCACTGTACACCGAGTGAAGCCACTGAAACAGCTTCAGTCAAGGATTTTGTCTTTCCCTGGATTGATTGATTTGTAGCTTGTTCCTTAGTAAATCTATTATCCAGCTGTGTGTTGTGCCCCATTTAAACCTGGCAACTTAGAGGAGTCAAAGTTTGCCTGTATTGAATACCTCCTGCATCCAAACCTCACACCCTCTGGCTAACCAGGACATGACAGACTCAGGCTCATGTAATGAGATGCCATCTGCGGCATTTACACCTGGTGTTCAGAGATTACTTACACTGGCTGAATAAATCTGATTTACCACCCTGATAATGACTCAGGAGCAGCAAGACAGAAAAGAAATGCTTTGGAGTTGGGAAAGAGGGAAGAGTTTCCCTCCAATTCTGTCAAATGTAGCTCTGCCACAGATTCTCATTGCCAAGATGCAGCCGAGCAGACTGAGGTGGGCAGACTGTTGGCTGGATAGGCATCTGCCATCAGACCATGGCTGGGGAAGGGAGCAGAGGGACAGGGCAAAAGACTGCTGGATCCAACAGTTCACCCCTCCCTTCAGCAGCTGAGTTAAACGTAAAGTGATGATTAAATCGGGGGTCATTGTCTTGAAATAATGCTCAAATCACCAAAACTCCCCTGAGAGTGGATAGGCAGTCAGACACTGCCCTCCCACCCCAGACACAGCCTCTGTTCAACCAGTTAGATGTGGTGGTAAGAAGATTTGACACATTTTTTCCATCCCAGCCCAACCAAATGCATTGATTTATTTAGGGTTAGAAACAGAAAATTGTGGGAATACTCTGCACAGATGCTGCCTGACTTGCTGAGTGTTTCTGGCATATTCTGTTTTATTCTCAGATCCTCAGCATCTACCGTTTTTTGGTTTTTTTTTTGATGGTTAATGTTCAGTTTGGAAACCTCAAAGTTCTGTGTGAAGTTAACAGACGCGCACACCACTGTGTGATGTGAGCTAAAGCACATGCATTGTGAATGAATATGTGGTGGAAAATATCTCATTATTTTTTTCAGCAGTCATCCTTTGTAAGGAATGCAAGATGTGTCAGTGAAGAGACAAGTCATCACAGCCTGTCCCTTTCAAACTGTGTTTCGTAGGCCGTAATGTAGGATGGTTGGAGTTAGACTCTGCTTCAGGACTTGTTACCTGCCTTAACACTTCCTGACATTCAATGACATTCCTATCACTGAATCCCCCACTATCAATATTCTGGGGGTTCCCATTGACCGGAAACTGAACTGGAGTAGCCATATACACAATGTGGCTACAAGAGCAGCTCAGAGGCTAGGAATCCTGCAGCAAGTAACTCACCTCCTAACTCCCTAGAGCCTGTCCATCATCTACCATGCTTAGGTCAGGAGTGTGATGGAATTCTCTCCACCTGCTTGGATGAGTGCAGCTTCAACAACACTCAAGAAGCTCAACACCATGCAGGTCGTAGCAGCCTGCTTGATGGGTACCCCATTCACAACCATTCACTCTCTCCCACCACCGATACACAGTAGCAGCGGTTTGTACCATCTACAGGATGCACTGCAGCAACTCACCAAGACTCCTTAGAGCACACCTTCAAAACCCATGAACTCTCCCAGTTAGAAGGACAAGGGCAGCATAAACATGGGAACACCATCACCTGGAAGTTGCCCTCCAAGCCACACACCATCCTGACTTGGAAATATATCGCCGTTTCTTCACTGTCGCTGGGTCAAAATCCTGGAACTCCCTCCCTAACAGCATTGTGGGTATCACGAAGGCAGCTCAAATCCACCTTCTCGGCATCTAGCGATGGGCAACTAAATGCTGGCTCAGCCTGTGAAGCCCACATCCCCTGAATGAATATTAAAAAAACAGCGGAGCGAGGTGAGGTGTTCCTACAACCAATGTTCACTGATGGAGTTAAACTGGTAAATTGGTTTATTATTGGCACAGTGAAAATGTTGGTTTTGCATGCTGTCCGTACAGATCATTTCATCACATCAGTACATAGTACATCCAGGTAGTACAAGTGAAAAGCAATAACAGAATGCAGAATATAGTGTTATAGTTACAGAGAAAATGCAGTGCATACAGACAATAATGTGCAAGACAGCTTGTGATTGTGAGGTCAAAAGTCCATCTTCTCGTTATAACTGAGGTGAACCATTGAGGTCTATCTACATTTGTCTGTGTTTTAGGGAGGACCTGATAGACTTACATAATATTATGAGAGGTATAGATAAGGTAAATACTCAGACACTTTATGCCATGGTGAGGTGTATCTAAGACCAGAAGCAATAAGTCTAAGTTGGGAGTAAGTGGTTTACAGAGAATCTGAGAAAAGATGTTTACACCCAGAGGGTGGCTGCAATCTGGAACGTGCTGCCTGAGGGAGTGGTGGAGACAGAGACTCTCACAACATATACATATCTGGACGAGCACTTGAACTACCAAGTGCTAGTAAGTGAGACTAGTATCAATGGGTACTTGGCATGGATGGTGTGGGCTGAATGGCCTGTTTCTGTGCCGTACACCTCTATACAATGGGGATTGAGTCCACGTGATCCATGACATAATTTTGCAGTTTGATAGCAGTAATGCTGAGTGGGATTCAACCATCACCCTGTACACGATGGAGAAATGGCAATGAAGATGTCACATGACGTAACAGCATCACATTGAAGAATCTTACATCCTTCACAACCTGGGGAGTTACATCTGGTGAAGTAAAACTATAGACATAGTTCTAAAGAAGGAAATGGTATAAGAAAAGTGTGACACAGCAAGGTTCCAGAAACAGCAAAGGGATAAATGAAGATCTGTTTTGGTTGTCCGTTGAAGGATTAGTCTTGGCCAAAGCTCTGGGATTGTCCCCTTTAGCTATTGGAGCTGATGAACAAGATTGATTTAGAAAAATTTGACTAGGGCAACAATGTTTCTTTAAATGTTCAATTACCAATTCGAAAAGGGCAATAATAGTAATTATTGCCAATCTGTTGCAGTCCTCCGCTGGTGGCAGCCCAGTCCTCCTACCCACAATGAGTGAGGCTTTTGTTAGTCAACTTGCTTGGAACCAGCCTGCTCTGAAAACCTTGGAGTCCTGTGTGCCACTGTATGGATCAGGCACTGCTATGTCAGTTCACAAGAACACAAGACAAAAGGAGCAGGAGTAGGTCACCCAGCCCCTCGAGCCTGCCCTGACATGCAATGTGATCATGGCTGATCTATGCTGGCCTCAACTCCTCTTCTGTGCCAGTTCCCCATTGCCCTCAACTCCTCGATCTTTCAAATATTTATCTACCTCCGCCTTAAATATATCTAACGATCTGGCTTCCACCACTCTGGGGTGGGGGTGGGGGGGAGAGAATTCCAGAGATTCTCTACCCTCTGAGAGAAGACATTTCTACGCACCTCAGTTGTAAATGACCACCCTTTAAATTGTAACTATGTTTCCCCTGATTGTGACTCTCCTACTCGTGAAAACATCACAAAATCTACCCTGTCAACCCCTCTTAGGATTTTATGTGTTTGAATAAATCACTCTCATTTTTTCAAGGAATACAGACCTAAACTGTTTAGCCTCTCTTGATGACAACTCAAGACACACCCAGTCCCAAGCCAGACCTCAGATTGCAGGCAATCAGTAGTGAGAGTTGCTGATACCTCCATCCCTTAGAAGGTGCTGGCACTGACAGCTGTGTGCAGTAACATGGTGATCCGCTGCTACCTTTTTGTTCAAGGTTGTTTGATGTTTGCCAAAACAGATTGAGGATTTAAGGTTTCTTTACTCTCCTTGGTTCAGCCAGTAAAAGATTAAGGTCCAAAAACTTGACTTAAAGACTGACTGAGTCCATTCACTCCCAAGTAAAAAGGATTCTTGCCTAGAAACTGGACTTCACCTTCTTTGGTGGTGCTTAACATGTGTAAGGCAGAAACACCTGATAGGATCCACCCTTCCAGATATTTGTGAATTCGTGTAAATATGTTACAAGCAGTGCCATTGCTAGCTTGCACACAGAACCATGGTCTGAAACAGGAGATGTGTGGTTCCCGGTGGGAGCTACATAAAGAACTCACACCTCCCACGGCATTTGTACACTGATTACTGGGAGGATAAAGAACTCTCCACAGGGCAGCTATTCCACAGTTGTGGGAAAGGCTGCCATGTTGGAGGGGGAGAGGGGATGCAAGCTCTCTTGTGTGTCTGGACACTCCCCGGGTGATGACCTGATCCCAATCAAGCCCCACGCTGTGAGTGGACCTGCAAGGTGCGAGCCGGTCACGGGGTCAGTGGTGACAGCACAGCTGGGATGTGATCCATATGGGAAGGGTGTGGACAGTGGATGGAGACAGCTGATGCAGTGCATTATCCTGACCAGTGAAAACAGAGGCCTAGTGACCTTGCAGTCCAGACCCTCCCTTCTGATCCCTGTGCAATGCAGACCTGGGATTCTTGTGAGTGATTGACCATGGTCATAGATCAAACCCAAAATCTCCAAATTCTGCTGGCAACAGAGGAAATGTGTGGTGCGTGACCAGTGATGTCACCAAGTGTGTGACGGACACCAGAAGAATCTGAGGTGGATCAGACACAGAAGGGCCTGGGGAAATTTCCCGATGGATGTGATTTCACCTTGAACTGATCGCCAGCACACTCGACACTAGATGAAATCATTTCAATGAGAAATGGCTGCAAATTGATCCAATACCTAGGCTTCAATTTCTTACATGCTTCTAATCTTTCTAACCTATAAATAAGCCATGAGCACATATTGTGACCATTTCCGATTTGATAAATTGGTTACGTACTTGAAGTTCAATTTGATTAAAATTTACCATGATAAGCATGATGACACTTGCACTCCTTTGGAGTAAAATGATTGTCAAGTATTTGCATCAGCAGTGGAGTGGCTCTGTGTGCAGTCTAGTTACCTAATAATTGATTGATGTTAGGGCTTCACTATTTCTACCAATGGCCTGGGTGTTAAGTGACCTGGTACTAAGTTACACCGGGACCACTCCGGAGTTAAGTAGGAGATTGCAGAATGGGTGACCATGTGAACTAGTGCACAGGGGAAAACAGGCTCACATCTGACGGAAAACATTTCTAATGAAGTCAACAGTAGTAAAGTGCGCAAGGCAAAAATTAGTCAGAACTACACTGGGCTCTGAACCACACTGTTGAGAGGGAAGGAGACTTGTGTGTGCGTAACTCACCGAAGGTCCATAAACAGTGCTGAGCAGCTTCACTGAAAGTAACCTGAGTTCTAGGAAGCTCTCCCAGAGCAACTCAACATCAAAAGGTCCCCCTCATTTGAGACTCTCCCACTATTGAAAACATCTCGACATCTACTCTGTTTCAATAAGGTCACTCCCCCCCCCCCCCCCCCCCCCCCCACCATTCTTCTAAACGCCATAGAATACAGACCCAACCTATTTAGCCTCTCTTGATAGGACAATCCTCTCATCCCAGGAATTAGCCTGGTGAATCTCTTTTGGCTGGGCTAAGATGCTATCATATCCCTTCCTAGATAAGGGAACCAAAATTGTGTGCAGTCCTCAACATGTGGCCTCATCCACACCCAGTACAGCTGTAACAAAACTTCCCTGTTTCAAAACTCCATTTGACCTGCTGTCCCTGCCTGCTAACTTTTTTGTGATTCATAGGTAGGAAGGGGCAAAGCCATGGAACAATGCGAGGAAAAGGTTAGGGGTTTTCAAATGGAGCCAATGCAGGAACAAGAGGGGAGCGGAGTGGCACAGAAGTTAGGATACAATAGGATTAAGTATACAGAAGGACAGAAGAGTTGCCAGAAGTACATGTTTGGAGATGGCAGCAGTAAGGACGAGAGCTTTGGAAGCTGGAGAGTTGAATCAGATAAAGCAGGAAGGGACAAGGCATCTCTCAGGCAGTCTGCCAGACCATCACCTGCTCCTCTACCTCGAAGGAGCTCTGTGGCAATGTCCCAGGTACCAGGAAGGGGCACTTACGACAAAGGAAATAGTAAGCCTGAGTGACAAAATTCTGTATATCAGGGAAATCTTTCAAAAGCTTTTTCATTTAACTTTTAACTTCTGCACATTTTGCATCATTCCCCTTGTCCTCACCTACCACCCCACAAGCCTTCACATCCAACATATCATTCTCCACAACTTCTGCCATCTCCAACAGGATCCAACCATCAGGCACCTCTTCCCCTCCCCTCCTCTCTCCACTTTCCTCAGGGATCGTGCTCTCTGTGACTCTCTTGTTCGCTCGTCCCTTCCCATCGATCCCCCTCCAGGCACTGATCCCCGCAACCGCGCTAAGTGCTACACCTGTCCCTACACCTCCCTCACCACCATTCAGGGCCCTAAACATTCTTTCCAGGTGAGGCGGTCCTTCACACATGAATCCATCAGTGTCATTTATTGCATCCGGTGCTCCTGGTGCGGCCTCCTCTACATAGGTGACACCTGATGCAGATTGGGGGATCACTTTGTTGAGCACCTTCGCTCCATCCGCCACAACAGCCAGGATCTCCTGGTGGCCTGCCATTTTAATTCCACTTCCCATTCCCACACCAACATTCTGTCCACTGCCTCCTCTACTGCCACATTGAGGCTAGACTTATACTCCACCTTGGTAGTCTCCAACTTGATGGCAGGAACATCGATTTCTCTAACTTCCGGTAACCATTGCCCTCTGTCCCCCTTTGTTTTCCTTTATCCCACTGGGTCCATCATCCTTTCTCTTTCCCCTCCCCGCCCTCTCGATCTGCCCTTCACCCACACACACTCCTCCCTCCGCTTCCCCTCCTCACCTCCTTTCCCTTCTTCCATGGTCCACTGTCCCCTCCTATCAGATTCCATCTTTGTCTCTCCCACCTATCACCTCCCAGCTTCTAATATCGTTCCCACTCTCCCCCTCCCCCACTTGCCCACCTTCCCCCCTCACCTGGACTCACCTGTCATCTGCCAGCTCATGCTCCTCCCCCTCCCCCCACCCTTTGATTCTGGCTTCTAGAGAAACTGGCTTCTCCCCTTTCCAGTCCTGATGAAGGGTCTCGACCTGAAACGTCGACTGTCCATTTCCCTCCATAGATGCTGCCTGACCCATTGAATTCCTCCAGCATTTTGTGTATTGCTAGAGATAATATGGCCCAGAACAGAGAAATTCAGGGAAAATTATTTCTGACAGGTTTGCACTGTATCTCCGAACAGTAAAACAATTAGATCTGCCTCAGTGTTTCTTTTCCAAATAACTCCTGCACCTGTAAAGCACCAAACTTTAATAAACTAAATTAAGTCTTGAAGGTCCAAACCAATTTCTGTCATTTTCAGGAGTACCTATCTCTTTGCAGTTCAAGGTCAAATTAATAAGAGGCCTCCTTTTCTTTATCATCGCCGCGAGGTGATGTTGCAGCTCTGTAGAACTCTGGTCAGACCACACTTGGAGAATGGTGTTCAGTTCTGGTCGCCTCATTATAGGAAGGATGTGGAAACTTTAGAGAGGGTGCAGAGGAGATTTACCAGGATGTTGCCTAGATTGGACAGCATGTCTTATGAGGATAGGTTGAGCGAGCTAGGGCTTTTCTCTTTGGACAGAAGGAGGATGAGAGGTGACTTGATAGAGGTGTACAAGATGATAAGAGGCATAGATCAAGTGGATAGACAGAGACCTTTTCCCAGGGCGACAATGGCTAACACAAGCGGACATAATTTTAAGGTGACTGGAGGATGGTGTAAGGGGGATGTCAGGGGTAAGTTTTTTACACAGAGAGTGGTGGGTTAGTGGAACGCACTGCCGGCAGAGGTTGTGAGGGCAGATACATTAGGAACATTTAAGAGACTCTTAGCTAGACACATGAATGATAGAAAAATAGGGGGCTATGTGGGAGGGAAGGGTTAGATACATTTTAGAGCAGGATAAGATGTCGGCACAACATTGTGGGCTGAAGGGCCTGTACTGTGCTGTAGTGTTCTATGTTCTATGTGTCCCAGTAGCGAGATGGTGCCATCCTAGAGTTTGAATACAAAAGCCATTCAGATGTGAAAAGGATCCAACAATTACATAGGAATTGAAACAAATCAGAGAGGCAAGTTTACAGCAGCAATATTTGTCTGCAAACAAAAAATGAGCTGCTGGAGGAACTCAGTGGGTCAGGCAGCATCTGTGAAAACAAAGGGATAGGCAACACCTTGGTCAAGACCCTGCATCAGGACTGAGAGTATAGAGGGGAGATAGCCAGTGTAAAGAGGTCAGGGGAAGGTGTGAGGCGGGAGCTGGCGAGCGATAGGTGGATCCAGGTGAGGAGGGAGTTGATGGGCAGATAGAGGCAGGAAGGGGGAGGGATGGGTGAAGGTAGAGACAGAGGCTGGGAGGTGATTGGTGGAGACAACAAAGGGCTGTAGATTATTTAATCTGGTCAGGAAGGAAGGTGATGAGTTGAACCAGATAAGGGCGGCTTGGTGGGCAGATGGGGGCAGTGGGGGGAGGGGAACTGCTCACAGCTCCAGAAACCTGGGTTCAATCCTGACCTCCGATGTTGTCCGTGTGCAGTTTTTCCACGTTCTCCCTGTGACCGCACGGGTTTTGGGTGATCTGGTTTCCTCCTACATCCAAAAGATGTGCAGGTTGGTTGGTTAATATTCCACTGTAAATTGTGTGTAGATGGGTGGTAGAATCTGGGGGCAGTTGATGGGAATGTGGGAGAAATAAAATGGGTTAAGGTAGGATTAGTGTGAATGGGTGGTTGATGGTGGTCACGGATTCAGTGGGCCAAATGGCCTGTTTCCATGCTGCATCTCTCTATGACTCGATAATTCTACCTGGTTGGCAGCTCTAACCGTGACCATGTATTAGATAAGATAAGATAAGATAAGATTTCTTTATGAGTCACATGTACATCGAAACACATAGTGAAATACACCTTTTGCGTAGAACGTTCTGGGGGCAGCCCGCAAGTGTCGCCATGCTTCCAGCGCCAACAAAGCATGCCCACAACTTCCCAACCCGGACATCTTTGGAGTGTGGGAGGAAACCGGAGCACCCGGAGGAAACCCACACAGACATCCAGGGAGAATGTACAAACTCCTTACAGACAGTGGCCGGAATTGAACCCGGGTTGTTGGCGCTGTAACAGTGTTACGCTAACTGCTACACTACCGTGCCTGCCAAAACCATGTAAAGAAACACATTGTGAGTTGGGTGACATTTTCTCTGGGTCTCTGCCTGCAGTGGCCTGATAAAGGAGAGTAGCCTGGAGATTCAGCAGCCTTCCTCCTTGGGTGTGGGGAGTGGACGCATCGGTGCTGACACTGGTGACCACAAGCAGCCCCGTGAATACTTCTTAATACTTGCTCCTGTGTTCATGCTTCACCTCAGAAGGAAGTGCACTGAGCAAGCAGCCAGAAAGTGCAGTTAGCACAGAATTAAGAGAAGCATCCACGCTGAATAAATACATTCAGGGAATGATTTGAATGAACCTGAAGCAAAAGGAAAACAAAAGCACTGACATGGAATTAAGCAATTTATCATCTTTGAGCTGAATACTTGCACAGAACTCATTAAACAGACTGATCATGACGAGGCTGACAATCTGAATCGCTTGAGGACACAATGGTATCATTTGTATTGCATCTGAAGATGGTGTTTCACAAACCCCTCCAGTTACATCCCAAAACATGAAATCTGGTATCAAAAAGCAGAATGTAATTACTAGCTGGAGGCAGTGGATGTTCCATTTAGGTTTAATTACAGTTATATTTGTTCAGTGCTGTCAGACCTGCCTTGCTGAGAACTGTAAAGAAATACCATGGAGATACCAGAGGCTGTGAGAGGGTTGAAATGCACTGTCACTGGGAGAGGAGTATTCTGTTCAATGCAAATTTGCATTTGGCTGACATAATTACAAAGTATTTGCTATGCGAAATGTTGCTTGCTATCAGACAACCTTTAAACCAGTTGAGACAATACTGAGACACAGTGGATGCTGAAATCTGAAGCCAAACGGTGAAGTGATAGAAATACTCAGCAGGTTGGACAGCATCTGTGGAGAGCGATGAATAGAGTGTATGTTTGAGACAAATGACCTTTCATTAGCACTGTTTGACCTGACATATTGAATCTCTTCCTCTGTTCATCCATGCTGAAATTTCCATGCAGTAATGTTTGTTTTTGTTTACTTGTCTTTCATGCCAGCTGAGAACTCAGAGAAGTGGAGAATGAGAGGTAGGAGCTCATTCTGGGATTAGTCCTGTGAGGAATGACAATCCTTCTGGCAGTTACCTTGACAACCTCAGTTATAAAATTACCGAGGTAAGGTTCGACTATTTTGAGGCAGTGTTCTGTGATAACGTCCAGGATCTGACAGGGTGATTCAGGCTCAGATTGTCCTGACCTTCTCTGGTCCTTATACTAATGGCCAATCTTGCTGCTCGAAGCTGACCTAGAACTGAATGATGAGTGTGGCCTTGTCATGAGAGCAGGTCAGAACAAACCTTGTCTATGAAGCACCCCCTAGATAGATTTGTCATTAAAAAAAACATAAATTGTTGGAAACACTCCGCAGGTCATGCAGCATCTGTGAAGGGAGAACCAGAATTAACATTTCAGGTTTGGTGAATGGTCTTTGAACTGAAACATTAACTGTTTCTCTTTCCACAAATGCGGCCTGACCTGCTGAGTGTTTCCAGCATTTTCTGCTTTTATTTTAGATTTGGTAAATTATAATAGATCTGGCAGAGAGCAGCTTGCAATGCGTCGCCACACTGCGGCACCATCTTGCATCATCTGTAGCATTTGCAGTTCTTTTGAGTTCCATGTGAAGGTTTATCATCTGTCAAAGCTGTCAAGGTTTTCTAATCTCTCTGAATGTCTTAACATGGAATGTAGAACAGTACAGCATAGGATCAGGCCCTTCAGCCCATTCTGTCTGAGCCAACCTTGATGCCAATATAAATTAATCCCATCTGTCTGCACATGGTCTATATCCCTCCATTCCCTGCCTGTTCATGTGTCTGTCTAAATTCCTCTTAAACATTGCTCTCGTACCACCTTCCCTGGCAGTGTGTTCCAGGCACCTACCACTCTCTGTAAAAAAACTCAACCCTTTAAACTTTCCCCCTCTTACCTTAAAGCTATGCCCTCTCGTATTTGACGTTTCTACCATGAGAAAAAGGCTCTGATTCTCTACCCTATCTATGTCTCTCGTAACATTTGAAAACTATTAAAACTGACACAAATAATTTAAACGTTGAAAATGAAAATTTAAAAAACCCACCTAGTATGCTTAAAAACACTGTTAAATAATTAAAACATCACTGCTAACTCAAATAATTAAAAATAACATAAATTAGCTTATTCTGACTTCCTGGCATCCGCACAATTGCTCTTCAGACCAGTGACCTCACAGATGCTGTGGTAGCTTTAATCTGCACGGAGTCCTGTGGCACAGCACAGCCAAGATTGGACCTTCCGACCTCGCACTAGAGTTGTATAAACCGGCTTTATCCAGCAGACAGGCTTGAACTATCATTAATTAACTATGTAGATTGGTTCCAAACATCACCAGGAGCCCATGTGCAATTTTAACCCAGAGTGAGTGCTGTGTATCGTCAGCTCTGGTCTGGCAGACCTGGACAGAACCAGATCCTGAGACAGATCTGTCCAAGGCCGAATCCAGGGCCAAATGCATCCAATAAAGGGTTCTCAGCCAGATTTGCCCAAAACTGGATCCTCAGCCAAACCTGTCCAAGGCTAGCTCCTGGGCCAATCCTATCTGGGACTGAATTCTGGGCCACTCCTACCCAAGACTGAATTCTGGGCCAAACCCATCCTAGGCTGATTCAGAACTAGTGTTAAATCCTGACTGTCCATATTGCATGCTGAGTTACACCTGTCCAAGTCTGTGCAGCGTGACAAACCCTCCAGAGGTGGATACCTGGCCAAAAAAAAACAGAAGGGAATTTATTTACATTGCAGCTTTCTTTGGAACTCATAAAGAGGTCCTGGACTTTCTTTGCATGAAGCTATATCCCATTCCCTGCCGGGCAAGGTTCTCGAGGACCCACAACCGTCTTCTCTGTCATGAGCACCTCCTGCCACCCACCAGCCTTGAACCTTCGGCTAGGCAGCTCTCAGGTTAGGGCCTACACCTCAGGCCATTCTCTGCACTCCCCCGCGTCCTTCCAGACACCCCATTAATATCACAATCTCTACCTCAGTCTGCATCTCCTATCTGTGCCTCTTAAACTCTTGTTGCCATGCTCTTAACAGATTTCCATAATAAATATTGATGTCCACAATCATAATGGAAGTGCTAATATAACTTCAGACTAATCTGGCCACTGAATCACCATGAGGGTCTCCAAAAACACTCGGAAATTTTGATCTCCCACTTTTGGTAACCAAAATATTTAACATCCAAATGAGATTTCAGTAAGAATTTGATAAATTTACGTCCTTCACAGCATGAAACTTGCATTTATCAGGTGAATTTTTCTGCACTTTACTATCTTCATTAAGGTTTTTACTTGAAGACCTCAACAGGTTTGAGTTAAAGGTTTTACCTAGAGCTGTTCCATTAAGCAACTGACCTATTTCCGAGGAGGCCCCTGTGTTTTCTTCTCAGCTTCACCGTAGGATTGCCATTATTTAGTATCTGGCTTTTATATTCAAAGGTTTTACAAAAATATTTGAAGAAAAGTAAGATGATTATTACCAAAATCTTCACTGCAGTAGTCAGGTATGTACCTTTGTTTCCCAAAAGGGAGGTTATCCAGGTCGTTGGGTCTGTGTGTGTGTGAGAGGGAGAGAGAAAGATTCAGAAAGAAAATCGCAGTAACCCAGAAACTGTCCTTCCATCAGCCCTGTTGGAACCTACGGGTCTCTCTGTTTTCATCTGCTTATGAGCACCATTACTTCACTTGCATGGTTTAAAGTTAGAAAAGGATCAATGGAAGAAAACAGGAGCAGGAGTAGGCCACTCAGCAGCTCAAGACTGCCCTGCCATTCAATATAATCAGGGCTGATCTGCCCCAGGTTCTAGACTCCCCGTCTATGAGAAACATCCTCCCACCATTCACCCCGTCAAGCTGTTTAACACATTATTTATGTTTTTATGAGCTCACCTCTCATTCTTCCAAACTATAGGGAATATTAGTCTAGCCTGCTTAATCTTCCTTCAGAGGATAATTCCCCATTCCAGGAGCAGGGATTAACGACATTTTGCTGCATTCTCTCTAAGGCAAGTTTATCCTTCGTGAGGGAAGGTGATACACACTACACCAGGAGAAATCTCTTCAAGATCTGATGTCAGTATACCTCTTAAACTACCCACCTGCCCACCCCATCAGGCACCTCCTGCCCCCCCTCCCACAGAGTCTGTGGATCCCACGTCTGCCACATCAGTCTCCTCAGAAGCCATGTAAGTGGAGTGGGAGGAAGTCATCCTCGATCCTGAGGTACTGTCTAAGAAGAAGAAGGTAAGTGGAGACACAAGAGAGTGCAGATGCTGTAATCTGGAGCAACACACACTGTCGGAGGAGCTCAGCAGGTCAGGCAGCAGGAGGTAGAGGGATGGTCGACCTTTCAGGTCAAGACACTGCAAAAATGGAGGAACAGGATCTTCTCTCTCTGCATGGAATGTCAAGCTCAGAATGTGCAGAGGTTGGCAGGACATCCATGATCTGACACTGACAATGATTGACGTGTCTGAGGAAGATATCAGTGCCACTGGGGCTCAACTCCAGCCTTGGTCCCCACTACTGGAAGGAGGAAGCTGAGGTGTGACCTCATGGAGGCCAACCAATATGAACATGGAACTAAATCTTCAAATAAAGAGCATGCTTTTAAATGTCTCATTTCACAACACAGAAGACAGGAACAAGAGTGGTCTATTTAACCCCTTGTGAACATGCCATCATTCAGTGGCTCATCTGTGACCTGGCTCCATATAATAATCTTCTCCCTACTTCTCCTAACAATAGCCCTTCTATCTCAGGTTAAAAATGAATGATTGATCTGTTTCTGGTTGGTCACTCAGGGTGGTCTGGTGAATGACTGACCTAGCACCAATTGCTATTTGTGGAAAAGTACCAAAGTTCTGTCTCCCTCTAACTCGTACATGTGTTTCCTGATTTCACTTCTAAGTTTTTAGATTATGCCCCCTGGTTCTTCAACTTCCATACCAACAATAACAGTTCCTTTCTCTCCACCTTTTCAATATTTATTAGTATCTTGGAAACTGCAATCAAATCATCACACAGTCATCGAAATTTCACAGAATGCCACCTCAGTTTCTTTAACATCTCCTTTCGCTTTACAGCTAAAACCTCACCGTGTGTCAAAGCAATTCACAGCTAAAGGAGTACTTCAGATGTGCGGCTACTGTCACAACGCCAGAAAATTGCACATAGCAAGGTGCCACAAACAGTACTGAGAAGACTGACCAGTTCATCTGTTTCGGGATCACTGGTTAAATCACCACGAAAAATTTCTTGATGCAGGATCTTGACCCAAACCGTCGGCAATTCCTATCTCCCCCACAGATGCTGCTCGACCCACTGAGTTCCTCCAGAAGTTTGTTTCTTGCTCCAGATTCCAGCGTCTGCAGTCTCTTGTGTCTCCACAAAAAATTTCTTATTTTCTTCAATAAGACAAAGGGAAGTGAGGGCTCACCCTCCAACCAGTCCCGGTGAGAGGGAGGCATTGCCTTTGTACTGTACTGAAGTGTCAGCTATATCATGAAGCCAAGTTATGAGCGTGGGGCTTGAACCCAAATCTTTGCAACTCCATGGACACTGAGGCAAACCGGACGCTGATGTAAGGTTTTCCACCTGCCATGCTAATTCTCTTTCCTCTCTCTTCAGATGCTGCCTGGCCTGTTTTTACTTCAGATTTCCATTTTTTTTGTTTGCTCTTTGACACTTAAGGGCAATGCACCGACAAATCTAATTAACAACAGAGGGACAAATATACCTTGGCTACTATTGGACATCTGCAGTTGCTGTGGAAGGATAGGTCAGGAGATGGGGCTGAGATCTGGAGGTAACAAGTTGTGACAAATTTGGTAACTCCCACCCAGTCTTCACCATCTGTGGATAGGGGTGAGCACTGAGCACCTTTGGTGCTTTGCTTCCCTGTGTCTGGGGAAACCCAGTAAGCTGAAGCACTCTTGTCTCCAGAAGGATGGAAACAGTGCCATTGTAATAGACTGCACCTTCGCTGATCTGTAAAATTCGGCGGGATCAATGTTGGAGGGAACTCTCCTTGTGTCCTGATGCAGGGTTTTGACTCGAAACATTGACATATCCTTTCCCCCCAACAGATGCTGCTCGATCCGCTGAGTTCCTCCAGCAGATTGTTTATTGCTCCAGATTCCAGCATCTGCAGTCTCTGTGTCTCCATGTGTAACTGCCTGCAACATGCCAAACACAAGTTTTAATTCCTAGATTCCTGTGAACTAGGTAATGTGTCCCTGATTTTGAGCTAGATGTTGAAATAAATCCTTTTAATTTATGTGGCCACCTATTTAATGTTAAATCAGAGATGGACAGACAACCTTTCAGAGGCTTTCAGATTAATTACCATAGCCAAGGCATACCTACTTTAAACACATGAACCTCATGAATCTGTTACTGTTCAACTTTTCCTTCTGATTTGCCTGACCCAACAGTTCACCTGACCTGTTAATGAACAGCAGTGTGGCAGGAAAAGCCACTGTCACACAGTTACAATGACCTGAGTTCAATACTGACCTCCGGCGCTCCAGCGCCTGTGGAGTTTGCATGTTCTCCTTGTGACCTCTGGGTTTCCTCTGGGTTCTCCGGTTTCCTCCCACACCCCAAAGACGTACTGGTTGGTAGGTTAACTGCTCACAGTGAATTGCCCCCAATATGTGTAGATGGGTGGCAGGAGAATCCACGTGGAATTGAAGGGGACGTGAGAGAGAATAAGTTACAGAGAAGTAATTGGAGGAAATGGGATTACCCTGGAAAACCAGCATAGACTGAATGAACCGAATAACCTCCTTCTATATCAGAAGGAAATCTGAAATCTTCAAATTGGTGGCTACGAGAAGCATCTCCAACACTGAGTATGTGGGAACCCTCTCATATATTACCATGTGGAGAGAGGTGCAATTTTCCCAATCTGGGAGGATTCTTTCCTTCCTTTCTGCAAT
This sequence comes from Pristis pectinata, assembly GCF_009764475.1. NCBI lineage: Eukaryota > Metazoa > Chordata > Chondrichthyes > Rhinopristiformes > Pristidae > Pristis > Pristis pectinata. The sequence goes on along the minus strand of NC_067405.1, from coordinate 66,285,232 downwards.
TAAAAATATATTGTATTTTTGCACTCTGAACTTTGAACAGATTTTCTGCTGGGTTTACATGGAAGTCTGCAACTGGCAGTGTGTAATCATTGGTGGCTGTGCAAGATCAGTGCAATTTGTCATAGTTTCTGCACCTCTCTGTAGTGTAGTGGGAGAACGGAGAGGAGGCATGCTTGCTTCTCTGATTTTTTTGACATTCGAAGCTTTATTTCACGTCCAGCGCTAATTGAACCATCAAACTATATTCACATTTCCAATTATGCCTTGTATCAAGCAGCTGGTGGTTTATATGAAAAAACAGAACAATCAAAGGCAGTGCTGGAACTTGCCCCAGCTGAACTCGGCTGTAGGAGAAGGAATTCTGGTCCAAAAAACTTCCATTCATCCCAAAGGCAGTCCTAGTAAATGGCCAGCTGCAAGGATACCATTAACTAACAGTTCCTTCAACACTTGCCAGGGTGCATGGAGGATGTACAGGAGAGGTCAAAGGAACCAGAGTGATAGGTCAAAGGTTGGTTCATTTAGTGTACAAGTAGATGCAGAGTGTAGAAAGACTGTGAGGAAGGATAGGCAGTTGAAAGGGCAAAATTGCAGTCAGTTGGATGGGCTGAAGTTTGTCTACTTTAATGCGAGAAGTATCAGGAACAAGGGTGATGAACTTAGAGCATGGGTAAGTACATGGAACTATGATGTGGTGGCCCTCACAGAGACTTGGCTGTTGCAAGGGCAGGAATGGCTGCTGGATATTCCGGGGTTTAGATGTTTCAAAAGGGACAGGGACAGAGGTGGGGGAGTGGTTTTGCTGATCAGGGACAGTGTCACAGCTGTAGAAAGAGAGGATGTCCTGGCAGGATCGTCCACTGAGTCAGTGTGGGTGGAAGTCAGAAACAGGAAGGGAGTGATCACTCTTTGCAGCAGATAGCAGTAGAGACACTGAGGAGCAGGTCAGGAGGCAGATTTTGGAGAGGTGCAAAAATAACAGGGTTGTTGTTATGGGTGATTTCAACTTCCCTAATATTGATTGGCACCTCCTTAGTGTAAAGGGGATAGATGGGACAGAGTTTGTTAGGTGTGTCCAGGAAGGATTCCTGACAAAATACGTGGACAGGCCGACTAGAGGAGAAGCCGTACTGGACCTGGTACTAGGCGATGAGCCTGATCAGGTTTCAGATCTCTAGGTGGGAGAGCATTTTGGAGACAGTGACCATAACTCCTTGACCTTTACCATAGCCTTGGAGAGGGATAGGAGCAGACGATACCGGAAAGTATTTAACTGGGGGAGGGGGTATTATGATACTATTAGACAGGAACTTGGGAGTGTAAATTGGGAACAGATGTTCTTGGGGAAGTGCACAGCGGAAATGTGGAGGTTGTTTAAGGAATACTTGCATGGGTTTCTGGATAGGTTTGTTCCATTGAGGCAGGGTAAGGATGGTAGAGTGAAGGAACCGTGGTTGACGAGATGTAAAATATCTTGTCAAGAGGAAGAAAGAAGCTTACCTGAGGTTTAGAAAGCATGGATCAGACAGGGCTCTGGAGAGTTACAAGGTAGCCAGGAAGGAGCTTAAGAATGGACTTAGGAGAGCTAGATGGGGGCATGAGAAGTCCTTGGTGAGTAGGATCAAGGAAAACCACAAGGTGTTCTACATGTATGTGAAGAATAGGAGGATGGCTAGAGTGAGGGTGGGACCGACCAGGGATAAAAGAGGAAACATGTGCCTGGAGTCGGAAGAGGTAGGGGAGGTCCTTAATGAATACTTTGCTTTGGTATTCACCAGAGAGAGAGACCTTGACGTTTATGAGGATGGTGTATGACAGGTTGATATGCTAGGGCATGTCGACGTGAGGAAAGAGGATGTGCTGGAAATTTTGAAAAACATTGCGATAGATAAGTCACCGGACTGGATATATCCAAGGTTATTACGGGAAGTGACGGAAGAGATTGCTGCGCCTTTGGTGATGATCTTTGCATCCTCACTGGCCACAGGAGTAGTGCCAGATGAGTGGAGGGTGGCAAATGTTGTTCCTTTGTTTATAAAAAGGGAGTAGGGATAACCCTGGGAATTACAGACCAGTGAGTCTTACTTCAGTGGTGGGCAAATTACTGGAGAAGATTCTTAAAGACAGGATTTATGGGCATTTGGAGAATCATAGGCTGATTAGGGACAGTCAGCATGGCTTTGTGAGGGGCAGGTTGTACCTCACGAGCCTGATTGAATTCTTTGAGGATGTGACAAAGCACATTGATGAAGGTAGAGCAGTCGATATGGTGTACATGGATTTTAGTAAGGCGTTTGTTAAGTTTCCTCGTGGAAGGCTTATTCAGGAAGTCAGGAGGCATGGGATCCAGGGAAACTTGGCTGTGTGGATTCAGAATTGGATTGCCCATAGAAGACAGAGGGTGGTGGTAGATGGAACGTATTCGGTGACCAATGGTGTTCTGCAGGGATCTGTTCTGGGACCCCTGCTCTTTGTGATTTTTTATAAATGACTTCGATGAAAATGTGGAAGGGTGGGTTAGTAAGTTTGCTGATGATACAAAGGTTGGTGGTGTAGTGGATAGTATAGACGGTTGCTGTAGATTACAACAGGATATTGATAGAATGCAGACCTGGGCTGAGAAGTGGCAGATGGAGTTCAACCTGGATAAATGTGAAGCGATAGACTTCGGGAGAACAAATGTGAAGGCAGAATACAAGGTTAATGGCAGGACTCTTAGCGGTGTGGAGGAACAGAGGGATCTTGGGGTCCACATCCATAGATCCCTCAGTGTTGCTGTGCAGGTCGATAGTGTTATTAAGAAGACATATGATCTGTTGGCCTTCGTCAGTCGGGGTATTGAGTTCAAGAGCCACGGGGTGATGTTGCAACTCTATAGAACTCTGGTTAGACCACACTTGGAGTATTGTGTTCAGTTCTGGTCACCTCATTATAGGAAGGATGTGTAAGTTTTAGAGAGGGTGCAGAGGAGATTCACCAGGATGTTGCCTAGATTGGAGATCATGTCTTATGAGGATGGGTTGAGTGAGCTAGGGCTTTTCTCATTGGAGAGAAGGAGGATGAGAGGTAACTTGATAGAGGTGTACAAGATGATAAGAGGCATAGATCAAGTGGACAGTCAGAGACTTTTTCCCAGGGTGACAATGGCTAACATGAGGGGACATAATTTTAAGGTGATTGGAGGAAGGTATAAGGGGGATGTTAGGGGTAAGTTTCTTACACAGAGAGTGGTGGGTGCATGGAATGCACTGCCTGCAGAGGTTGTGGGGGCAGATACATTAGGGACATTTAAGAGACTCTTAGATTGACACATGAATGACAGAGAAATGGGAGGCTATGTGGGAGGGAAGGGTTAGATATATCTTAGAGCAGGATAAAATATCAGCACAGGGCCTGTACTGTGCTGTAATGTTCTATGTTCTATGTTCTATGACTGCAAAGTAACAGGAGTGAAAGGGCAATCTGTAACAACACTTTTAGGATATGGAAATAAGTTTTCCAAATTTACAGATTTCCATGGATGTTGGCATGAATTTTGCACCAGGTTTCATAATTGTTTATGTGTATCTAATAGACACCAGGGTAAGAGTGGAGCTTGCATCGTATGCTTGGCAGGAATCAGTTCTGAATGTGGATCTGGGTTGCCAACTAATCTGATTTGATCGAGCTGACCTGGGTTCAAATTTCTCTGCTCTTCTGCGATGGGATTTTCAGATGTTGCCAAGTGATTATAACTGTGATGTGGAGGATATTGATGCAGTTTAAGCATTGGCAATGGGCAAACAATAGAGGAAACTTTAGGGGCACCTAATACTAAAGAAAAGCTCTTAGGTCCAAGACTTGGCTCTGGTGGCTTGTTACCTCGATATTGCAGCTTTGCCTTTGATCTTCCTGGGTTAATCTCGAGTCCTGTTCACAAGCCCACACACAATGGGACATGGGGCCCCCAATTCTCTCTTTGCCCATGATCTCAAAAAATCTTAATGACACCAACAATGGGATCTTTTATGTTCAGTCCAGAGAGGAATCAGAGACCCAGTTTAACACCGATGGTGTGACACCCCTGCAAGTGCTGCATTGCAGTGCCAATCTAGGCTTCTGTCCACAACTCTCTTATGTGTGACTTAAACCCACAACCTTCTAACTCAGAGCTGATAGAGCTAACAACTGATTGGTGCTAGACAATGAGAACAAAGAGGATACAAGAGTCTGAAAGAAATATCTCCAAAAAGCAACTCAGGTGGCTCCTAGTATATATCCCCACAAAAATTATGGGGCTGGTATCAGCCTTAAAGAGCAACATTTTTAATGGAAGGCAGATGCTTATGGAAGGTTGGCCATTTAACAAATGTTCCGATGGTTTCCTGTGCAGGACTAAAAACAGGAGTTCTATCATTTTTTTTTACTCTTAGATCTTGACACAGATAAAAATGGGTTGCCACTGTCTTTTTCCCCAGGGTAGGGGAGTCTAAAACTGGAGGGCACAGGTTTAAGGTGAGAGTGTAGCGGTTAGCGTAATGCTATTACAGTGCCAGCGACCCAGGTTCAATTCCCTCCGCCGTCCGTAAGGAGTTTGTACGTTCTCCCTGTGTGTCTGCATGGGTTTTCTCCGGGTGCTCCGGTTTCCTCCCACATTCCAAAGACGTACGGGTTAGCAAGTTGTGGGCATGCTATGTTGGCGCCAGAAGCATGGCAACGCTTGCGGGCTGCCCCCAGAACACTCTAAGCAAAAGATGCTTTTCACTGTGTGTTTTGATGTACATATGATGTACATCTTAACTCAACGTAACTGCACTGTGTAATGAATTGATCTGTTTGAACGGTATGCAAGACAAGTTTTTCAGTGCACCTCGGTACAAGTGACAATAATAAACCAACTCCAATACCAACTCCAATACCAACTCCAACTCCAATTTAAAGGGGACCTGAGGGGCAGGTTTTCCACACAGTGGGTGGTGGGTATGTGGAACAATCTGCTGGAGGAAGTGGTCGAGGCAGGTACAATTGCAAGATTTAAAAGGTATTTGGACAGGCTCATGGATGGGAAAGGTTTAGAGGGATTCAGGCCAAATGCAGCCAAATTGGACTACCTCAGGAAGACACCATGGTCGGCACGGACAAGTTGGGGAGAAGGGACTATTTCCGTGCTGTATATCTCCGGGACTCTAGATCAACAATACCAGTGGTCAAATTAAAGCAGCTCCAGGTCCTGAACCAGAGTACAAGTAAACAAAACCCTTAACGTGGGAGCCAGTTTGACAAAGCAGCACTTAATGCAAGCTGGCAGCTGCCGAGTGTCAGGTATCCTCTCAGAGTATTTACAGCCTCGTGCACTCACAGAAAACATGGACCTAATGTGGCCAGATCATGTTCGCCAGATGAGGGCTTGATTCCTGCTTCAAATGCTTCCTTACATAACTCCCAAGAGCTCCTGCTTGGATTTGAAATGAGCTCCAAAGAGCAGAAAGTGTATTCAGAAGTTAGAGGTCATACCCTTGTCTCCTGCTTGAGGAGGTTGCAATAAACAGTCGGGCAACTGCAGCTGATGGCTTCTGACAGGAGAGCATGAAGAAATGGCAGATCAAGTCTGTTCTGCTACATGCAGTCGAATGTAAACATCCTCCCAGACTAAAAAGATTGTACACAGTTTTGTTTTTCTTGGTATATGTGTCCCTAGAAGGGGCCTGGCAATCTTGTTGCACTCCTTCTGTACTTTCTAGATATGGTAATACTTTGTTAATCTGGCACATTCAGAGCCTGGGTGCTCTGGACTGGCAGTTGTTCCAGACTATTGGATGTTATATCTATTCATATCACAGTACTCTTCTAATTTGCTCTTTTCAAGATGTTACACAGTATGATAAATTTTACAGCAAAACAGGGAAATTGAAAGGAAGCACAGGAACAGTGGTGTCTGGTGAGTGGGAGGGATTGTGGGGGACTGGTGACTGGGAGGGAGTGTGGGGTCCAGGGCCCCAGTGAGTGGGAGAGAATGCAGGAACTAGAGTCTCAGTGAGTGAATGGGAGCGTGGGAGCCAGATGCCAAACCACTGGGATTTTTGAATGTTCGGGCAGCAGATTATTGGAGTTTTACTGTAGACAGGAAACCCCATCCTTTATGGCAGATAAATCTGTTCCCAGATCAGTTCCAATGGTGTTAAGATTCTGCTGACATGATCCATGCTGAACAGCTGGAGAACTTCTGTCTGAGTTGAGGGAATGGGACTGATGGGATTGACTTTCACCAATGTCATGAGGAATATGTGGAATTATATAATATAAATACATCCAGCTAATGTATCTTATTCTTCCATGACACCACAGCAAAATAGCAACTCTGCCAGGATGCTGTGATTAGTTTAGTCACTGATAATTCCACTGTCAATAGGCAGCAGGATACATTATGACATTCATGCTCCTTTTTGGAAGTTCATTCTATAGGCTAGAATACTAAAAATAATTCTTTATCAGCATAATTCTTTCTTACCTCTAATTATCCATTAATGTGACCTGTAAATTGATAATCACCATAACTGAGTTCAATAGCAAGTCTAGGTGAGGGCTCATGTAAGATATGAATTCCCCTGCTTTGAATCTAAATTATCTAGTGTCTGGTTTCAACTGAAGAGATACAGGGAGATGCAAATATACTTCCCACTTGAAGATTCTCTTAGCTGTCTAGTTAATTGCTCCTTTATCATTTTACATGTTTTTTTATGTCTGTGCTATTTTAATCTGAATAAACATTAGCAGGGGAACCAGGTATTAGCTTTACAATTAATAGCAATACCAAACAGTAAAGCCAGTGGAGCTACAAGATGTATCTGCAGAGGAATGAACTATCATTAACTTGGTGAATGGTGCACTTTGCTCTAGCCAAAACTTATTGGTCTTCCAGTGTAAGGAGATGTCCGTAAGGGAATGCTGCCGCCTGGCACATTCCAGGGTGTGGGAGTACATGCTGAAGGACACACTGAAGCTTGGTGCAGCCAATGCAAAGGCCGTGTAGGGAAGGATTACAGTCTAGTGGGTCCTGTCAGTGGACACTTAGGGGCTGGGTCCTGAATAACAGCCTCTCAAACACTTCATGGGTGCTTTGTTTAAGGAGGAAACATGAGCGGGGTTGATGCATTGTCAGAGAATGTATTGAAATGATTGTACAATGAATGCAGAGAAAGACTTGTACCGTTGTAGTTACTGCAAATATTATGAATAAAGTATAATCTTGAAATAAAAAACATCCACTTTTTACAACATCCATCCTTATAGAGAAGGCTCACTATAAGAGAATACCCTATCTTACAATAACTCCCTTATAAAACTTACTGATACAGTGACTTCCAGTTATTTCACAGCTCTCTGGACCGGTCCACCAGGGCTCTGATTTTGCATGACCTGGTGAACTAGAATGGGCCAGAGTCCTTGCTGCATCTCTTTGTAACTATGGCCAGAACTGACTGGTGAGAATGGCGATGGTTCCCTGCTGGGTAGCCCACTGCTGTCTGCAGCTGGGATTGAGCTTCCCTGTGCATTTTAGGTGTCACGACTTCCCACTTCCTCTCTTTTGCTGGTAACAGCCCTTGCATCTTATCAGGAGGCTTGCTACAGTTTTAGCGATCAGTACACATGGCAGAAACTCCACATAAATAGACCCTGTTTGCCGAATGAAGTAAGACTGCAAATTAGACTGTGTGCATAAAGTTCTGCCCCACCTTGATTTTATTGTTGGCATAGTGAAGGTAATAGACATCATGTGTCAGAAGTAGCGGGGAACCAGTTGTGCAGGAACTGGCTGGAATGCTGATCTCTGGAATGGAACTACTATATTTCCACAAATGAAAGTGAAATCAAACCCTTGTAATTAAGCAATAAGTGAATTAAAACCAACCACCTTTTAATTTCCTGGCTTCATCCCCATCTCCCCTTCAGGTTGGCACAGTGGTGGAGCAGGCAGAGCCCCCGCTTCATAGCTCCAGCAACCCGGGTTTGATCCTGGCCTCGGGCGCTGTCTGTGTGTGGAGTTTGCACGTTCTCCCTGTGACCGCGTGGGTTTCTACTGGGTGCTCCGGTTTCCTCCCACATCCCAAGGATGGGTCTAGGTTAATTACTTTAAATTACTCCCAGTGTGCATGTGAGTGGTAGGAGAATCAGGGTGAGGTTGATGGGAATGTGGGGAGAATAGGTTATAGGGAAATAACTGGAGGAATGGGATGGATGGGGTTGCTTGGGAGAGCTGGCATAAACTCGATAGGACAAATAGCCTTATGTTATGAGAAATATGAAAATATCTTTTTGCTATTTGAAGCATTGTTGCCCTCAAGGCTTCTGGCACATTGAATGAGGGGAAATTATATTACGCTCTTGCCTGTTCCCTTCTCAACCACCCTCGGATTCCTCAAGTATAAACCGCAAGTTCCCTTTGATAGGCCCATTTTAGGCACTGAGGGGTGTAGTGAGTTGCAACTAATCCAGTGAAGCCAGCCAGCACGTAGAATATCAGGGCCAAGGAACCACCAACAGAATGCCTATGGGTTTCCTGGTAAAAAATACCTACTGCAGGCGATAACACAGTGGCACACAATGATGCCTGAAATTGCCTGAGGTCGAGAGCAGATCTTCTTGTCACTGAAGCAAAAAAACCAAGATGAGATTTAATTGAAGCCTTTTACTTGCTACGAGCAGGTGGTGCACCATGGATTTTCCCCACAGCTCCATAAGGTCTTAATCAGGTGGAATATAATTTCAGACACAGTGGTTTATTCTCTCAACAATTTTTATTTTGTCAAAGGTGATGAATCACTGCCTCTCAAGAGCCAGAGTCTCACTGCCTACCTCAGCAAATGATGTTTATTCAAAACACACCTCAACAGCTAGGAAATTTAAACTCAGCTAATGAATTAATCTGGAGTTAAATATTCATAATGGTGACCTTAAAACTACTGGCTTGCTATATAAAAAACTCATCTGATATCCTTGAAAGAAGGAAAGCCACTAACATTATCTGCCCTAGCCTACACAGACCTTCAGAGTGACAGGCGTGCTGTTGAGTCCTTACTGCCCTCAACTCAACCAGCAAGACCATCAGTTCCAGGGCAGTAAATACCAGCCTTGCCAATGATGCCCACACCTCAAGAATAAATAAAAGAAAACTGAGCCTTGGCAATGGAGGCAGCCTATTCCCTCACATACAGGCAAATCAATTCCTGTCCTCGTTTGATGTCCATTCTCCATCAAGGTTCCACTGATGCTGAATATGTTGACTTGGTTTTTGTCAGCTTAAAGTACAAGCTTGAGAGGGACTGATTAAAAATGGGACTGAACTCAGTACAGATAGAATCAGCCAAAGTACAATGATTGCTGAGTTGCTGTGTGATGGGTAGACCATACACAATGTGAAGTTTAATGGGCGTTGCCTAATTTAACTGTGGAGTGAAATAAGTACTTTGCCTGTTTGCACTGCTTTTTATGACCTCAGGACGTGCTAAAGCAACTAATCAAGTATTTTCTGAATAATAGTCACTGTTTTATGTAGGAAGCGGGCAAGGCATATGTCCACAGACAAGAAAGTGAAGCTGACAAGACATGTTTTACCAATGTTGAATGAGGGATAAATGTCCATTTTACCTGTGTGCACTGACAAAGACACCAAGTCACTAAACATCAACAATTACTCATTCCATGTTATTTAAATACTTCTCTACTCTTGCAGTCCAAGTGGCAAACTTAGATTTCCCCTCATTATGCTTCATCTTCCAGTGTTTTGCCCTTTCACTTATCCTGTCTGTACCCCTTTGCTGACACTTTGCGATTCCCCACAACTTATGTTCACTCCCATGTTGTTTATTGCCAGTAAACATGGATACATCACAGTTTAATCCTTCAAGTTTAAGGAGAACAGAACAAAAAGGGTCTGTCCGATCAGGCTGGTGAAACAGGGTCAAACTATGCCTGGACAACTCTACTTTGTTTTGATGTGACAAAGTGGCCCCAACTAAAGGTTACAGGAACTATGCTATCATGCTTTAAAAGTATGCTAGGCTCGGTTGAAGGGAAGCACTTGTGGCCAACAGTAAGCCTTTCAAAATTGTTCAGATGTCAAGTTAGAAATAGCAATGTGCTTGCATGTCCTGGAGTGTTCTCACATTCTGAATTTCAAATGTAATGTATCTGTCAATGGATTTTGTCCTTCCGGAAAGTTGAACCTGCTGTTTTCAAATATTTGCTTTGTACTCTTGTGTAACCTTAACTTTAACTTGTTAGAAATCTGAGTTTACACATTCAATGTGTGCCGTGTCTGTTCAATCAAGTTCAAAACATCTTGTTTACGCTCCTGACTGGAAAACCTGTCACGTGTGACTTGGGTCCATTTTAAGAATTGAGTTTGTAAATTTTATTAGCAATTGGCTAAGAATGCAGTTCCCAAAGTTTAAAATGCATGTGTTTAAAACAGGCAATCACTTAATTGGTTGAAAACCCATCCCGTTATTGATGGGCACTAATGTCAATTCCAAATGTGCTGGTTCTGGCATCCTAAATGCTCCATTTATTTCAGGTAGAAATGACTGGGCTTATGTGCTAGTCCAATCAACCAGGCAAGAATCCTTGCCTAGACTGCCACAATTCACTGCTTCCTCATCACATCAAATAAAATAATTGGAGCTAAAAATCTGGATGTTAAGCACCTTTTCCTTCAGTGTTGTTTGTCTCAATGTTTCACGATTGTGGCCATTTCTGTAGAGAATTTTGTCGCAAATCACTCTTGTGTTTTGGGTCAGTTGTACATGGACTCAGTGACTTCCTGTGGTAGTGGCTTCCATATTCTCACCAACCTCTAGGTAAGGACATTCCTTCTCAATCCCTGTTTGACATCATTCCCTGAGCACTGTGCAAAATTAGGTCACGCTCCAAGGAACATTAATTGTTGGGCACTCCTGGAATGACCACTGATTGTTGGAAGTACAACAGCATTATTTAAAGAGGGTGTTCTCTGAAAGCTCTTAGGCCAGGATTAGGAACCCAACTCAGGTAGATCCTCTTTGAACTTACCTGCTAGTATCTAGTCAGGTTCTTGTCCCCCGGTTCAGTATGTGCTGACTTTATTCTTTACTTTATCATGTGGTGGCTTTTGAAAATCTAGGTATACTTTATCGACTATCCCACCCTCGTTTGCCTGTCTGTTAACTCTTTAGAGATTTCAGTAATGGTTAGTCAAATAAGCCTTTACCTCTTAAAATCCATTCATTATTACATATTTGTTTTTTGGATGTTTTAAACTCTCTTTTGGTAGAAGTTCCACCCTTCCTTTTCTCCCAGCTGTGGTTTCGACCCAAAACTCTGACAATTCCTTTCCCCACACAGATGCTGCTCAACCCGTTGAGATCCTCTAGTAGATTTTGTGTTATTCTGAATGGATGGTGTTCCTTGGACCTCCTGTAAGATACTTATATCTCTTCTTAAATGTAGGGATACTATAGTAATTTGACTATACATCTTCTTCTGATAAATTATTAAACATGTAACAGTACCTTTGATTGGATAATGTAGGGGTGGGCATCAGATTTGTGCAGAAAAGGTGTAATATCACCTAAAAAGTCTTTGAAAAAGGGACATGCACATTTGATACAAGTGTCAACAATATAATACATTCTGGGGCAGGAGGGGTCCTACTATAGAGAATTTTAGACAGCAAATTGTGAAATGCATAGAACACCTGAAGATCAAAAACAAACACAGATGCTGGAAAACTGAAATATAAACAGAAATACTGGAAACACTCAGCACGTCAGGCAGCAGCAAGAGAAACAGAGTTCATGGTTCAGATTAAAAAGTCAGCATCAGAAGCTTTATGTGTGGAACACCTCACCACCGTAAACATGGCCTAACTATCGTGCTTCCATATCAAAGTTTCTCAAGTGTTTTTGAGGTCATCAAATTGACCTGTGGTAAGAGGTGGAGGCTGTCTTAATATCCTGCCTTAAGATACTTAAGCATTGGGAATGTGAGCAGAATAATAAAAAATGGGATTAGTGTAAATGGAGGCTTAATGGTCAGTCTGAACGTGGTCTGCGCTGTATGACTCCACTTTAAATTAGCAGAATGCTTTTGATAACAAAAAAACAAAAATTAACAAAAAGAAATTACGGAACATTTCTTCACTGTGCGTCCACTACTAACAGATAGGCAGCCAGCTTCCTTTCAGAGAGACAAACTTCCCGAATCATTTTTACAATTTATATGTGGAAAGCTCTTACTAACATGCTGCAGTTCTTTAAGTGGTACATGTCCAAAATTACATGCTAAATATAGCTACAGGAGCATTGCTTTTCTTTGAGAGGGAAAGAATCAGTCATTAGCCTAGCAGACATTATTCCCGTCTCATATCCACTAATCCCATTTTATTCTCCCCACATGTTAGATGTTTGCTGTTCACAAGACACTTTCGTGATACTTCTCTGCCACCATTGTGGAGGGCCAGTAAGCCACTTCAAGTAAGTGGGTTCATGGTTTTGTTAAATAAGCAGTCAGAGGAATGTTGCATTAAGCTTGTGCCTAGCGATATTGTCCTCATTTGTTTGTCGTTAAAATGACTTCCTTCCAGCACTGCACAAGACACTTAGCCATTGTTCCTTCATTTCCTCATAAATTCAATAAATTTGTCTGGCTTTTAATGGGAAATGTTTGGAGAAAATTTGTTCACTTGATTCCAAGAAACATGTATTGGTGTTGAAAACTATCCTGAGCAAAAGCGAAACAGTTGTGAACATGTGTCTGGGTGCCTTAGCATCTGTCAGGAAATTTGCCTTAGTTTGATTGTCATACAGTCATCTAGCACGGAATCAAGGCCATAGGACCACAAGATACAAGAACAGAATTAAGCCATTCTGCCCATCGAGTCTTCTCCACTATTCAATCATGGCTGATTTTTTTCTTTACTCAACCCCGTTCTCTGGCCTTCTCCCTGTAACCCTTAACCCCCTTACCAATCAAGAACCTATCAATCTCTGCCTTAAATATGCTTAACAATGACTTGGCCTCCACAGCCATCTGTGGCAATGAGTTCCACTGATTCACCACCCTCTGGCTGAAGAAATTCCTCCTTATCTCAGTTCTATAGGAATGTCCTTTTATTCCGAGGCTGTGCCCTGCAATCCTGGACTCTCTTACTAATGGAAATATCCTCTCCAAGTCCACTCTGTCCAGGCCTTTCAATATTCAGTAGGTTTCAATGAGATCCCCCTCATCCTTCTGAACTTGATGACGAGTACAGGCCCAAAGGCATCAAATGCTCCTCATATGTTAACCCTTTCATTCCCGGGACCATTCTTGTGAACCTCCTCTGAAGCCTCTCCAGGGTCAGCATATCTTTTCTTAGATATAGGGCCCATTAATTGCTCAAAATATTCCTAATGCAGTGTGATCAATGCCTTATAAAGCCACAGCAGTACATCCTTGCTTTTATATTCTAGTCCTCTCAAAATGAATGCTAACGTTGTGTTTGCCTTCCTTCTACTAACTCAACCTGCAAATTAACCTTAAGGGAATTCTGAACTAGGACTCCCAGGTCCCTTTACACCTCCGATTTCTGAATTCTTCTCCCATTTAGAAAATCATCTGGTCCAGGGGATTTATCCACCTTCAGGCCTTTCAGTTCCCCAGCACCTTCTCCTTAATAATGGCCACTACATTCACCTCTGCCCCCTGACTCTCTTGAATTTCTGGCATGTTACTGATGCCTTCCACTTTGAAGACTGATGCAAAATACTTACTTAGCTCCTCCGTCATTTCTTTGTTCCCCATTACTACCTCTCCAGCGTCATTTTCCAGTGGTCCAATGTCCAGTCTTGCCTCTCTCTTACCCTTTATGTATCTTAAAAAACTTTTGTAATCGTCCTTTCTATTATTGGCTAGTTTACCCTTGTATTTCATCTTCTCCCCCTTCAGCAATGTACAATGGCCAATTAACCCGCTGACCTGCACGCCTTTGGGATGCGGGAGGAAACCAGAGCACCTGGGGGAAACCCATGCAGTCACAAGGAGAACGTGCAAACTCCACACAGACAGCACCTGAGGTCAGGATCGAACCTGGGTTGCTGGAGCAGCGAGGCAGCAGCTCAACACGCTGCACCACTGCACTGCACAGTGCGGTGTTTGCCTGCCCGAGCATAAGGCTCAATGACATGAGAGACAAGATACTGGATCATGTAACACCTGTTTTTAGGGCTCCATTTCAACCTTACCCACTATACTTGGCACTTGAGTTCACATCTGGGTGAAATCGTGCCAAATGCATACTGCCACATTCTTTTCCTCACACCAAATGATGTCGTTATTTGCATAACACCGATTTCTGCCCATACGTTGGAACAGAAAATTCCCACACTTCAATTGTCTAGGAAGAGTCTCAGTAAAACCTGGAGAACATCTTACTGGGTTTGTAGCTTCTTTTGCCATTTAATGGGACACCCCACTTGTATGGGGAGACCAGAAGGAGGACCTTCAGAAACAACTGCCTGCTGTCCAGACCCTTTTGCAAATCCAGAGATTGCGCCTCACAAACAGTTCATACATTTACCAACATTTGGTCACTGAAATAATCAATGGTTGCCTTGGTGGCGATATAGCAATCGTTGGTCACTCAGGGTGGTCTGTGTCCTTGGGGCAGGTGGCAAAGACATGGGCCTACATACCCCCCCCCCCCCAGGGTCATCAGAGACAGCACATCCTACTCAGCTTCTCTCATGAGCAACATATTCCGAGGCTCAGGTTTTCCAAGGCAGCCGTCCCTGAATTATAGAACAACATAGAACACTATAGCACAGGAACAGGGTCTGCAGCCCAACATATCTGTGCTGACCGTGATACCAATTTAAATTAATCCTATCTGCCTGCACGAAGTCTATATATATATATATATATGAATTCCTTGTCTCTTCATTTGCCTGTTTAAATGCCTCTTAATCATTGCTATCATATTTGCTTCCATCACCTCCCCTGGCAGCCTGTTCCAGGCACCGACCACTCTCTGTGTGAAAATACTTACATTGTAAATAGAGTCATAGAGTCACACAGCACAGAAATAGGCCTTTTGGCCCAACTGATTCATGCCAATCAAGATGCCCATCCAAGCTAGTCGCATTTTCCCACTAAATCTCCTTTAAACTTTCCCCTTCTTACCTTAAACCTATGCCCTCTGTTATTTGGCATTTCCACCCTGGGAAAAAGACTCTGACCTACCTATCTCTCTCATAATTTTATACACTCCTATCAGGTCACACCTCAGCCTTCAACATTCCAGAGAAAACAATCCAAGTTTGTCCAACCTCTCCTTATAGCTAATCCAGGCAACACTCTGATGAATCTCTTCTGCACCCTGTCCAAAGACTCCACATCGTTTATGTGATGGGGCTACCAGAACTCCACACAATACTCCAGATGTGGCTTTACTAAAATTTTATATGGATGCAACATGACTTGTCAACTTTTATCCTCAACACCCCAACAGATGAGGGCAAGCATGCCATATGCCTTCTTTATTACCCTATCCACTTGTGCTGCCACATTCAGGGAGCTATGGGCTTTCATTCCAAGATCCCTCTTTACACCAGTGCTCTTAAGGGTCCTGCCTTTAACTGTATGCTTTCCTCTTACATTTGACCTTGCAAAGTGTAACACCTCACACTTGTCCAGATTAAACTCCACCTGCCATTTCTCTGCCCACATTTCCAACTGGTCTATATCCTGCTGAATCCTTTGACAATTTTCCTCACTATCCACCACTCCACCAGTTTTTGTGTCTGCAGTCTGCAAACTTTCTAATTAACCCACCTCCGTTTTTGTCCTGAACTTATCACAAACAACACTGATCCCTGTGGAACACCATCGGTCACAGACCTCCAGTCTGAATAACACCCTCCACCACTACCCCTCCACCAACTCACCAAGGATCCCATGTGTCTTAATCTTCTGGATCAGCTTGCTATGAGGCATTATGTGGCATTCTGCAGGAAGACCTTCGCCCACACTCTTGTGCCTGGGCTGCTCTCCCTGTGGAGTTCAAGTTCACGTTGATCCTCAACCCTCTCGCCACAGGATCTTTTCAGTTGGCCACAGAAGGTCACTGTTGTGTCTCACAACCTGCTGGACGCAACACTCCTCTGTAAATCTCACAGTTGACGTTCCAATGCTTCATGCCTCTTTTGCAAACAGCATTACAATGTCGCACAAAGCTACTTCAATGCCAAAAGAATGACATGAAGCATTTTAGGCCTCACTCTTTTTCCAGATGGGATGTAGGATAACAGCAATAGGAATTAGGATTCATATGGGATTCGGCAGGATCCTTTTCCTTCTGGGCACTCTATAGTCTCACACTTATGCCATGCTTTTCATAAACCTGTGTAGCCGATTAAGTATTTTTGAAGTGTAGTTATTTATAGGGTAGGAAATACCTGACCCAAATTTCTGCACCCACAAACAACAATTTGGTAATGACCACGTTGTCTTTTCTTCAGTTTTATTAGCTGAGACTAGAGTTGTAATTCATCTGCTCTTCCCGACAGAGTGCCCTCTCAAAAGAGCAGGGAGGGCCTCAATTTCATGTCACATTCATCATTTCTGACAGTGTAGCATTCCCTCAGTACTCCATTTATAGCATCAAAATAGGGTTTTCCATTTAAGTGTCTGCAAATTGAACTCAAACCCACAACCTGCTGACACAAGAGATTCACAGCTATTCCTGCAATAGATTTCTGATTGGTGGCTCCTGCTGGAAAGTAGGCAAGCTTGATCAGACTACACTGTTGTGAAGTGGTCTGCTGGTCTGTGCTCACTTTTTAAATTGACAACCTTGAAACCAAACCCCAAGCACTGTCCTCAGATCCACTACCCTCAGTAACTGTGAACACGTCCACTTCTAACACCTTAACCCACACCCGGTCACCCCAACACTGGTTAAGCAATGCAAAATTTTAAAAGTCCTATTCTCCTGTTCAAACCCCTCCATATCCTCAGTGCTCCCGTCTCCGTGATTACCCCCAACTCTACAATCTTTTGTGGAGGAACTGCTGGAGGAACTCAATGGGTCAGGCAGCATCTGTGGTGGGAAATAGACAGTTGACGTTTCAGGTCGCGACCTTTCAGGTCAGACTGAAAGAAATAGAGGAGAGAACATTCTGTGTTCCTCCAGTCCCGGCTTCTTGTGTTTCTGCATGCTCCTCAGCTCCTTCACTGGTTCTTCCAGCAGCTCAGGTCCCAACATTTGAAGCTCCCTCCCTAAACCCACGCCCTTGTCCTGCAAGATATTCCTTAAAACCTACCAATTGTGCTCACCTAATCTATCGAATTATGTTCCTGTGAAGCATCTGGGCATATTTCAAAGGCGATATTTTTATACACACAAATTATTGATGATGCTGAAGGTGGGAGAGGAAGGGGAACATTTCAAGAGGAGTGGTTGGGGAATGAGGAATTTTGTTAGCTCCCTGTCCTAATGTGTGTATGTGATATATGCGCCCAGTGTTTGCTTCAATAAATCCAATCAGTCTCTTGCGGAAGAAAAAGCAGCAAGGATTGTGGTTTGCAGACTCTGTCTAGAAAAACAAGCTTTCCTGGTTTATTTTTAGACTGCCTGACCTTTTTAAGTGAGTGTTTTTCATTACTACATTCCTCTTGTCTGGGAGCAGAGCTCTCCTGTTACACAGCCTGTCAGCACTGTTTCATACTGGAGGGGAACAGATGTGAATTTCTTTGTACAGCCTGTTTGGGAGGAAGTTTATTGCCGAAAAGATCCATATGATCCAATCAGTTCAAGAGGAATAAGTGAGTGCTTTTGTACAAGGGGAAATAATTAAGCAAAAAGGCAATTAGTTACCTCAGACCTGCCTCCGAACACTTGCTTTAATTTAGGTAAATCCTGGTCTGGCTCAGACTGTGAAACAGGGCGGAGCACAGCTGGTTTGCACTGGGTGTTACATCCTTGTGGATGAAGACTGGGTAATTTCCACCACCAAATTAAGTAACGGTAATAAGGGATTGATTTATGCAGTGAATGGGAACCTTGACCTTTCACCTCAGGCAAACTGGGTTCAAATGCAACTGACTGGCAGGGAGAGGTTGGTTTTTCATTTATTGCTTGTTCCTGGCACCCTGTCCTGAAACAGCCACCTCCGCGGCGGCAATAAAAATGGAAAACACCGGGAAGAATTCATCAGGTCAGGCAGCAATTGTGGAGAACAAAATGGAGGTAAAGTTTCAGGTCCACAATTTTCCATCAGTGCAGTTCTGATGGAAGCTCATTGACCTAAGGTTTAACTTCCTCTCCCTCCACAGGTGCTGCCTGACCTGCTGAGTACTTCTGGTGCTTTTAACCCCACTTCCATCACTGAAACAGGTTCCTTGATCCTCTGGGATACTTCTTGACTGCCCGATTTTTGGAAGAGAATCACTGCATGCTGGGCCAGGTGCTGTATTGTTGCAGGTGTGAGGCACACATGCAGGTGGATGCAATTCTAGAAGCAAATTGGCTGCATTTGCAACAGCTGCCACCAAGCAACATCCTGTTTACACCAGGCCCACTTAGATGGCAGACCCGTAAGCAAATCCTATGGCACTGATACCAGGAACACAGACTGGGGAGCAGTGCTGCTAACAGTGCAGGGTAGCAATGTGATATCTGTATGAAGGATTACTTCGCCTGGTTCATTCCCTTCCCCCACCTGATTACATTTGCCTTTCACCCCTCCCTTATCTGGTTCCACATCAGCTTCCTTATCAGGTTGCAGCATCCACAGTGCCTTGTGCTCTGAAGAAGGCCTTTGTAAGCAACATACAGGATGCTGGAGGAACTCAGCCAATCAGGTAGCACCTATGGAGGGAAATGGACAGTTGATGTTTCGGGCCAAGACCCTTCATCCGTACTTTGTAAGGTTGGCCAGTTGTGACCTAACTCTGCCTTGAACTAATGACTGAGGTTCAAAATGATCAAGTCAGCCTTCTCATTCAGAGGCCAACACCTTCTCCTGTGCATCCACCAAACTCATGAATTCCCCCACTGGCAGGTGCAGTGGTGTTGATTTACTTAGTGAGGATGGGGAAACTCCTGCTACAGACCCGTTAGAGCCCTTTGGAATTGGAGCAAGCCAGTCAAGTTTCTCACTCCACTCATTTAACTCATAGCTGGTCTGTTGCTTTACATCTGGCGGTGGAAAGAGTTAATTTTATAGGTTGAAGATCCTTCATCAGAACTGACGAAGGGGCTTTCACCTGAAATGTTAACTCTGTTCCTCTCTCCTCAGATACTGCCTGAGCTGCTGAGTGTTTCCAGCACTTTCTGTCTGTGTTTCAGATTTCCAGCATCTGCGTTTTTTTGATTTTTGCCGTGCCCGAAGAAGTTCTATCAATTTCAGATTTGGAGGTTTTCATTGGTTCTTGGCCTTAACAGCTGTTTGAACCCAGGAGTACAAGAAAATAGGAGAAGGAGTAGGGCCCCTCAAACCTGCCCCACCATTCAATGTGATCATGGCTGATCCATGCTGCCCTCAACTCCTGTTCTGTGTAATTTCTCCATTTCCCTTAATTCCTTGATCTATCAAATATTTATCCAACTCCACTTTCAATACTTCTAATGATCCAACTTCCACCACCCGCCGGGGCAGAGAATTCTAGAGATTCACCACCCTCTGTGAGAAGAAATTTCTACGTACCTCGGTTTTAAGTGATCATGTATCTATGTTCCCTTGTACAAGACTCTTGCACTAGTGAAAACATCCCAATATCTACCCTGTCATGCACCCTTAGAATCTTATATGTTTGAATAAAGTCACCCCTCATTCTTCTAAACTCCAGGATGTTTTCATTTACATCTTCTGCCCTGGCTTATCACACTATGACTGTCAGTTTCCCCCTCACTATCCTATGCACTGCTCTCTCCTTTCCTCCTGTTGAACTTCCTGTTATTGGACCCTTCCCTTCTCCTAGTTAGTTTTACTTCATGCACTCACATAGTGGGCAGAGAGTTCCAGATTCCCACTCCCTCTGAGGGAAGGAGTGCTTCGCAGCATCACCCTGAACAATCCAGCTCTGACCTTAAGGCTAAGGCCCCTTTTCTTTCCCACCAGAGGAAATGGTTTCCCTTGCTAACTGCCCTATCAACATACTTAATCACTTGAAGCAGCTCAATCAGATCTTCTCTTAATCTTCTGACTCAGGGGAAAACAAGCCTCATCTCCGCCCTTCACCATAACCAGAACTCTGCACAGCTGTAACTTAACCTCTTCCCCCTTACGACACAGGTCCACGTTCCATTGAGCTTTTATGTACCTGACTCAACAATCTTTAATAATTTCTCTACTTGGATGCTTAATTCATGCTCCTCCATGGAGCCTGGTTTGTGACCATTTAGAAAATATTCTGATTTTGGGTCCAATGTTTTCCCACCTTTGCCAACAGTGAATCTCATCCAGCACAGTGCTATCAATGTCCTGCAAGCACCATTTACTGCATGACCCATTTTGGGTGTTGTCAGCAAATTAGGGGCCTTGCATTCCAACAAAGTCATTTATAACTATGGTGAAAATCAGTGGCCTCAATACAGATAACTGGGGGCCTTGCTAGTCCCTTCCTGCTAAACGGAATACATATCCTTTATCCTTATCTCTCACCGCTCAGTAATTGCCTATCCATGTCATAAGGTCAGCTCCAACTCCACGTGCATTCATGTTGTTTCAGAGTATTTTGTCGGGAACTTTATTGAGCAGTTTCTGGAAAGCCGCATAATACCAAACTCCCTTATCTATGCCGGTAGTATCTCCTTAAAGCATTCAGCTAAGTCTTTATACAGATGCATGTTGGCTTCCCCTGACCAGCTCACACTTGTCCATAAAAATGGCTGGTGGGGGAAATTGAAATACCAGTCATGAGTAGTGAGATTGGGCCATATTATTAGAACAGGGAAAAGAAGACTGCTCTCATTCTTCTGCATATCCCTCAATAGCAAGATGGTCCTGCCCCAATGAGGAGCTCAGACCTGTTAGGTCTCACTGAGGAGAACATTAGTGAGCCAGTAAGTCTTATTTACACCACAGCCTCTGTACCACCCCTCTTAAAAAGACCAGGATGAAATGGTGTGGTGGTTTGCAACACCTCACCTTTTGCCAGGTCCTCCCGGTGTTGATACTAATGAGATTAAAGGGTGGAGGACACATTTGCCTTTGACTGCTAGCACTAAACACATGTTAGGATATGGTCTGCACATTCCACTCAGTGGGAACTGAACTTGCTGAGCTCAGCATAATGAACAAATGGGCTTCCTGTATGTCCTTGGAGCAAGCTCCAAATGGATTCCCCCCAACACTCCTGTAACCCAAACACAAATGCCTTCTGCATCAAATCCAGTGATACATTTTCAAAATATTTTTGGTTAATCTTTTCTGTCCCAAAAGGCAACAACATATTTTGTGTCAGCTCTTGACTTGAGACCTGAGAACGGGTTGAACAATGGTGAATACCTACATTGAGGTGGCAGCAAATGTGTTGTTGGTTCTCAGTACTAAACTGGAACTGCATGTCCAAAAAAATCCCCTGGTCAGTGGATCAATACGTGGCATAGAAGTTGCAGCGTACCGTACACTGCTTTCAAAATTTGATCCCTTTACTGACACAAGTGCAGACCGGGTTTAGAAAATCAACAGAACTGCAGATGCTGAAAATCTGCAATAAAACAGAAAATGCCAGAAACACTAAGCATATCAGGCAGCGACTATGGAGAGAGAAACTGTGTTAATGTTCAGGTCAGAGAACCTTCGTCAGAAAGGTTTGTGAGGAAGGGTCTCCAACATGGAATGTTAACTCTGTGTCTCTCTCCACAGACGCTGCCTGAACTGCTGAGTGTTTCCAGCAAGTTTCATTTTATTAAAGTGTTTTTAGTGCCACTGACCTGGCATAGAGTTACAGGCAATAGCTGCCAATGAATGATTCAATATTCCTTTCCATTCAACGTTTGGTTCTGCTGAACTTACTCTGCGCTATGGAAGTGTTTTTAACCACATAGGGATATAATTGACCTGGGTGCCCATAAACAAATATGGCAAGGAATGCAAAATTTCAGGTAAAGGAAGCTCCGTAGATAATGTTGAGCATTAACTGTAAGCTCTTGCAGTGAAGAGGAATGTTCTGCAAGTGGTAAACGTGTTTATCTATCTCTTCATTAGTCCAGAAGACTAAAGTTAGTCTTGACATAGTATTGAGACGCAATAAAACAGGTCAGCTTTGGAGCATTTGGCAGCTGTAGTAAATTTTGATCTCGACCACTAAGAGTTCTGACCTTATGAACGACTTCAGCAAATGTGCCGTTACCACTGAATGCCAGGAACTGAAGTAACAAAGACAGATTATCTTTGTTGGAAAACAAGCCAACAATCTCAGCGGAATGGAATGAATTCGGCAGAGAAGATGGATGCCCACCTCAAAGCCTTATAGCCTTTGTGGCATCAGGCGTGGGTAGCTCTTTGAAATGCTGATTCATACTCATCGTATTTCCTGACCTTTGAGGAAGAGCAACTCCATCTCTGCCGGTTTTTAGCTGGTTATAAGAACATGCAGAAGAGCCTGGGGGTGAAGTATGTCTTTGGTCACATTGAATGTGAGAATATTGAGCATCAGTTGCAGTCACGCATTTGTTCCAAGCAGCCCAGACAGATTTCTTCCCTTTCCTCTCCCCTGCAGCTGGGGAAGATCAGAAGTGCCTAATTCTGTCCATCACTCTGTGGTAGTCTCATCCCCTATGTTACCAGCCTTACGTTAATTGTTTAGTGGCAAGTAATGACAATGGTATCTCAATGTGAGTCTCAAATTTTAGAGTAATAGATTTGTACAGCACAGCCCCTTCATGTCCATGCTGACCATCAGGTACCCGTCGATACTAATCTCCTTTTCTGATGGACCTGGGTTGTGCTTCAATTAAAGTGTTTTTAGTGCCACTGATCAGACATAGAGTTACAGGCAATAGCTACCAATGAATGATTCAATGTGCTTTTCCATTCAACATTTGGTTCTGCTGAACGTACTCTGCACTATGGAAGTGTTTTTAACCACATAGGGATATAACTGAACTGGGTGCCAAATGTGACTCAATTTACATGAATATCACATGTTCATGGGATGCCAAATCATGACTGAGTTTAAAAAAATCATATACCTACCATTACCAATCAAGTACTTGGTTGACTAAGTTGCTAAAATCTAAAGATGGCAAACAAGTATTGATGATGAATGGGTAACAAACATTCAGAAAACAAAGTATTCTTTTTCACAGCTTGCACTCTAGTAGGATAGTTTCAGAACAAAGGGGGTGGGGGAGGATTTTAATTCGATAAAATGATGAAAGTCCCATTCACCAAGTACTGATGATGCTAAAACTCACTTTACTAAATCCACAAGGTCCATCTAGCTCAGTAAATAGCCTTCTTGGATCCAAGACCACCTTCCCATGAGCTAAAACTCTCCAAGTTCAATGTCCTCACAGCATAGAGAGAGCAGTGGTAGTACAATATGGAAGTTGCAATGCCATAACATCATGGTGACATCACAACCCTCTTCATCACCCTTCAGATGCAAAATTTGTTAACAGCAGCTGCAACTTCCTATCATCCAAGCCAATATCAAGTCCCAGATTCCAGACAGAAGGAAGCACTTCCGTGACTTCTTACAGACCTACCTTTCCAGCATTCCAAAATCAAATTTCCAATGATGAGGGATCTTGACCTGAAACATTGACTGTTTATTTCCCTCCATTGATGCTGCCTGACCTGTTGAGCTCCTCCAGCATTTTGTGTGTGTTTTTCCAACATTAATTTAGTGTTTTTCTTTTCAGCATTATGTAAATGTAGATGTGTTTGTTAGGTGGTGATAGAGTCTCAGAAACAGACCTTTTGGCCCATTGAGTCTGTGCTGACCATTGACCACCCATTTACACTAAACCTACATTAATCCCATTTTATTCTCTGCACATTCCCATCAACTGCCCTCAGATTGTACAACTCACCTACACGCAATGGGCAATTCGCGGCGACCAATTAGCCTCCCAATCTGCACCTCTTTGGGATGCGGCAGGAAACCGGAGCACCTGGGGGAAACCCACATGGTCACAGGGAGAACATGCAAACTCCACACAGCACCAGATTGGTCAGGATTGAACCAGGGTCTCCGAAGCTGTGAGGCAGCAACTGAACCAGCTGCATCACTGTGCCACCCTATGTGAACGTTATGTTTTCTGAATTTGTTCATGGAATACAGGTTTGATCAGCGAAGCAGCATTCGGTACTGGAAGTACAAAACAGACAAGGCTGGAGATACTCAACAGGTCAGGCAGCATCTGTGGAGAGAGACACAGAGTCAATATTTCAAATTGATGAGCTTCCACCAGAACTGGTCAAGGTTCTGTTGAGAGGTTGAAATGTTGACTCTGTCTCTCTTTCCACTGATGCTGCCTGACCTGCTGAGTATCTCCAGCCTTGTCTGTCTTTATTTCAGATGTACAGTGGCTGCAGCTGTTTAGCTTTTCATTCATGACCTGATCCCAGTTACCGTGAGGGCATTAAGAATCGGCTGCATGCGATTAGATTTTACGTAGACCAAACGAGGAGGCTGAGGCAAGTTTCTTTAAGAACCTTAATGAAGTAAATGGGTGTTTAGAAGCATCATTTGTGGTTGCTTTCCCAGTGCCAACCCACTAACAACCACACTCACTGAATTCAGTTTCACATCTTGACCTAGTGAAATCTGAACTCATGACCTCTGGCAAGTATCAGAACCTAGTCGTTATGGTACTGTACTAATGGCCTGGAAGTTGTTATTTTATTTCATGCAATTTTGCCTGCATTCATTATGCTGATTAAAAAACTTATCAAAGGAGTTATTGAAGTGAAATAATTGCTATGTTTATTTAGTGCTCCTCATGTGCCTTGCGGGACAACCCCTTTTGAACAAAGTCCTTTTGAAATGTAGCCTCGATTGTAATGCACTATATTGCCCAGTGCACAGTACACAGACAGGTGTACAGAAGCTGTGCACTGTGCAGTGGTGGCATGGAAAACCTTTCCATCCACCTGAGAAAGTAGATGAGCCTTGGTTTCAGGTCTTCCCTCCTGCGATGCAACCATCCCTCAATAATGCACTGAAGCAGTGGACGGGAATTTTGTACCTGATAACCTGGAGTGGGACTTGAACTCCGAACTTGCCTTGACTGACAAATGCTTTGATTGATTGTTTTGGTGGTGTACAGATGGTTAAAATGAACACAACATGAGAAGTAGAACCAGGAGTAGACCATATGCATTGCCATTCAATAAGATCTTTGCCTCAACTTCACTTCCCTCCCTATTCTCCATGAACCTTGATTCTAATACAATATCATGCCTCAAAATGTATAATATGTGCAATAAAGTTTTGCCTCAATTGGGTGGAATTGCCTCGTTGCATGTTTGAACATAAATGGGAAGCAACTCTTGCACTTATTTGTGGCAATGCATAACGTAAGAAAGCCAGGCTTAGGATTCTTTTCGTGCTGCTCTCTCCCCCCAGTTGTATTGCCTTTTGTTGGCCAAGCAGGAGCGAGTGGTGAAACACACTGATGGTATCGGAAGATTCACTGGGAGTGATAGCTGCCTAGTGTCTCGAATCTTCTCTCAAAATATAAATCTTAGTCAGGATTTCACTGGTAAATGCCATTCCAAATGAAATTGCCAGCATTTACGAGAAGCAAGTCTTATCTTGGAAGTCCTGAGCACCAGATCAATCAGTTTTTTCCCCCACTGGACTCCACATGACTTTTGCTGAGCCCACCCAGGTTGGGTACAATGAGGAGTTTCTCTCAGACCTGTTCCAGGTTAGTTCTAGCTTAGGATCTGTAGCTCCTGTTAATTTCCATGGCGATTGTAGGGCAGTTGACAAAACTGGGGAAGACACATTCCTTTTTACCTATTATTTAAATTTAGATTAATGATTGCAATTATAAGTTTTTAGATGTTTCTGCATGTGAACCTAAAATTAGGAGCAGAAATGAGCCACTTGACCCCGGTTCACCATTTAATAAGATCGTGGCTGTTCTGACTGTAACCCCAATTTCACATTCCCATCTATCCACTGTAACTTTTCACTCCATTACTCAACAATCTTTCTACCTCAATATTCAGAGTTCAAGTTTTTTGTCATAGGTATACATACACAGGGTATAAATGCTGTGAAAATTAGCTTCTCGCAGCAGCAGCATTGTACATTATAAACATGAAAAACATAAGTTAACAAACTTAAATAAACATAAATTATACATGACTTACACAACAAAATAAACATAACAACATTAGTGCAGGTTGAAGTGAGAGAAAGAAATATAGCCAACAGTAGTGTTAGGGCTTTTCAGGTCAATTCAAGAACCTGATGGCAGTGGGGAAGAAGCTGTTGCTGAACCTTGCGGTGTGGGTCTTTAACTCCTGTAACTCCTGCCTGATGGCAGCATCAAGAAGAGGGCATGGCCTGGACGGTGGGGGTCCCTGATGATGGATGCCACCTTCCTGAGACATCGCCTCCTGTAGATGTCCTCAGTGGTGGGGAAAGCGGTACCTGTGATGGAACTGGCTGAATCCACATCTTTCTGTAGCCTTTTGCATTCCTGTACACTGGAGTTTCCATGGCAGACCATGGTGCAACCACTCAGTCAGTCTACTTCCACCGCCTTCAAGGAAGAGAGTACCAGAGGTTCACAACCATCTGAGGGTAAAACATCAGCCTTGGTTCTAGGCTCTGCAAATGGGTAGACCCTTCTTTTTAAACAGCGACCCACTAGTTCTAGATTGTCCCTTGAGGAGAAGCATGTTCTTGGCACTCTCTCTGTCAGAATCTTTTAGATAATATTTTCCATATATTTTAAAAATATGAAATCTTGTTTTTTTATATATGCACAGGTTGAAACTCTCTAGATCGGCAACTCGTGTGGTCCAGCATGTTTTGAATCTGTAGTACAGATCTGCACTAATTAACTAATTCTAGTTAAAATCTAAAATTAACTAAGATCTGTACTAATCTGTAGCTAATTAACCTACCAGTGCAAGTTTCGTGATCTCAGCCAACAGTTTTTCCGACTTACGGAAATTTCAGGTTATGGTCAGTTCTTGTTACCCTTATATGATCTGGGAGTGTCTGTACTTAAAAAGAACAGTTGTCCTGCTCAGTGGGGGCTGATCAGGGGCAATTTCTGTGATCCTAATGGTGCCAGACCAGGCAGTTTCAATTTGTTGTACTTTTAATAGTTATTTGTGGCTGGGAGCTCCCCCTGTGCATCACTGGGACCCCTTCCGCCATGCAAGCCTCTTCTCTGGATATTTTATGTCAGTAAGGTTGTCCCTAAGTACTGGTCCTGGGAGACAAAGGACAGTGTCCTATTTGCTGATGGGCCAATAAGATTCAGTTTATTGCTTGCTTCACCACTGGGCTGAGTCAGGGTCACTTTGATGAACAGTCAACCTGCAAAATATTAATTCCATTGGTGCAGTCTGACCTCTTGACCTCCAAATAATCATGCTCTCTTCTGATTCTTCTTGACCTGTGACCTGTAATTAAGCTGGAGAGGAGGCAGTAAAGATTCACAAGAACATTGCCAGGACAGGAGGGCTTGAATTATAAGGAGAGGCTGAATAGGCTAGGACTGTTTTCCTTTGAGCGAAAGAGGCTAAGGAGTGACATTAGAGAGGTTTATAAAATCAAGAAAGGCCTAGATAGGGTGGACGGTCATGGTCTTTTTCCCAGGATAAACCTAGAGGCAATAAGTTTAAGGTGAGAGGGAAAAGATTTAAAAGGACCTGAGGGGCAAGTTTTTCCACACAGAGGGAGGTGGGAGAATGAGACTAGCTCTGGTAGACAACTTGGTCCACATGGTTAAGTTGGGCTGACTGGCCATTTTCCGTGCTATGTGACTCTATGATCCTATGAGCTGAAAGCAATCCAATTGTACAATCACAGAATAGTTACAGCACCAAAGGAGGCCACTGGGTCCATCACAACTGCAAGTAAACCATGCCACTGCAAGTACAGTAGGTGACAGTAACCATCGCTAACTTGGGCATTACAAAGCCGTTACACTGACTGCAGGAGAAGGAAGGATGCTGTTTAAGCAGTACTGAAGACAGGTATAAGCCTTTGATAAAATCCTACAGAAGGTCTGAATATCAGACCAAAGACCCTTCCTCAGAACTGAGAAAGAGAGAAAGTCTGGGCAGCACAGGAGGTGGAGGGTGATGATGGGTGGTTGGGTGGAATAATGTAGTCGTTAAAAGGACAGTTGAGATCCTTTGTGTGATGTGGTGTTAAAATTGCAAAGTCATAGAACATAGAACAGTAAAAGAAACAGGCATTTCGGCCCATGGTGTCTGTGCCAGCCATGAAGCCAATCCAAACTAATCTCATCTGCCTGCACATGGTCTCTATCCCTCCATATGCTGCCTGTTCATGTGCCTGTCTAAATGTCTCTTAAATGTCTGCTTCCACTGCTTCCCCAGAATTATATTCCAGGCAGCTACCACTCTCTGTGTAAATAAAACTTGCCTGGTAAATCTCCTTTAAATTGTCTCCTTCTCACCTTAAAGCTATGTCCTCTAATATTTGAAATTTCCATTCTGTGAAAAAGACTCTATCTACCCTATTTATGCCTCTCCTAATTTAATACACTCTATCAGGTCACCCCTCAGCCCCTGACATGCCAGAGAAAACAATCTGAGTTTCTCCAACCTCTCCTTATAGCTACTACTCTCTAATCCAGGCAACATCCTGGTGAACCTCTTCTGCTCCCTCTCCAAAACCTCCACATCTTTCCTGTAATGTGGCAATGCAGTAAGTCTGGCCTATCGGGATATGCCCAGCAGGGATGGCAAAAGTAGCTTGCCCTGATACAAACAGCAAGAAAGTGCAAGTTATCTAAAGTTGTAGAAGTCAATATTGAGTGGTTAGTGAAAGTTTCTGTTTTGATAAATTTGGGGAATCAGCATCAAGGCACTAGATTTATTATTTTCCAGGCAGAAAGCAATACGTTCACTATTTTGCAGGGCTGTTGATAGATATTGCATCAAATCACACATCCTGTCACCTTGTCCCACATAAGTGCAAGCTCCAATTTGTATCAATCTCAGCCTCAAGTACATCCAGATCTTATTTTTTGAAGATAAAAATGGTCCATTTTTCAGCTTGTTCTGCCTTTTCAGCTGCAGTTGAGTGTCTGGTCAGTTGGACCCTGTGCAAACAAAAGATTTAGTGAAACAGAAACTTACAACGTTCTGCTGTAAAATGGTGTCAGCCATCAGGAAAAATCCAGCAGATTCCACCAGGATTTCCCAACAGAACAAGTTAAAGATGCCCTCTTGTTTTATCCCTGGCTTATTTGTTGCTGTGAAGAACTGTCTCAGTGGGGAATAGTGAATACGAATTTACATAATTTGGTCTGTATGATTGACCTACAGAAGGAATCTTTACAAATCCCATCTTGATTCAGATAATGATACTATTTCAGAACTCCTGGTTGACATCATCCTTGTTGATTACAGCTTATGCTAATAAGAGGGTTAAGGGTTCTTTCTCACCCATGTTTGTCATTCCAGTGTAAATATCAGTGGATCTATATGTGACCATGATTAGGGGGGGCAAGGACTAACTGTAGGGTGCTTCGAG
Source organism: Pristis pectinata (assembly GCF_009764475.1). Taxonomy (NCBI): domain Eukaryota; kingdom Metazoa; phylum Chordata; class Chondrichthyes; order Rhinopristiformes; family Pristidae; genus Pristis; species Pristis pectinata. The sequence goes on along the minus strand of NC_067405.1, from coordinate 66,255,526 downwards.
TATTTGCCAGAAATGCTTTAATTTCCTCGTGAGCAGTTCCATGGCAACTCAACGAAGCTGGAACTAATTTCTGAATCAGTTCACACCGCATGGAGTGCGAGACAAGTTGCTGATTCCTGAGAAAACTCTGTAACATCATTATGTTTTGTACTTTGCATGGAGTTCTGCAGAAATGATAGCCAAAAGGTCAATGTTGTAGTTAATACCATCCTCCTTCAGCTTAACACATCAAGGTATTCTGCTATGCCTTCCTCCATCTTGGCCTCTTCTAGATCTCCTCAACCACTCCATGTGATAGCAAGCTCCACGTTCAAGCTACTCGTTGGTTAGAGAGCTTTCTCTTGACTTCCACTAGTGATCTTATAGCAGCTGCTTAGTACTTATAACTCTTGTGAAATCTCATGCAAGTGAAAACATCTTCTCTGTATCTATCCTTGTAAACCCCTTCATAATTTTAAAGTATATTTGATAAGGTATCACTCAACATCCAGTGAAACAACTGCAATCTTTCCTGATATTTATGAACTTAAAAGTTTTGTTATTGTTCTAAATCTTTATTGCACCCTCACTTGTTTCTATTCTTTCTTTACTATAAAAGCTAGAACTCTGCACAAAGCCCAAAATGCTTGCCACATCAATTTTTGTTTCTGAACCTTCACCCTCTCAATTTCCCTTGCAAAGGCAACAAAAGCAAGGAGAAAGTATGGACAATAGAACTTTTTGCTGTTTTCCCTTGTCAACAGGTTTTCACTGGGTGAAATTACAGCTGGATAAGCATCCCTCCTTCTGCAGGAGGTAATATATTGCAACCAGAATGTGCTTCATCAACCATTTTGCTAAAGAACCAACTGAATTCTGTCAAGATGATAAGTAGAGTAGAGATGGACCAATAAGTCTTTCCTTGTCATTTTTCAGATCTACATTAGTAAGTGAGAGGACGATTGTTTGGTGAGTGTTACCCTCTTTTTTCAGCTCTTACTAAATGACTCATTTTCATCTCACTAATGTGGATGCTCCAAATGTGTTCAGCAACAGTCACAACATGTCCAAAGTCCTGACTTTAACCACAACCTCTATTATCAGTGCTAGCCCAATTTTCCATGTCTTAATGCAATATTGAAGTTTTGCCTATCCTTACTGAACCCATGTTTCCCACAGGACCAAACACAATGTTTATCCTTATCCAGCTTCTATGTTTAAGTCAGCCAATTAGCATCCAGCTCATTCAAGAACATTTTATTAACAGGATTGATTAAGCATTGGATCTCTCCAGCAGAGAAGCACAAACACAATGGGCCCTACTGTTGTGAGAACAGGTTCTTTGGTGTTGCAAAGGTAGAGGACTCTGGACACAATCTTTGGAGTTTTTCAATGATGATTTAATCACAAAGACAAACGTGGGAACAGAATGAATGGGAATGGATGCACACATGCACAGGGGTGATCGTGAAACACAGGGGAAGTCGCAACAGGGTGAAGTGCACACACACACGGCAAATTGGTTACCAATGATATGAAGTGCCACTGCTTTCCAATACTGTTTCACGTTTTTCCGGTGGCTGGAGCCCTCCGTGAACCAGGCGTGCAGTTTTTGTTCAGGGTCGAGGGAGTCGAAGGGTTGGCGCCCTGAGATATCCTGCACCAAAGTGACTATGTCGGGTACCGCGAAAGTGAGTGGGGGGCCGCTGTGTTCAAGTGTCGGTAGTCCACTGTCATGTGCCAAGTCCCGTTCTTTTTGCAGATGGGCCAAATGGGGCTATTAAGAGGGAAGCTGTGGGTCTAATGACTCCCTCCCGCAGCAGGGCTTGAATGGACTCTGATGTCTTGGTGTCCCCCGGCGCCCTATACTGCTGACTGCAGATGACCTTGGAGGGGGGGGGAACAATAACCGGTTCCCACTTGGCCACCCTGACTACCACCGTAGCCTTGGCGACTCCAAAAGTGAACTTGCCCCAGTTGGTGTGTAGGGACTGTCCCTTTAAGACATTAATCCCCAGTATGCATTCCGTGGAGTCTGTGATTAAAACAGTTACAGTTCGAGGAGGTTGGTTCCTAATGGCCATGCGGACCCTGACTTCCTTCGTGGACAAAAGAGAACCTCCCAACCCCTCTATCTGCATCTATGCCCCCTTCCACGCGGCGGGGTTCCCTGGGACGATGGTGTGCTGGGCACCCATGTTGACAAGTGCCATCCACCTCTGCACGTTCCCCTTTCCCCAGTGTACCGCTACGGGTATGTGTGGACTCAGGACCCCCAGGCGTGGAAGGGTGACAGAACAGACGCGCTGGGGACCCCGGCCTTCATCCTATGGGAGGGGGGTGGAGGTCTGCCACCCTGTGGGTGAGGGTTCCTGCTGGTGGGACTGGGACATTTCCTGTTGCAGCAGGTCCCAGAGCTGAGCCCGGAGGACAGGGAAGGCTGTTTCAGGTAGGGGAGGGGCAGAGGCAGTGGCAGTATCAGTGTCTGCGGGGGCAGCCCATGTGGTCCAGTGGTTGGGGGTACCCCCTGTGTTAGACTTGGACCCAGGGTGGTCGTGGGTCTTCCCCTGGCTGGGCTTTCCCCCACAGAGCTCCTTCCATGGTGCGTGGAGAGCAGAGGTTGGGACCCCATCTATGCTAGCACGGTCCACCCCTGTGCGCAACAGGTCCCAGTACAACTGTTTGCATGTGAGACAAGAGGTGGTGTCCCCAGCCCTCATCTCCACTCTACAGACCTTGGTGGGTGCCGCCCGCTGCATGTACTCTAGCCCTTCCAGGAGAGTGATGGCTTCCCGTACGGTCTTCCCACCAGCCGGTCCCATGAGGGGCAGGACCACTGGCCTCAGGTCGGGGCGCGTGGTGGCAACCAGGTACCCCGCTAGCGCACTGGTCATTGTGGTATTCTCTAACAACTCGAGGTCACCCATCCCCGCATAAATGCCAGTCACTAGTGCCCATTCCCTGATGACTCTGGTGCCCTCACTAACTGTGCTCCACTGTGGTCGCCCGTATAAATCCCACTCGAGGAAGGTAGGGTACCAGGCCCTCATGGCAGCCACTACCCAATCCCACAGGGTAGCGGTATCCCCGATCTCCCCCCTCCCCCGGTGGCGCCCGCAGGCCATTATTAATGCTCTGTTGGTCCGACAAGCTCCCCAGGCACTTGCTTCCTGGTGAGAGGAGCTCACACTGGGGGCCCCCTCATCCCACGGCTGGAGTAGCCATGCAGCCAGCTGTTCACCCGACTGCCGGTGGTACTGATCCACCAGCTGGGTAAGGTCCTTAACAGAAGTCCAGGGTCTCCGTGGTCTCGGAGGGACCGCGGGCACCTACCCCTGCGGAGGTCCCATTCTGACTCTCTTCCCTTCTGTGGCGGAACTGGGACCACATGGTGACGGGTCGAGCCTGCAGGGGCTCAGGTGCGGGGGGTGGGGGGTGCGCAGGTGTGATGGAGCTCAGGATCTTTGGGTACCCCCTTCTCATCATTGACCATCCATATGTCCCCATCCCCCAGTCACACGTCCAGCTTGTCACCACACTGGACCAAGGCTTGGATTTTAAATGGGTCTGGCTGCCAGCCAGACCTGCGGGCAGCCTGTGCCTGCTGCATTTGAATTGGTCGGCAGGCGACCTTGGTACCCTTGGCCTCAAGGTCATTGGCCCGGGTCTGGGCAGTCTGAACCGCCTCCTGCAGTGTACAACATCGCTGCTGGAGCGTCTCCATCTCTTCTCCCTCTGGAGACATGTACTCTGCAACTGGCTAGTAATCCCAACCTGGCATCTCAGGAGGGACGCCAGGAGCCAGAAGGCACCCCTTTGACTCCCTTTGGCTCTGGGGAACCCCGACTTCTGGAGGAGGGCCACCACATGGTGCCCTAGTTTCTCACCACGTGGATCTAACTGCTCAGCTCAGTCCACTGGCTTACCGTGGTCTGCCAGCAAGCTGGCCAAGCTCCCAAATCCCTCACTCTCATCAGACCACCTGGGAACCCTCTCCTCCGTGCCTGCACTCGCCTTCTTTCCCCTGTTCCAGAACATCCTACCCACGTCTGTGTCCAGCTGAGAACTTTAAGACCCTGCTCGCAGCACCAAATGTTGTGAGGAAAGGTTCTTTGGGGTCTCAAAGGTAGAAGACTCGAGACATGTCTTTGGAGTTTTTCAAAAATGATCTAATCACAAAGACAAACACCAGAACAGAATGAATGGGAATGGATGCACACACGCACATGGGTGATGGCAAAACGCGGGGGGAAGTCACAATGGGGGTGAAGTGCGCACACACACACACGACGAACTGGTTACCAATGATCAGGGAAAACACAATACGATGCCTGAACACCCTGACTCTGAACAAGCATCGGCTCTATGCTACCGGGAAGCTACTTAGGATACTCCTAAACCCCTGTGGAAGTGCACACTCTTACCAATGGTCCCTTCAGCATGGTTTCAACTCCTGCAGCAATCAAAAAAAAGAGGGAGAACCATGCACATGTGGCATTCTTTATAGTGCTGGAGAGCTGGGTGGAGTCAGTTCAGGTAATTCAACAGGTCTAATAGGTCATGGCCAGGTACAACAGGTGTGTGCAGGAGCCAATGGTCAAGAGTGTGCACTAATGAGTGGGTGGAGCCAAACCTTGATTGACAGTGATGTCACTTTCGACCAGTGCTCAATGGTGTCACGTGACAGCCATGACCTTTCACACTGCACCTACTTTAACGTAATACATTAACATGACTTGGTAACCTTTCCTCTTACTTGGTAAAGTGCTTTGCAATTTTACCTCTTGTTTTCTCGCCTGATACTTTGAATTGACTGCTCTGTTTTCTCCTATAGAACTGTTGATTGCAGTCAAAGTGGGAAGACTAATGCAATGGCTATCAATATGAATCAGCACTGGTGATAAGTTGTCGACCTGAAACATTATTTCAGATGCCCTTTCCACAGATGCTGCCTTGTCTACTGAGTATTCCCAGCATTTCCTGCTTTTATTTCAGATCTCCAACATCTGCAGTTTATCAAAACTCAAAATAACTGCAGGTGCTGGAAATTTGAAATAAAACAGAAAATGCTGGAAATATTTATCAGGTCTGGAAGCATCTGTGGATAGAGATACAGGATTAATGTTAATTCTGTTTCTGCAACTGTTTGTTTTTCTTTCATGACAGCTCAATGTTTCTGTTACTGGGCTGATATTCTATCCATACAGCTGCAGACCCTGTTATTACTTGGATGTCAATTATTACTTGGATGTCAATTAACCCTGTTATTACTTGGATGACAAACCTATTATGAAACATCTTATCAAATGCTTTTTGGAAGTCCATGTTGCACATTAACTGCATTTCCTCTTTCACCCACTTAGTTACTTCATCAAAAAGCTCTACCAAGTTAGTTCACACATTTTGCCTTCAATAAATACATGCTGATTTTCTGTAATCAACCCACATATGTCCAAGTGACAAATGCTATTCCTGGGTAATGTTGCTGCAACTATCCTCACTGTCTGGTTGAGCTGCAGTTACCGGATGTGTCCCTACACCCTTTTTTTGAGTGTTCCAGTCCTCAAGCATCTTTAGATGTTTGAATGATATCTGCAATTTCTTCCCTGCCTTCTCTCAGCAACCTCAGATAGAACATAGAACACTACAGCACAGGAACAGGCCCTTCAGCCCACAATGTTGTGCCGAACCAATTACAATTAGGAATAAAATGTCCAACTAAACTAATCCCTTCTGCCTACACAATGTCCATATCCTAGCATTTCCCTCACATTCATGTGCCTATCTAAGAGCTCTTTGAATGCCCCTATCATATTTGCCTGCACCACCACCCCAGGCAGTGCATTCCAGGGACCCACCACTCACTGTGTAAAAAACTTGCCCTGCACATATCCTTTGAATTTACCCTCATCACCTTAACTACATGCCCTCTGGTATTAGACATTTCAACCCTGGGGAAAAGATACCGGCTGTCTACTCTATCTATGCCTCTCATAATCTATCTCTCAGATCTCCCCTCAGCCTCCGCCGCTTCAGAGAGAACAACCCAAGTTTGTCCAACCTATCCTCACAGCACACGCCCTCTAATCCAGGCAGTATCCTGGTAAACCTCTTCTGCACCCCCTCCAAAGCCTCCACATCCTTCCTATAATGGGACAACCAAAACTGAATGCAATACTCGAGATGCGGCCTAACTAAAGTTTTATAAAACTGCAGCATAACTTCCTGACTCTTGAATTCAATGCCTTGACTAATAAAGGCAAGCATGCCAAATGCCTTCTTTACCACCCTGTGTAGCCACTTTCAGGGAGCTATGAACTTGGACCCCAAGATCTCTCTGTTCATCAACACTGTTAAGGGTCTTGCCATTAACAGTGCACTGTCTCTTTACGTTTGATCTCCCACTGTGCAACACTTCACATTTGGCTGGGTTGAACTCCATCTGCCATTTCTCCGCCCATACCTGCAACTGATCTATATCCCACTGTATCCTCTGCCAGTCTCCTACGCTATCCACAGCACCACCAATCTTCGTATCATCTGCAAACTTACAAACCATCCATGTACATTTTCATCCAGGTCATTTATCTCCATCACAAACAGCAGAAGTCCCAGTACGGATCCCTGTGGAACACCACTAGTCACAGACCTCCAGGTAGAATAAGTCCCATTGACCACTACCCTCTGTCTCCTATGGGCAAGCCAGTTCTGAATCCAAACGGCCAATTCACCGTGGATCCCATGCATCCAGTCTGGGCCAGGCAACCTTTACATATATATTCATTTAAGGGATGTGGGCTTTGCAGGATGATCCAGCTTTTAATTACCCATCCCTAGCTGCCATTGAGAAGGCGGTGGTGATCTGCCTTCTTGAACCACTGCAGTCCTTGAGATGTGGGTGTTAGGGAGGGATTTCCAGGATCTTGACCCAGCAATCGTGAAGGAACAGCGATATATTTCCAAGTCGGGATGGTGAGTGGCTTGGAGGGCAACTTCCAAGTAGTGGTATTCCCACACCTTTGTCCTTCTAGCTGGTTGATGTTGTGGGTTTGGAATGTGTTATCTGAAGAATCTTGGTAAGTTGCTGCAGTGCATCCTGTAGATGGTACAAACTGCTGCTACTGTGCGTCGGTGGTGGAGAGTGAATAGTTGTGGATGAGGTACCTATCGAGCGGGCTGCTGTGTCCTGTATTATTCACTTTATTCACTTCAAGTGCAGTTAGCCTTTCTAGTATTTCTTCATTACCAATTTTCAACCCATCCAGAATCTCACCTACATCTCAGCAGGCCAGGCAGCATCCATGGAGAAAAGCAGGCCGTCAACGTTTCGGGTCGGGACCTGAAGAAGTGTCCCGACCCGAAACGTTGACCGCCTGCTTTTCTCCACGGATGCTGCCTGGCCTGCTGAGTTCCTCCAGCATCATCGTGTTTTTCATCTAGATTCCAGCATCTGCAGTCCTTTGTTTCTCAACTACATCTTCCTTTGCTAAACCTCCTCGGTGAAGACTGATGTAAAGCACTCATTTAGGTCCTCAACCCTTCCTTTGCCGCTATGAAGACATTTCCTTTCTCATCTTGGAGGGGCACCACCGCTCATCTTAAAACCCTATCCGGCTCACGTGCCTCCAGAGTATATCTTTGACAGGGTGAAATAATAGGGCGGTTAAGATAAGATTAAGATCCTTTGACTGTGTAATGTGTTGCTAATGTTGTATAGTCTGTGTCATGTTCTATTGTCAGACAAACATTACACACACTGTACATCATGCACAGACTAAATAACATTGGCAACAATTACACAGACAAGAAAGCTTAGAGTCATAGAGTCCTGTAGTTGTACAGCACACAAATGGGTTCCTCAGCTCAACTCATCCATGCCGACTGTGATGTCTAATAATGTTAATCCCATTTTTAATCTTATCTGAACTGCCCCGTCGCTTCACCCTGTCAGAGAAATTGGAGACATAAGATACTGCGGATGCTGGGATCTGGAGCAAAGAGTGAACTGCTCGAAGAACTCAGTGGATCTATGGAGACAAAGGGATGGTCGGCATTTTGGGTTGAGACCCTGCACTTTGCTCTCAGAGAAATTCCCTTTATTCCACCCCTTACCCTCTTCCACCTTCTCTGCTGCCCAGACTAACTTGTTTCTCTTTAGCAGTTCTGACGAAGTGTTCAGAACCTAGAACGTGAACTTCTTCTCTTTCCGCAGACGACGCCTGACCTGCCGGGTATTTCCAGCGTTCTCTGTTTCCAGTTCTTGTTTTAATACGTCTGTTGTGCTTATGTACATGTGCTGTGATGCTATGTAAATCTCTCCAAGAGACATGGCTGAAGGAAGTTAAGGAGTGAAATTACCAAAGGGTGAAGAAAGTTGGATGTTGAATGAGGGGCTCATTGAGACAGAGGGGAAAGGACAAAGTGTGTGAGGTAATAAAGGTCTATGGCAGAGCCACAGTGCAGGGTAAAGAATGAATCATCAACTGCGTCTCAGAATGAACGATTTGCGAAAACCTGATGCAACATATAAGCAGGATACATTCTCGGAAGAGATTCCTCTTTATGCATGTATAAATTAGTAAACTTTAGGGATAATACATGGTTTAGATTTTTTGGATTGGTTTGTTTATGATGTGGTTTATATGCCTTTCACTGTCTGTTTGGATTCTGTGTCTAGTCATGTATCTGTGATATTAATTATCTTTAAGCTAACATAATGAATGTGTTTACTTGCACTGAGTGACATAATCTGCCAAAAGTATTGTCCCACACTGAAAGTACAAAGCTTGGTGTTCTGCTGAGCTCCCTAAGGGAGGCAAAGAGTGCAATATTCCACCAGTAAAATTTCCTGTTGGTTGACAGCAAATAAGCCACACCTAATTGGTTTTGATCTTTCAAATCAGATTTTGGGAACCAGCTTTCAATTTGCTAACTCCGGGGTCTGGAGATCTGTGGATTCATAGATCCAGTTCTACTGGGAAGCTGGGGAATTTATGCCACGGATTTAACAGCAGAGATGCTGGAATCTGGCTCATGAACATCCGTTTCCCAGAATATGACTGAGTAGAAAAACAGCAGTAAAGACCGAAGTGAGTCCCACCTTGTTTATAAAGAACTGGATGAGTAAAATCAATATAAAGTGTCATTAAGTGTGAATGGTGTGGTTTAATCTCATGCTAAAGGAATGCAATTAGCAGGCAGGTGATTGTCTGTGAAAACACTGATGTGGTTTCTTTAGTGAATTAGGAATGTTTTATGATAAATTGATGATTGGCAGTGTTAGTGCAAGGGCCACCTGCAGTTTCTAGGGAGCAGCTAACTCCAACCCTGTCCCACAGCCATGTCCCACCTCATTACTTTTTCCTGTTAGTTTCCTTGCCCTTAGTCTCATCTTTGTCATAACCTTGCATTGTGCTCAATCGTCAGATGGGGGATAAAGCAACCTGTGGTAAGAAATAAACTTAAAATAACCACTTGTGGCGACTCACCGTCTAGTCGGGTGAACCGGCTCGGCAGTCGGGTTGCGCGGTGTCGGAGCGATGAGGCCCAAGATGGCGGCGGGCCTCATCTTTCCGAGCGACGGGGAGAACCTGCGCACGGGAAAGTCCTGATGATGTAGGACTTACGTCATTGCCGGTTGTTTTGGGCGGGAACATTCTCCCTTAAAGGGCCCGACGCAAGGCGGGAAAATAAACCAGTTCTGTTTGGCAATCCTCCGAGTAGAGTCTTGTTTTATTCCGCGGTAGCAACCGCTACACACTAGTCAATTTTACAACTGGATATATTTATCAGCTGTGTTCTAATGACAACATCTTTTATCTTTTAGTCAAAAGGTTGTAGGTTTCATTGAATCATAGAATCGTATAGCACAGAAATGGGCCTTTCTGGCCCACCTCATGAATGCCGACTTTGATGCCTCTCAATGTTAGTCCTGTTTATAAGATAAGATAACTTTATTAGCCATATGTACATTGAAACACACAGTGAAATGCATCTTTGCGTAGAGCGTTTTGGGGGGCAGCCCGCAAGTGTCGCCACGCTTCTGGCACCAACATAGCATGCCTACAACTTCCTAACCTGTACGTCTTTGGAATGTGGGAGGAAACCGGAGCACCCGGAGGAAACCCATGCAGACACGGGGAGAACATACAACCTCCTTACAGACAGAGGCCGGAATTGAACTTGGGTCGCTGGTGCTGTAAAGCGTTATGCTAACTGCTACACTACCGTGCCTGCATTAGGCCCATATCCCTCGACTCCCATGTAAGTACCTGTCCAGATGCCTTTTAAACATTGTAATTGTATTCACCTCTACCAGCTCCTCTGGCAGCTTGTTCCAGATAACCATCACCCTCTGTGTGAAAAACTTGCCCCTCACGTCCCCTTTAAATCTCTCCAAGAGCATAGGTGCTTATATGATGCTTTGTGCCTGTGATGCTGCTGCAAGTAAGTTTTTCACTGCACCTCTGTATACATGTACTTGTGCAGATGACAATAAACTCGACTTTGACCTTGACTTTGAGTTACAAGAGTCATTCAGCACTGATGCTGGCCCTTCAGCCCCCCCCCCCACATCTATGCTGACCATCATGCCCATCTGTACTAATCCCACTTGCCTGCATTAATTCCATATCCACCTATGCCCTGCTCATCCAACCACCTGATCAGATGCCTCCTAAATGTTGTTACTGTTCCTGCCTCCACCACCTCCTCTGACAGCTCATTCCAGATACCAACTACTCGTTGTGTGAAAAACTTTCCCCTCAGATCCCCTTTAAACCTCCTCCCTCTCACCATAAACATATGTCCCCTAGTTTTAGACTGCCTACCCAGAGAAAAAAGGCTGTGACCATCCACTTTTTCTGCCTCCCTCATGATTTTATATACCTCTATCAAGTCACCTCTCAGCCTCCTTCGCCCCAGGAAAAACAGACCCAGTCTATCCAATCTCTCCTGAGAACAAAAGCACTGGCAACAGTCCTGGCAACATCCTTGTGAATGTTTTCTGCAACCTCTCTAGCTTAAGTGTATCCTTCCTACATTGTGGCGACCAGAACTGCACACAGATCCTTGACTTTCTAACCAACAGACCGTAATCAGTGAGGATAGGCAGCAATACCTCTGGCACAATTATTCTCAACACTGGTGCCCCACAAGGCTGCGTCCTCAGCCCTCTACTCTACTCCCTATACACTCGCAACTGTGTGGCCAGATTCTGCTCTAACTCCATCTACAAGTTTGCAGATGATACCACAGTTGTAGGCTGCATCTCAAACGGCGATGAGTCGGAGTACAGGAAGGAGATAGGGAGCTTAGTGGAATGGTGTCATGACAACAACCTTTCCCTCAATGTCAACGAAATGAAAGAGCTGGTCATTGACTTCAGGAAAGGGGGCGGTTTCTACATGCACCTGTCTACATCAATGGTGCTGAGATCGAGAGGGTTGAGAGCTTCAAGTTCCTGGGAGTGAACATCACCAACAGCCTGTCCTGGTCAAATCACGTAGATGCCACGGCCAAGAAAGCTCACTAGTGCCTCTACTTCCTCAGGAGGCTAAAGAAATTTGGTTTGTCCCCTTTGACTCTCACCAACTTTTATTGATGCACCATAGAAAGCATCCTATCTGGATGTATCATGGCTTGGTACGGCAACTGCTCTGCCCAAGACCGCAAGAAACTGCAGAGAGTTGTGGATACAGCCCAGCCTTCCCACCTTGGACTCTGTCTTTACCTCTCGCTGTCTTGGTAAGCAGCCAGCATAATCAAAGACCCGACCCACCTGGGTCATTCTCTCTTCCCTCCTCTTCCCTCGGGTAGAAGATACAGGAGCCTGAAGGCATGTACCACCAGACTTAAGGACAGCTTCTACCCCACTGTGATAAGACTATTAAACGGTTCCCTTATACGATAAGATGGACTCTGACCTCACAATCTACTTTGTTGTAACCTTGCACCTTATTGCACTGCACTTTCTCTGTAGCTGTGACACTTTACTCTGTACTGTTATTGTTTTTACCTGTACTACCCCAATGAACTCTGTACTAACCCAATGTAACTGCACTGTGTAATAAATTGATCTGTATGATCGATATGCAAGACAAGTTTTTCACTGTACTTCGGTACAAGTGACAATAATAAACCAATACAAATACCAATATCAATAGCAATACCCTAGGTGTGGCCTCACCAGTGTTTAGTACAACTGTAACACAACATCCCATTATTATTGGGTGTGTTGGGGAAGTCAGTATTGCAGAAGTTGAGCATTAGCTTTCTGACCCACCTGGTGCTTGTGATGAGGCAACCTTGACACCACTGTTCTGGGGCAAACTTTGGGAGTGGGAAGGGGCAGACAAACCTCCAAAAAAGTTAGTTGTGTAACTTTGTCTATGCTGAAATGAATAGTCGGATTTAGAAAATCCCACCTAGAGCGATGGTTGGGAACAAACTAGTTGGCAAGCCTGAAAGTTCTGCTCAGCTACCTTCCGGGTGTTCACTGGAGCACTGAGTTCACTGCAGGGTATCGTATATGAGGAAGGATGTCACGGCTTTGGAGGAGATTTACTGGAATGATGTGAAGGACTCAGCTATGTGGAGAGGGTGGAGATGCTGGGGTTGTTCTCTTCCTCAGAGCAGAGAAGGTGAAGAATGCTGGTGGGATAGCTAGAGAGAAGATGGTTAGGCAGCCTAATTGGCAAAAGGAAAACAAAAGGTTGAGAAGGCATTTAGTTACAATCTGGAAGGTGCAGATGGAAGGAATAGAGGGAGCTGGTTCAGACATATCTATCAACAGAGAACTGAATGTATGTTTGGAAAGGAAACGGTTGCAGATTTCTACAGGAAGGAACAACAGACTAGATATGATGGGCTGCAGACCCTCTTGTGATGGAAGATGCTCTGTATCTCTGACATGTACAGCTCTGCCTGACAGTGGCCAAGTACAGTGCCACTCTCCCCAAAAGGTTCATCTCACTCCTGCTCAGGAATGATTCTTCTGAAGCTTAGAGTATTAGAGTGGCCCCACCAGCATGACATGATTTCTATCATGGCTGGTGGAGGAAAATTCTCAGTGACCTGCTGGGAAGGATAAATTCCTCCATCACAGGCTCAAGGGGAGTTGTATATCAGCTACTCTGAGGAGCTCAAGAGCTCAATGCCACAGTAAACTGATGCACATGAACTCAGTTGTGGAAGTTGAAAGCCAATTTGAGATTCATGCACTGAGTGAGCACAGTACACTCATCAACAGATACACTCCCAGACTGGTAGTTTTCCACATAAGGTGTGGAGCAGCTCCGCCCAGGGCTCTCTGATGTCTCTCTCAAGCCAACATGTGATCTGTCCCTGAATGAGGAAAGGCTTGGATCCATTAAGAATTTTTACAGGGCCAACAGAAATATGAATTCCCCTCTGCAATCCCTAGGAATGCTTTGCTACATTAAAGAGATTAAAAGAATAAAAGCTGTTGTCGATGACCTTAAAAGCATCTAAACTGTCTATGGCCTCCCCCTTGTCAATTTATAATGCAGGCTTGGCCAGCCCCTGGGATTCCTGGCCCGAATCCCCACATTCCAGAACCCACCAACCTCTCAACGACTCCACCGATGGCCAGATGTTCAACATCCGCAACTCACTGGCATGTGCAGGGCGTTGTTGAGTCAATTTGAATTTAAATTTTTAAATTTTTAAAAATATTTTATTTACAGCGTGGTAACAGGCCCTTCCGGCCCAACGAGTCCGCACCCCCAATTTTAAACCCATATTAACCTACCTGTACGCCTTTGGAATGTGGGAGGAAACCGGAGCACCCGGAGGAAACCCATGCAGACACGGGGAGGACGTATAAACTCCTTACAGACAGCGGCGGGAATCGAACCCTGATTGCTGGCGCTGTAATAACATCACGCTAACCGCTACGTTACCGTGCCACCCCGCTACGCTACTGTGCCGCCCCAATTGCCAGGGATGATTTGGAGTCCACAAAAACAGTCAAGAGAAGAAGAAATAGAAGGTGAAATGTAGAAAAGTGGGAAATTGCTCATGGACCAGTTGGGCTGAATACCCTCTGTGTTGTATACAAACTGATCCTGAAAATGGTCCAGATTTTCCACTGGCAATGTCCAGTGTACATCAAACTGCTCTGTGTCCCTACTCCCCAAGATAGTCTGGGCCTTATTGTATGGATTACACAGAGGACTGTCTGATTAGCTGATATGTCTGCCCTTCTGTGCACCAGTAGCTAAGTGATCTGTTTATCAGCTGGTCTAGCTGCTGTGAATCATTGATTCCACTGTGAGCGTTGTGAACAGCACGTCCCAACAATGTGTGCTTTATCCACGCATTTGGGAAACTTTTCCTTCAAAAAGGAGCAGTGAGTAATTCAATTTTAGAATTATCCATAAAGACAAAGATACTTCATTGAGCTGGCAATCTTCCAAAGGGGGAAAAAAAAGACCAGCATGCCTAGTCCATTGACACCACACTGCTGATGTAAATGGAAACAACAAAAGCAGCTAATTTATATTACTTGGTCACAGCATTCAGGGAATGAAAAGGCCTTGCGTTATTCTCTTTAGACAAGCTTCTTCAAAAGAGTGTGGTCGGCTCAGCTGTGTGACAGAGACAACTCACTGCAATGGCAGCACTTGTTTGCAAGTGATATCCTGGGGTGGTTGCCCCAGACATGGGCTGCTTTTCTTTATTTCACTGACGGACTGAGAGAAAATGCTGAGAGTTGGTGTGAATCGGGTCATTGAAGGCAAGAGAGAGGCTGTGAGACACTGTGCAGGCCTGGAACTGCTAGCCCTTTGGCTCACAATGGAAGCTGGCTGGCTGCCAAAAGGCTGAGCTAATTTCTTTTTCCAAGTAGATTATCTTAATTTTGTGCACAGTTCTCAAGTTTTAAGTGGGGTATGCTTTTCTAGAAGTTGATTGCTCAGGTGTACTGCCTGGCAGCCAAAACGGTTGCCATAGAAACAGTGACAGCATTAGCTGTTCCTGTGCCTTCCTTCTCCACTTACAGACCTTTCTCTGCCCAGTGGGGCTCCTGGTTGGTGGGGCAGACTCCAAGCTTTGGATCTGGCCTTGCATTCTGCTCTAATTCGACTGAACTCCCAGTGTGGATTAGAGCCTTCACTACACCATTAAGACATTACACATAACTCCCAAGGTAAGCTACTGATGTATGGTTTTACATCAGTCAAGGACCAGAGCTCCAGTGTTTCACAATACTTCTTCCTTTCAGTTTTCTGTTATTCCCGTACTGACAGTACACAGTCTAAGATTTAATGCATATTACACGGTCCTTTAGAGCTGCATGCTGTGAGTTGGATAATGCACTGTTGTGCCAGCAAGGAAGGCTGAGGGAAAGTGTGAGGGGAGGAATATGTGAAGGAGGGAGAGGAACCAAGTTTTCCACAGATATTCATCACAAAATGCCTGTCTTTCAAGCTATTAAAATGCATTATAGTGCCACTAACGTTCAAAGAGTGAACACGTCATGTGGTTAAGTAAAAACAATAAACAGAGTCTGTAAAAGTCTACGGGAAGTTTGTGTGACATTTACGGAAGCATGCATGATACTTGCTATTTCTATTATTATGGATTTCCATTACACAAAGGAAGTGTGAATGCCAGGAAATACTTGACAAGAAATTTTAATCTATGGTTATTTTCACTAATGCCTTGAGGGGGATTTGCTTCTTTGTTGAAAAGGTAGCAGTACTGCAGATGGCATGTAAACATAAGTTGATGGTAGCCTTCAGTGATCGTATATTTGGGTCAACATAACGTTGCATGTCACAGAGTAAACATTCCACTGTCATTCTCAGGTTGTGAAAACTGTGAGGTTAATGCACCTTTCTACAACCTGCCTTCACTCCTGACTGCACACCTGCCTCCTCTCCGAGTTGCATGCCTGTTCTTGCTCCTGGTTACACACCTGTTCCCCTCTCCTGGTTGCATACCTGCCCTCACTCCTGATTTTACCATTGTCTCTCTCCCAGATGAACACCTATCTTTGGTGCTGGTTACACACCTCTCCCTCTCTCAGTTGCACATCTGTTCTCATAGAATGTAGAACAGTATGGCTCAGAAACAGGCCCTTTGTCCAACGATGTCTGTGCTGAACATGATGTAGAATTAAACTAAATCTATTCTGCCTGCACCTGATCCATATCCTTCCATTCCCTGCAGATTCATGTGTCTATTTAACAACCTCCTAAAAAAGCCACTATCGACCCAGGCATCTACCATCTCTGTGTAAAAAAATTTGCCCCACACATCTCCTTTAAACTTTCCCCCTCTCACCTTAAATGCATGTCCTTGAGTATTTGACATTTCTACCCTGGGATAAAAGATCTGGCAGTCTATTCTATTTATGCCTCTCATCATTTTATAAACTTCTGCCCAGTCTCCCCTCAGCCTCTGACATTCCAGAGAAAACAACCCAAGTTTGTCCAACTTCTCCTTATAGCTCATACCCTCTAATCCAGACAGCACCCTGCTCAACCTCTTCTGTACCCTTTCCAAAGCCTCCACATCCTTCATATAATGGGTGACCAGAATTGTACACAATGCTCCAAGTGAGGCATAACAAAAGTTTTATGCAGCTGCAACATGACTTCCTGACTCTTATACTCAATGCCCTGACCAGTGAAGGCAAGCATGCCATATGCCTTCTTCACCACCCCATCTACTTGTGTAGCCTTTCAGGGAGTTATGGACTTGGGCCCCAAGGTCCCTCTGTACATCAGTGCTGTTCAGGGCCCTGCCATTAACTGCATATTCTCCCCTAACATTTGATTTCCCAAAGTGCGATACCTCACAGTTGCCTGGATTAAACTCCGTCTGCCATCTCTCCGCCCATATCTGTAACTGATCTTTATTCTGCTGCATTTCTTTAATGTCCACAACTCCACCAATCTTTGAGTCATCTGTAAACCTGTTAACTCACCCACCTACATTTTCATCCAAGTCATTTACATATATTGCAAACAAACAGAAGCCCCAGCATGGATCCCTGCAGAACACCACTGGTCACAGACCTTCAGCTAGAATAATACCCTTCCACCACTATCCTCTGTCTTCTGTGGGCAAGCCATTTCTGAATCTAGACTACCAAGTTACCATGGATCCCATGCATCTTAATCTTCTGGATCAGAGGAAGAGGTGTGTAACCAGGAGTGAGGACACTCCTGGTAACATGCCTGTTCCTATCCCTGTTGCACATCTAGCCTCACTACTAGTTACACACCTGTCTCCCTCTTGGTTACATACCTGTCCCTCACTCCCCATTACAAACCTACCCCAGTCCCAGCCATACTCCTCCCCACTCATTGCAACACACTACCCATCTAAAGGTAGAATAGAATGATATTCACCAATAGCCACCTGCAGGTAATATGCAGGGGGCAGCATCAACCACCCTATGTGGCCTCTTTGTCCTTACAAATCCTTGATTCTGTCAAGAGGGATTGTGGAGCACCCTTCTCAAATGGAAACTTGTCTCCATCATGTATCTGCTTCATGATGCATGCAAGCCATGATCTTAACCAACAGGTTCATAACAGGAACAACCTAAGTACAGAATAGTGTCAAACAAGGCTGTGTCATTGTCCCGGTGTTCTCCACACTGCTAAAGCGCACCTCCAACATGCTTGCAGTTGAAATGGAGGTAATCTATAGGCCAAGTGAGAAACTGTTCAACTACAGCTCCTCCACACTGGAACCAAGGTCAATGTAATGGCTAACATAACACTATTATAGTGCCAGTGACCCAGGTTCAATTCCAGCCACTGTCTGTAAGGAGTTTGTACGTTCTCCCTGTGTCTGCATGGGTTTCCTCTGGGTGCTCTGGTTTCCTCCCACTTTCCATTGACTAATAAAGATACCTTATCTTATCTTGTCTTATCTTTGGCGTCGAGCTGGATCATGCAGCCTTGAGGTTGAGCTTCAAGTTATCGTTGACTTTTCACTGAAGTATACAAGATAATGTACCTTACACTTGACACGTGCAGAATAAAGATCATTCCTGTACAACACCAGCCTCTGCCAATAATGGTCCATGACAAGACCATTGAAAATGTGGAACTGCTCCCCGTATCGCAAGAAGTATATCTAAGCAAAAGCAGACATTGATGATGAAATTCGCCATCACCTTCAGTGAACCAACACAGCCTTTGCCACCGAGGAAAAGATCAAGATCTCAAACCTGACACAAAACTTGTGGTCTACAGGGCAGCAGTGATCCCAGACCTCTTCCATGTTCCTGAGACGTGGATTACCTCCAGCACTGGAGAGATGCCACCAATGGTGTTTCCACAAAATCCTCCAAATCCATTCGCAGGAAAAGCAAACTAATGTCAGGATCCTCCCTCAGACCAACATCCTTGGCACTGAAGCCCCAATTACAATCATTAAAATCCAATGGGCAGGACACATTGTTTGCATGCCTGACACCAGTCTCCCAAAACTGAGACTGAGCTCCATCATAGTGGACAAAGTGGACAGAAGAAAAGATTCAAAGGTTTTCCCAAAGCCGCTCGGTAAAGTGGAACACCCCTGGCCCTTAACATCCCTAAATGTAGAAGGAGCATTTAGGATGGCGGGTCGTTCGGGGGAGTCTCCTGGTCGGTCTTCACCTGGGCCTGGCCAAGCTGGCCATCCACGGGTCCAGGCGTCAGGTGGTCAAGGGTTCCGGCTGGGTCGCCTGCCTGCCCCTCTTCTGGGCTTACATCCATGCCCGGGTGTCCTTGGAGAGGGAGCACACGGTATCTGCAGGCACCCTGTGTGAATTCCGCGATCGGTGAGACCCCCCCCCCCACCCCCCCAGGGGATCGCATGTGTCGTAGATGGTTTAAACGAGATTCTGATTTGCGGCCGTTTAGTTAGCATTCTCTGCTGTAGTTATGCGTCTGTGTAGTTCTTTCTTTTATTAGTTGCTGTAGTTTTGACACTGTATGTCATTTTGTAGTGCTTTCAGTGAATAAACTTTTGCATATTCATGAAAACAAGGAGCATTCAGGATGGTATTGAAAAATTTGAGTCCATGCCTCAGGAGTGGGCCACCTCACAAATTACCCAGTCACCTGCCCCGTTTGTGGAAGAGTCTGCAGTTCCCTCAATGGCCTCATCAACCAACCCCCAACCCCCTGGAATGGAAGCAAGTCATTCTCGATCCTGAAGGACTGCCTAAGATGAAGAAGTTAATAAATACAAGTTTGCTTCTTTATCCATAAAAAGGACTATTTTCATGTGGCCACTTGGGGCAAGTTGGAACACTGACCTCCACTCTGGTGTGATGTCTGTGGCAGGATAAAATTTTGCAATGCTTTGTGTGGCTTCTTTAAATTTGTTCCAAACTTTTAACTGAAGTTTTTTTTTAAAAGCTGTTGATATAGCGTATAGAGCAATGGGATATGCAGAAAGCAAATATCTATTACTTTACCAGGACATTAATGTTCCTTTAAAGACTGTCCAACAAAAGGCTGACATTTACTGGATAACTGAGTGACATGTAAAGATGTTCCATTCAAAACTAGTGCCTCACCCATTGGATCTGGATTACAAATCCCACCACAGCCAACCACCCCACCAGCGAGACCCATTTATCTTATTTTACTGGCCCGGTCGACTTGAGCTTGGATTAGACCTTTGGCTCACCCCAGTCTTGGGTGGACCTGCAATCACTGGTGACACATCCACAACACATCATACTGTGAGCTTCCAGTGAGAGGGACCTGCAGACAGAGCAAACATCTTTTGGTCGTTCAGTTCTGAACTTTGCTATTTTCCTCAGTCCCTGAACAAAGCATCTGTTAAAATGATTATTGAGATATTTGTGTTTTGAGGCTGTTTGAGAGGATTAATTACTTTGCGTCGATATTCTGAGAACCTGAAGTTTTCCGACACTTAAAACCAGCATTAATCGTGAAAGAAGTTTGCATAGAAGGCCAAATCCCAGATTCAAGTAGAGGCTCAAGAGTGATGGAGACACTTCTGACTCTGGCCTCTGTGTAACATTGTTTTTATTGACTTTGGAGACATGGACATTGTTGGAAAGACCAGCATTTAATGCCTGTCTCACCTTCTTCTTCCTCTTATCATATGACAGTGGAGCAACTTATATAGTGATGTATAGATTTTGAAGCCTGTGTAGCTATGTGTATATTGGCTATGTGCCCTGGAAATGATCGGACGAGCAGCCTTTGATGAAGTGTACATTGCAAGCAGGATTTGATTTGAGTTTCCAGTGAGAGTAAAAGATGGACACATCAGCCTGCCCTGTCCATATCCAGTGCAGAGTTGTCATTTGTTTCTTGGAAGGTGAAGTCCGAGTACTGGTTCTGTAAGGTCAGTGATGATGCTTTTGTTCACCATATGGTTATTGTTCCATTGAGATCTCCTTTGTTTCTCATGGTTCATAAGACATGCAAGAATAAAATATTTATTTATTAGTCACATGTACATCGAAACACACAGTGAAATGCATCTTTTTGCGTTACTGAGAATGTGCTGGGGGCAGCCCGCAAGTGTCGCCACTCTTTTGGCGCCAACATAGCACGCCCACAGCTCCTAACCTGTACGTCTTTGGAACGTGGGAGGAAACCCATGCAGACACATGAGGAGAACGTACAAACTCCTTGCAGACAGTGGCAGGAATTGAACCCGGGTCTCTGGTGCTGTAATAGCGTTACACTAACCGCTACACTACCGTGCCACCCACAATATTGTAATGCAAGAAATTTTAAAGTATAACTATTCCATTTTCCCTTACAACATAGAAGGAGGCCATTCAGCCCTTTAATATGCTGGGTCATAGTGCAATTCTATTCCCCATTAATTTTCCCTGTAATCTAATTCTCTCCACATTTCCATCAACTCCCTTCAGATTCTCTCACTGATCTACACACTAGGGGCAATTTTATGTCTTTGGGATGTGGAAGAAAACTGGAGCACCCAGAAGAAACCCATGCGGTCATAGGGAGAACATGCAAACTCCACACAGGCCAGCACCCGAGGTCAGGTTTGAACCCAGGTCGCTGGAGCTGCGAGGCAGCAGCTTGACCTGCTGTACCACAGTGCCACCCACACTGATCAGCAGCAAAGGCAATGTCCCCTCTGCTTCTTCATATGATTTTTTTCATACCTTCGTGAGGAGGGTAATCTGTTCTCCGTTGATATTTCATTTGAAAATTAGTGTTACTGCATTGAAGTGACATCCTGGACCACTTGATCAGCTCCATGTGTGGCTTGTGAACCCATTACCTTCTCAATCTACCTCACTGTGGCCCTTGCGCTGCACTTTTTCTGTACCTACAACACTATTCTGCATTCTGTTTTCTTCTTACTTCCTCAATGTACTTATGAATGGCATGATCTGTCTGGATAGCGCCCAGACAAAAGCTTTTCACTGTATTGTACATTGTACATGTGACAATAATAAACCAATACCAATACCAACAAATGTCACCACTGACCTATGGCGAACTAAAACAGTCTTTCAAAGGAAACATGGATCATGAAGTTGTCAATTAGTATCTAGGGGTGTGCCAATAAATTTTAAGGGTCTCTCACTAGAGTTCCCTCTCTGGAGGCCTGAATATATTCTGACAATGATGCAACCACATAAACCTAGTGAGATAGGTGACCAGGCAAAGGGATTCACACCAGCCAGTTTGAAGTAAGACTATTTCATGGTTGCTAATCTTTGTTTTATGTCACCAGATAGCATCCAATCAAGGCTGTTGACTAATATAATCATTTAAATTTACAGTAAGAGTACATCACTGGAAAGCAAATATTAAGAAAAAGTACTTGATGTAACATTATGCAAAGTTACCAGATGAAAACTAATAACTAGCATTCATTCCTTTGATTATCTGGCTGTGTAACTTTACCCTTGGCCTGAAGCCCAGGCTCTGATATATATATAAAGTGATGGTTAAGACCAGCAAACTATTTTACAGACGTCTATCCAGACTCCGAATACTAGCAGTTGCAATAAATTATTTTTAAAAGTTGATTCAGCTGGCAAGCCGATATATTAAAACTCAGTTTTGTGTCAGGAAGAACATTCATTTAGAATTGAGATATGAGGAAATAAAAAGATCCCCAAGGAGCTCTGACCTGTTGGTGACTCCAGATCACTTTAACTGGAAACGGGGGGAGAAAAGAAGAACAGAGTCAAGTTGATGGATCAGGAAGATTAACACTTTTCTTCTCTTCACAGCTTCTGCCTAACCTGCTGAGCAGTTCCATCATTTGCTGTTTTATTTCAGATTTCCAGAACCAGAAGGGTTTTGACATTGGTAGGTGGAACCCTAAGGATTACCTGGATACTCTGACACACCACACCCCTTCATCACAGTATCCCCAAAGTTGCTGTAAGATCCACCACAACAGACTGAGTTACTCTGATCCTCTGCCATAACTCAGTGGATCGCAAGGGTTCTAAGCCTGACTCCACAGACCTGGACAAAGAGAATTGAGGCTGACACTACTGTGCAGTACCGAGAGAGTGCTTCTCTGTGAGTGAAGATGGCACTACAATAGGTGGTGTAATAGGTAGTGAAGATGGTTATCAATAATTACAGAGGGATCTTGATCAGCCGGGTTAAGTGGGCCGAGGAATGGCAAATGGAGTTTAATTCGGATAAGTGCGAGGTGGTACATTTTGGGAAGAAAAATCAGAGTAGGACTTTCACAGTGAACGGTAGAGGGAACGCCCTGGGGAGTGTTGTAGAACAGAGGGATCAAGGAGTACAAGGACATGGACCCCTAAAAGTGGCGGGTAGACAGGGTGGTAGAGAAGGCTCTTGGCATACTGGCCTTCGTCAGTCAGGCCACTGAGTATAGAAGCCGGGATGTTATGTTTCTACAAGACATTGGAGAGGCTGCATTTGGAATATTGTGTTCAGTTTTGGTTGCCCTGCTGTAGGAACAATACTATTAGGCTGGAAAGCATGCAGAAAATATTTACAAGGATGTTGCCAGGACTTGAGGGATTGAGTTATAGAGAGGGTTTAGCAGCCTGTAATTTTATTCATTAGAGTGCAGGAGATTGAGAGGTGATCTTATAGAGGTGTATAAAATCATGAGGGGCATAGAGAGGGTGAATGCACTCAGTCTTTTTCCCAGGATTGGGGAATCAAGAACTAGAGGGCATAGGTTTAAGGTGAGAGTGGCATCTTTTTCACCCAGAGGGTGGTCAGTATATGGAATGAGCTGTCAGAGGAAGTGGTTGAGGCAGGAACATTAAAAACATTTAAAAGCACTTGGACAGGTACATGGATAGGAAAGGTTTAGAGTGATGTGGACCAAATGAGGACACATGAGATTAGCTTAGATGGGCATCTTGGTTGGGCCAAAGGTCCTGTTTCTATGCTGTATGACTTCATGACGCTATCAGGTGAACCAGGATGAGTCCGCTTCACGTTTGTGACTTTTGTTGTTTGTTTGGGTTTAGAGATTGTGTAAAAGGACGAGACCATCTTGGCTCTAAATGGTTCCCTGGTTCTGTCACAGCCCACATGAGTAATGATCACATGATAGAGGCTTCCCGCTGGCTGCTTGGTGTCTGCAAAGCTGCAGCCCCCACTGAGTCAGAACCTTCTGGAGAGAGGGATAAAAATGTGTCTGAATGTTTAGGTTGCAGCATCCAAGCAGGACTGTTGGGCTTGGTGGAGGCTGGGGGATGAAATGTTGAAACCAGACTTTCTTTTTCATTGAACAAAAACAGAAATGCTGGAAGAACTCAGCCCGTCATTCAAGCAGCATCTGGAGAGAAGCCAGTTAACATTTCAGGTGAGGGACCCTGGCTCAGAACTGGGGGGAAAGTGGAGGGGTGACAGTTTTCAAAGCTAAACTGGGGGGCGGAGTGAGGTGGAGGACAATAGATCACATGGAGATTAGTTAGGGCAGGTCAGGCAATGAGGATCATGAGCACTGGCCGTTAGGGAGGTACTTTAACAAAACTAGGTGAGAAAGGGCCATCAGCACGATAATGGAAAATGATGAGAGTGCAGTTTACCTGAAGCTGGAGGATTCAATGTTCATTCCAGAGGGTTGCAAAGTGCCCAGATGGATGATAAAGTGTTGTTCTAGTTTACATTGGACCTCACTATGGCAGTAGAGGAGGCGGTCACAGACTGACAGGTGGGAATGGGAGTGGAAATCAAGAAATAAAGTGGCACGGAACAGGAAGCTCTGGATCACCCCTGTGTACTGAGCGCAGGTGCTCTGCAGTTCTTGAACCACTGTGGCCTCTGTGTTGAAGGTCCTCTCCCAATTTTTTTTTAGGTAGGGAGTCACAGGAATTTGACCCAGTAACGACAGAAGGGCAACTATATACTTTCCCAGCATACATTGGGACATGTCGTGGGGTTCCTATACCTCTGCTGCCCTGAGTTTATGGTGGCAACGTGAGGCCCAATACAAACTAGAACAACATTTTATCGTCCATCTGGGCACTTTGCAACCCTCTGGAATGAACATTGAATCTTCCAACTTCAGGTTTGAAACTTAGCCAGTTGCCGCAGCATATCTTGAAGGTTACACAGACCACGGGCACTTCATTGCTGCAGTCAGGATTGGCGGTCAATCAAATGAGCTGTGCCGAACTGGATGTTATTGAGCTCCTTGAATGTTACCGGAACTTTGAAGGTAACTTCATAACTCAGTGAATAATATCTGAACCAAAAGCCTGTGGATATTAAGCCTAACTCCAGAGACAAAGAAAACTGAGGCTGACACAAGCAGGCCCAGGTTACGAATGCCTGACTTAAGGGCACCCCTAGATATGGACAACTCCTCTAATATTAGATTCAAAAGTCCGCTGTATGTTATGTATGTTTGTTCGTATGAACAACAAAACTGTTTTCCTCTCTCTCTCTCTCTCTCTCTCTCTCTGATCTTTAGTAATTGTTCTTTCTTATCAGTCTTGTGTGCTTTTGATGCCATTCATTACAATACTGTGGAGGTATGGTTACCATATTGAATGATTTTTGTGTACTTTCTGACTTATGGACCAAATCAACTTATGGCCATCTGTAAAAATGGAATCCATTCGTTACCTGGAGATGGGCTGTACTGAGAAAGTGCTGCATTGTCAGCATTACTCCTCCTCATAGCCACATGCCCCAAGCCTTCAGTTTCCAATGTGTCCGATACACAGAGCAGACGTTTATCCCGGAATCTTTCTTCCACAGATGTCCACACGTGACAAGCTGTCTTGGGTCATGAAAAATCACTTGAATGCCACCTCAGGCTAGGTTGCATAAAGACCCAGCGGAGAAGCAGCAGGGGGTGTTGCTGCAATGAGGACACATTGGGAGCCAGAGAGCAGGGGACTGAGGAGGGAGGTTTGGCAGTGAGACACAAGGTAACTGCGAGCTGGGGGCACAAATTGTGGAGAGGTCACAGAGGCTGGGTTTGTTCCCCCAGAGCAGAGGTTGAGGGAAGATTTAATTGAAGTGAAAGGCATTAAAAGAGAAAATCAAGAGAAATTGTTTACACTGGCAAAAGGATCTGAAATCAAAAGATACAGACTTGATCCAGAAGGCAGATGAGAGAATAGTTTTTTTAGGTAGAAATATAGTAAGATGTGGAATGTTTGTTTGAAGGGCTGGTGGAAAAAAATTCAATGTTAATTCTAAAAATTAATTGGATAAATGAGGTTGAATTGGTTAAATTGGAAGAGAAATCAATTGCAGGGCTATGTGGTGGGGATGGGAGTGGGGTTGGGGTGGGCCCAGTTGGAGACAGGTATAGGAACAATGGGCTGAATGGCCTTTCCCAGGCTATGTGATTCTAGGATGCAGTCCCCTGCTGCTGCCTTCCAGTCAGTTGATCAGAGTTGGAGCTTGGTTAAAAGTGGTGAGTTTTCATGCTTATCGTTGTTTAATCAGTGGGCACGGAGTGACGGGAGCTTAAATGAAGCATAGCACTGTTGACTGTGTTGCCTCGACTTCACTCCGAGAACGGGGCCCGACCACGGATCTGAGCTGACCCATGTAACATCCGTCACTTCTCACAGCACCGAAAGTTTCCCAGCGTAACTGAGGTGTTGCCATCAATTATTGCGAAATTGGGCTTGCACTGTGTTGTGAGCCCCAAGGTCAACCGTGACTGGGTGGAAACGGTTGAAATTCATTCAACACAAGTGCCCAACTGCAGAAAACAACAAGAAAAAACTTTGATCTGTTCCGTCTGGGCGGAATTCAATCCAGGTCGTAAGGATAAAAGGATCATGCACTCGGGCACTGCGTTACTCTGCTGTTGCACAGAACTGAATCATAGTCACACTATCATCTCATGCTCCCTGGAGCAAAGGATCGTCACTTTGATCTTTCTATTTTAAGTGTTCCTGATTAAAGTTACTTGTTTCATGATACTTTCACTCATGATATTTTTCCACTGTTTGAATGAAACCTTCCTGGCACCACAACAAAGGAGACCAGGGGACTTAAGAACCCAAGAAAGTGAAGCAACAGTAGACCATTCAGCCCCTTGTGCCTGTTCTACCTTTACATCTGATGCCTCATCTCCTATCTCGCTGTTACTTTCCAGCACTAACCCCATATCTCTTGATTCCTTTATTCCCTTAATTTACCCAGTATCCTGAAAATATTACCCTCAATCAACATTCGAAAAACAGTTTTTATCAACCTGAGTGGGATCTTGCTATGCACAGTTCAACTACTGAATGTCTTGAAGCCTCTTAAATGTTGTACAGTTCCTGCCTCCACCACCTCCTCTGGCAGCTCATTCCAGATACCAACTACTCTTTCTGTAAAAAATTTTCTCCTCAGATACCTTTTAAACTTCCTCCCTCTCTTCTCAAATATATGCTCTCTACTTGTAGATACCCCTACCATGGGAAACAGGCCATCTCCCCTATCTATGCCTCTCATAATTTTATATACCACTATTATGTCTCTTCTCAGCCTCCTTTGCTCCAGGGAAAACAGACCCAATCTATCCATTCTCTCCTTATAACTGAAGCCCTCTAAGTCCAGTTTGCACATTCTCGCTGTGCCTGCATGAGTTTCCTCCAGGGGTTCCGGTTTCCTACCACATCCCAAAGATGTGCACGTTGGCAGGTTAGTTGGCCGCTGTAAAGTACCCTTACCGTGTAGGTGAGTGGTAGAATCTGGGCGGAGTGAATGGGAATGTGGGGAGAGAAGAAAATTGGTTAGCGTAAAAATGAGTGTTGGGTGGATGGCAGGGAATTAGTGGGCCAAAGGCCTGTTTCCATGCTGTATTTCTGTCTGACTCTATAAAAGTGACATCCATCATTAAGGACTCCCACCATCTGGGCCATGCCCTCTTCTCGATGCTGCCATTGAGCGGGCGGTACAGGAGCCTGAAGACCCACACCTCAAGGTTCAACAGCAGCTTCTTCCTCACTGCCATCAGGTTCTTGAACTGACCTGAGGAACACTAATTCTACCTCAGACTATATTTCCTTCAACATGCACTGATCTTGTTATGTTCTTCTTTTGATTTTTTTTGTGTCTTGTAAGTTAAGTATAACTTATGTTAATTTATGTTGATGTAATTTATGTTTGTCATGTTTGCAATGTACTGTGCTGCAGCTGCAAAAAGTTAATTTTCATGGCATTAATACCCTAGGTCTGTATGCCCATGACAATAAACTTGAACTTGAGAAGGTAATGATTTAAGCACCACTGGACCTGTCAATGCTAACAGCTCACTAAGTCCCAGCCTTAGATAAATTCCTCCCCTAATTGAAAGAACTTCCCTTAATTCAAAGCTGCTTAATTCAAACTAATGGATGAAATGGATAAAATGGATTCCCTTTAGCACTGCACTGGCACTTAGCGGCTGGGAGATGGGATCAAACGCAGCACAGATTGATGGGATGTCATTGCTTATCCCATGTGAGTAGATGCTGAGCAGTCGTAATCCAATTGATTGGGAGCTAAGTGGCTTCTAACAGGTAAAGCCACGCAGACCGGCCTGAAGATGAGGGAAAAGGAAATAAGCACTGGGGCAGGATCTGTGACTTTTATCTACCGAGTAGGGAGTGCTTGATGATCAGATTGTGCACCTAACCAGGCTGCACTCCATTCCTCAGCTGCAAACCATCTCAAGAGCACAAAAGCCAATCAAAACTGGACTTACAGAACCATAGGGAGGTACGGCACAGAAGAAGGCCACTGAGTCCATGCTGGTCATCAACCACGCATTTACACTGAAGCCATGTTACTCACACTTTCCCATCAGCTCCCTCCAGGTCCTACCTTCAACGTACACACAAGGGGCAACTTACAGCGACCAATTCACCTACCAATCTGCACATCTTTGGGATGTGGGAGAAGACCGGAGCACCTGGAGGAAACTCACCCCGTCATAGGGAGAACGTGCAAACATCACACAGACATTCTGCTTTAAAGGTCAGGGTTCGTGGGTGCACAACGATACCTCATTGGTAATGACACATCTGCTGAGTTGCTCACATTAGAAATATTAATGCAACAGGCAAACTGCTGGAGGAACTCAACGGGTCAGGCAGCATCCATGGAGGGAAATGGACATTTGACGTTTCAGGTTGAGACCCTGGTGGTGACCCCACTGTCTCCCCTTCAGAGCACTCTGAGCAAGGTGTGTCAATCCTCCTTCCCGCCAATAGCCCTTTCTCTCCCATGGTGCCTTCCCATGCAACAACAGGAGATGCAACAGTTGCATTTCTACCTCCTCTTGACCCGCTGTTCAGAGACCTGAACCAGTGATTCATTCATACTTCTCTCAAGTTCGTGCACTGCGTTCAATGCTCACAATGCAGCCTCCTCTACACCAGGGAGACAAACTGTAGACTCCTCTGTGGAACACCTCTGTTAAGTTCATGAGCATCAGCTGAAGCTTCTAGTTGCCTGTCACTTTAATTCACCATCCACTCCCACTCCGACCCCTCTGACATTCACCTCCTACACTATTCCGATGGAGTTCGAAGAACAACACTTCATCTTCCAAAAAAGACATATTGCAGCCTCTGGACTCAGCATCAAGTCTAACAGTCTCAGTTTCCATTTCTGCTATTCCCATAAACACCTCCTCCAGACGGACCTGTGTTTCCTCGTTTGTCGCTATGCCAACATCCTTCACCTTCTTCCATCATTCCTTTTGTCACATAGATTCTCCTGCACTTAACACAATCACAGCCTCCCCTGTGTCACCCGCCCCTCCTCCTCCTCACTAGAGCGCTCAAAACTTATTTATCGCTAACTTTCCCTGATTCCGTTGAAAGGAAACATTAACTTTGTTTCTCCTTCCACAGATGCTTCCTCACCTGCTGACTAATTCCAGCATTAGTTCTGTCTAATTTATTGGAATATAAACGAACAGAAGAGGAAATTGATTAACAGTAAAATGGGAAGTTCCTTCCAATAGCCAGAACACAGAAACAAAAAACAGAAAATGCCGGAAACACTCAACAGGTCAGGCAGCGACTGTGGAGAGGGACACAGAGTTATTGTCTCAGATTGAAGACCCTTTGCCAGGACTGGGACAGGGAGAAAACAAGTTTGCTTTAAGTTGCAGGGAAAGGTATGGGTAGGACACAGAGAGCTGGATAGTTTTGGACACTGCAATAAGAAGGAGGAAAATGCAAGATATATTGTATTTAATTGGATACATGACTCAGTATGAAAGCAATTTTGGGTTGATAGTAATGCATTACAGCAAAATAATTGTTTTCAGCGTAGGGTGTTTACTGGTTCCAGCTTGGCTGAGTGGTGGTGCTTAAACCTCAGAGTCAGAACGTGCAGGTTTAAGCATCACTTTGCAGTTTAAGCATATTTTACAAGCTGGCAGATCTACAGGGAATTTCAATTCCAGTACCTGCCTGCAAACTGTCCAAATGCAGTATAATAAGGAGAAAAAGAACTCCACTCATATAGCACCTTCTGTTATCTCAACACACCCCAAAGCGCTTTACAGCTGATTAAGTGCTTTTGACATGAAGTCACTGTTGTGATGGAGGAAATGCAAGTCAGTTTACATATAGCAGCTTTCTGAGTTAGCATTGTGATAAGTTGCCAAGTAATTTTTTGTAGTGATGTTGGTTGAAGGAAGACTATCTGGCTTTGGTTTGGACTTCATGTGAAAAGTAGCACCTCTGAATGTGCAACACTTCCTCATGTCAGCACTGAAGTCTTATCCTAAATTAGCTGCTCAAGTCTCCTGAGTGGACTTGAACTTACAACCTCTTACCCCAGGGAAAGGTTCAAACCCTTGAGGATTTAAGAGGTACTTAGTGTTCCATTGTATATCATTTCTCCCTCATGTGTCACCATCGCTAAAGAACAGATTGACTGCCATTTATCTCATTGTAAATAGTGGGATCTTGCTGTGCTAAAACCCACTTCCAGCATTAGTCTTGCGTAAGAACAGTAACTGTACTTCCAAATGGCTCTGTTTAAATGAATGCCTTTAAGACATTGTTGAGAGATGTAATGAGGTGCTTTATGAATGTGTAAAACACAAAGAAATGAGCCGAAACAGCCAACAGATCTTTTAACAGCCATTAAAAATAGAAGGTTTTTTTGCGCAGCTGCTTGGGTTGGAATGGTGAATCAATGAGCTGAAAAGACCGGACTCTGACTTCTAACTTGATTTGCAAGAAAAGTTTCAAATACCCATTACCAGGATGACTGCAGGTTATGCAGCCTCTCGATGTTCCATTATATATTTAGCTAATTTTATTACTATCAACATACACACACCCTGGTGACATCACACTGTTCCTAGCAACACAGAAAATACAAGAAAGCTAATTCTCCAATAAATATTCAACCCAGGCAACGTGATATGCAAGGTGTTGGTGAATGTAGTGGGTGTGAGTAATGAAAGTCTACCTTATGTCTCGTTGCACAGATGCAGGTGGGGACACACAGAGAGGTTTGAACTTCCATTGTCCCGGCAAGCACAAACGGGAGTTAGATTAATGCTCCATTTCCAGGGGCTGAGAAGAGAGAAAAAAAAATTACCTCAATCCATTACTGGTCATTGGAATTATCCAAGCCTTTGCACATCCGATGAGTATATTCAGGTCGGACGCTTTAAAGGAATATGGGAATCTGGTGGATGGGTGGAAAAGTGGAGAAGTGGTATAAGGTCAGCCATGATCTTTTTAAACAGCAAGCAGAGTCCAGGAACTGTATGTCCAGCTCCTGCTCCGATTTGTCATCTCCTTACGTGCAAATAGGACCTGGAAGCTCTTTGGAGTCCAGGGAGGTGTTAAACAGATAGTGTTTGTCAGCAACCTAGTGCTTTAGTCAGGGCCCACTGCCGTAAAATTCTCCTCAGGCTCAAGGTGAGAGAGACTGGCGGATGACAGGGTGAAGTCACAGGCAAGAGGGCCATGGGCAGAGGGGTGAGGAACGTTAGGGGTTCTACAGGACAGGTTTTTAAGTTAAAGTTGATCTGCCTGACATCATTTCCCTGCACCATAACCCACAAGCTGGCACCTGCTCAGTCTTTTAACTTGCACCAAAACAAAAGCCTGATATGGATTAGCAAAAAGCTGCAGATGCTGGAAATCTGAAATAAAGACAGAGAATGCTGGAAACACTCAGCAGGTCAGGCAGCATCTGTGGAGAGAGAAAACAGAGTTAACGTTTCAGATCAAAGACCCTTCATCAGAGCTGAGAAAGTGAAAAAAAGCACACATACTTTAAATTATGGAGATGGGGATATGTGGCAGTGGCAGAGGAGTTACTGTGTTGCCTCATTGCTCCAGAGACCTGGGTTCAATCTTGACCTCAGCTGCTCTGTATGGAGATTGCACATTCCCCCTGTGACAGTGTGAGTTTTCCCCTGGTGCTACGGTTTCCTCCCACATCCCAATGATGTACTGTAAGTTGCCCCTAGTGGAAGTAAGTAGCAAAAGATTTGAAGGAGAGTTGATAGGAATAGGAAAGAGAATAAGATTCAGGGCCACAGGGAAATAAGGAGCTGGGTAGTGGGACTCACACACTTACTCTGCCTGGAACTGCCATGGATTTGATGGGCCAAATGGCCTCCTTCCAGTCTTGAAGCCATGCAGAACAGAAGTAGACCCTTCAGCCCACCTTGTCCATGCTGGTCATCAAGTCTTCATCTATACTAATCCTATTTCCCCTGGTCTGCTGTCTTCTGTATCATTGTAACAAGTAAAAGAGAATGAAGGGTGTGGACCAAAGCTGTCAACTAGCTGTTTCAAACAAAAGAAACAAAACTGAAAGGTACAGCCATATCATTGGAGAGAGCCAAAGTCAGATGTCAGAGTGGGAGCGGGATGGAGAGTCAAGGTGACAGATGACTGGAAGCTCAGGGAAGCAGGGATGTGGGGAGATTTGGGGCTTCTCTCACTTCCTTGTAGTCTCTGGATGAAGAAACTGAAATAAACGCCACACCCACTATTTTCTTAGAGTGTTTCGGTCAATGCTGTGGTGCACATGTGTGGTAGAATTACTATGAAAATTTACCCCTATTTACAGAAGACCTTGGTGAGACTGTGCCTGGAGTATTGAGTGCAGTTTAGGTCTCCTTGCCTTCGAGGAAGTGCAGTGAGTATTCACCCGCTAGGGATGTGGGTTTGCTCGATGAGGAGAGATTGAATAGATTAGGCCTGTATTCTCTGGGGTTTAGAAGAATGAAAGAAGACCTCATTGAAATGTACAAAATTCTTATGTGGCCCGTCAGGGTGGAAGCAGGGAGGACGTTTCCCATGGATGAAGAGTCTAAGAACCAGGGGTCAACATTTCAGAACAGGGCCATTTGGGACTGAAAATGAGGAGAGACATCTTCATTTAGAACAGTTGCAAAACTTTAGAGTTCTCTACCTTAGTGGATGGTAGAAACTCACTTATTGGATTCACTCAAAACAGGGATTGATGGATTATTGGATATTAAAGGAATTAATGCTTAGGGGGATGGTGCAGGAAACTGGCACTGAGGGAGATCGACCATAATGAATGGTGCAGCAGGCTTGAAGGACCAAATGGCCAACTCATGCTCCTAATTCTTATGTTCTTTTGTTTATGTACTTATCCCACTCTCTCATCAAGAAGTGTTTGTTTTCAGTCTGTGTAATTTTTAATTATTTTTATTTTGTTTACCATATTAATATACTAATAAAATTTCAAGTTGTATATCCAATATTTACTTTGGCAAAAAAGTATCATTTACTGTACGTTGAATGGGAATTGTGTACATTTGTTCTGGCAAGATCCCCTGTTGACGCTTTGTGGTCCAAGGCCCATGCGGTTTATTGCTTAATTAGACCATTTCATAGTCAACAGTCAATGCACGATGTTATTTTGTTTCCCCAAATAAACTGATGAAATCATTGCCAGAATGACATGCTTTTATTATGTTTGTACAGAATATCCGCATGTTCTTTGATAAATCCATTAACTGCACAAGTCATAAAAGTGATTAGCAACTGCATGCAATGAGATAATTCAAAGCAACCCAGTGACTACAACATAAGAACACTTAATGTAGAACCGATGGCAATAAGTGTCTTGTATGAGGAACCTGCATTTCAGTGATGTACACCATGGGGCGAAACGTTATTTCACTTTATTTTAATACTTTTAATTGCTCAATTTTTAAAAATATCCTTTAAATTATTTAAATCTCTTTGAGCAGTTTTTAAAAGTCTCCATCGGAACTTTTTAAAAATTGTTAAAAAGTCTTTTAAAACCAGTGAGCTCTCAAAGGCTGTCAGGCTCTCCAGGGGAAGTTCATCAGGGTGTGTCACCTGAGGCCTAGATGTCACTCAGAGCTCACCTGAGGGAGGAGACTTGTTTTAAATTCTCTTAAAAGAAGACATCACCTCTGAAGTGGGCTGCTGTTCTTTCCAGACTGCACTGAAGTTCAAGCTAAATTTTTTTGGTTCAAGTCGCTGGAGAGGGAATTGAGTTGACAACCCCTTTCACGTGGGCTAGTGTGTACTACAGTAGCGCAGCTGGCAGAGCCGCTGCCTCACAGCTCCAGAGACCCGGGTTTGATCCTGACCTCGGGCGCTGTCTGTGGATTTGCACGTTCTCCCTGTGTGGGTTTCCCTCTGGTGCTCCGGTTTCCTCCCATGTCCCAAAGACATGCAGATTGGTAGGCTAATTTACCACTGTAAATCGACCCTAATATGTGGGCGAGTGGTAGAATCTGGGGGTGTTGATGGAAATGTGGGGAGAATAAAATGGGATTGGTGTAAATGGGTGCTTGAAGGTCAATGAGGACTGAAGGGACTGTTTCCATGCTGAATGAGTCCAAGATTAGCAACTGAACCACGACTGACAACTAAACTAATCTCCTTTAGCACTGTTTTTTAAACGACAGGTAAATCAGGCATAGCTAAGACCCAATGCAGAGTAAGCACCCTCTACACTGCAATGTGAGATTCCGTTCAAAGCATGAGTTAGATAGAAAATAACTGCACATCGATCAGCACACCTCTTAGTGCCTATGTGTAACACTTCCATTTTCTGTGGCAGCTGTTCCCTTGCATTTTAGTCAGATTAGGAACAAAATGTGCTGCAAAATTGATCCCATTGTGCAGATTGTAATTGGATTAAAACCCTGCTTCAATAGAGAAACATTCTGATAGACGCTTCACAAGGACAGTGACAATCTCATGACATTTAGTGTCAGCCGAAGCTGAGCAGCAAGTAGATAGAGCTGGGTGAGCCTCCTGAGATCATGGTATGGCTAAGGACAAGAGGAGTAGGCTGAGAAGGAAAGAGTCAGCAATTCGGACATTTGTCACCAACATTTCCTGAGTTATTG
Organism: Pristis pectinata; assembly: GCF_009764475.1. Lineage (NCBI taxonomy): Eukaryota > Metazoa > Chordata > Chondrichthyes > Rhinopristiformes > Pristidae > Pristis > Pristis pectinata. The sequence continues at coordinate 66,220,753 of NC_067405.1, read as the reverse complement.
CCACAGTAAAGGAGGTCCATCCTTGGGTTGCACAGCTGCATAGACACCCTCTATATCCTGGGCTTCACTCAGCAACAACTTCCACTTATACCACCATCAGTTCATCTGGAGGGTCAAGTGACTGCAGATGAAGAATGCAGTTCTTCCAGCAGTTTATTTTTTGCATCAGATCATCTGGCTTCTCATGGATGCTCATGGTTCTCATGGGATCCAGCTGTGTGTGAGTTAGCTACATTACATCAGTAGCTACATTGGTCTGTTGAAGGCACTTGTATAAATCCAGCTTCTTTCCTTCCTGGTTCACCATCAGTGGTTACAATGGGCATAATTTGTGGGATAATTGGCTGTGTGTCTCTGTAATAATTTTCACTGTCTGCATAAAAATCTCATATAGTCTAAAGACGCAGTCAGTCAGTCCTTGACAGGGCACAGAGCACTGCCTAGTTGGTTTCCTTTTACACATTTTGCAGAGGTCTAGTCATCAATTTACTGCTAGACCAAAGGTCAACAGTTCATTAGAACATCCCAGCTGTAGATGCCAACTGTGATCGGAAGGCCCAGAAAAATACAGAGTTATGTAAACTTAGTTTACCTTTATTATTTATGTAAGGTATTAGGTGTTTACAATGGTTCATACACTGAGGCACAGATACTTGAGCCATATAGACTAGCAGCGTCTTGGTTGAATTTCTGGTCTGTAATCAGGTAGCTGGGGTGATGGTCTATTCCACAAGCCTCAAAATAATTTTTATTTAAGTCCCAGTCTTGTAGCTCTTGTGGGGAGAGGCTTGCTCAGGTATAAACTTCACTGAATGGCCCATCCAAACCCTTCACATGTGGTCAGGTCCCATTCAACTGAGGCTGATAGATGGGTTCTGTGGTCAAAAAAAATCTGCTTCTTGTGCTGCTTTCCCTCTTTTAGCTATTGTCTGCAGTCATAAGGTCAGAAGGAGGGATGTTCACTGATAATTGCACAATTTTCACCACTCTTCAGACAACAAAGAAGTCCACAACCAAATGCACCAAGACCAGGACAATGTCCAGTCCTGGGCAAATGGGTGGCAAGTAACAGTTGTGCCTCACTGCCAGTCAATAGTGATATCCAACAAGGGAAAATCCAGCAATCACCCCTTGACATTCAATGACATTCCCATCACTGAATCCCCCACCATCAATATCCTGGGGGTTACCATTGACCAGAAGCTGAACTGAGTAGCCATATACACAATTTAGCTACAAGAACCGGTCAGAGGCTAGGAATCATGTGGTGAGTAACTCCCCTCCTAACTCCCTAGAGCCTGTCCATCATCTACCATACTTATGTCAGGAGTGTGATGGAATTCTCTCCACTTGCCTGGATGAGTGCAGCTTCAACAACACTCAAGAAGCTCAACACCATGCAGGACATAGCAGCCTGCTTGATGGGTACCCCATTCACAACCATTCACTCACTCCACCACCGATGTACAGTAGCAGCAGTCTGTACCATCTACAGGATATACTGCAGCAACTCACTAATACTCCTTATACAGTATCTTCCAAACCCACAACCGGCTAGTAGGACAAGGGTAGCAAAAGCATGGGAACACCTCCATCTGGAAGTTGTCCTCCAAGCCACACACCATCCTGACTTGGAAATATATCGCTTTTCCTTCATAATCACTGAGTCAAGATCCTGGAACCCCCTCCCTAACTGCATTGTGAGTATCCCACACCTCAAGGGCTGCAGCGGTTCAAGAAGGCAGTTCATCACCACCTTCTCAAGGGCAATTAGGAATAGGTCATTAAATGCTGGCTCAGCTGTGAAGCCCACATCCCTTGAATGAATATTAAAAAAAAGCTCCACCACATCCCATGACGTGCTTGACTTCATTGGCTGGGGCACTGAGTACAAGAGTTGGGACCTTATGCTACAGTTGCACAAATCGTTGGTGAGGTCACACTTGGAGTATTGTGGGTAGTTCTGGTAGCCATGGTAAAGGAAGGATGTGATTAAGCTGGAGATGGTGCAGAGAAGATTCACACGGATGTTGCTTGGATGGGAAGGCTTGAGTTATCAGGAGAGACTGGATCAGCTGGGACTGTTTTCCCTGGAGTGGAGGAGGCTGAGAGGTGACATGATAGAGCCTTATAAAATTACGAGAGGCATAGTTAGAGTAGAAAGCCAGAGTCTGTTCCCCGTGGTAGGGGTGACTAAAACTAGAGGGCATAGGTTTGTGAGAGGAAGGATGTAAAAAGGGGATCTGAGGGGGCAAATGTTTCGCACACAGAGTCGTTGGTATCTGGAATGAGCTTCCAAAGGATGTGGTGGAAGTAGAACAGAAACAACATTAAGGAGGCATCTGGACAGGTACTTGAATGAGCAGGGCATAGAGGGGTATGGAATTAATGCAGGCAAGTGGGATTGGCGTAGACAGGCATGATGGTCAGCATAGACATGGTGGGCCGAAAGGCCTGCTTCTGTGCTCTATGATTCTATGACACTCAAGATTATTTAGCTAGCTCCAGCATGTCCATCCAGAAACACCCTACAGCACCCTCTTCTGCTGTTTCCTTGACAGCTCCTACTTTCTGCAACCTCTACCTGCTCCATTGTTACTGGGATCATTGACTCTCACTTTACACAGCTCATCGTTCGTCCTGCTTCCATTGACTTCATCAAACATTGGACATTTAACACCATTGTTAAAAATGTTACAGTAACCACCTCTCTGTGAAGAGCAGCTTCCTTCCATGGGAGCTAGTTTCATCCTGCAGTACTTTTCGATGTTGACGGGAATGTAGACGGAATAAAATAGGATTAGTGTAGGATCAGCGTGAATGATTAGTGCTTGATGGTTGGCACAGAGTTAGTGGGCAGAAGGGCCTTTTTCCATGCTATATGGTTCTATGATTCTACTTTTAACCTGAGCTCCTGTCTGGTTTAGTCTTGAGGCATGTCCTGAATATCCATTTTATTTGCTGTTTATAAATACATGGAAACTACAACAGGGACCCTGTGGTCAGGCCAGGCTGTGTTGAACTCTGATCTCCACAGGGGCACAAGGGATTGGAAGCCCAGAATTCTCCTGTCCTCCCTTATAGCTCAGGCTTGGCATTAGAGATCAGCTTGGTGACTTTTCTGTGAACCAAATCCAGATTTTGAATGCCACACTTCTGCTTTAGTGATGCAGAGATCTGACCACAGATTTGTACGCTTCGAGAATGACGGAACTGGACTATTTTAGTACAGTGTTGCTTTGCTGATTGAAAACATTCACTGCACTTGCAAAATAATTCAGTGTGAATCGCTTCGAGGCACTTCAGAGACACAAGCTTCTAATATTTTAAAATGGAACATTGATTGCGTTTATCCCATGATGTGGGTGTTACTGATAAGGCTGGTATTTCTTACTCATCCTTTGCTGCCCAGGGACCGTAATCTTAAACATCTGGGTGACGTGGTAACTATCTTCAGAGGGCACTAGTGTGGTATCTGAGTCCCAAATAGATCAGGAAAGCATGGTGTTTTAAATGTTAAAAAGAGTCAAGAGAAAAGTGACTCAACCTTATTATTAGAGTTGTGCATTTTGAGGGCACTTGGCAGGGGAGATTCCGTGGAGGTGTTTCCTTTACCTGTAATCAGGAAGCACATTTCACACACAGGGAATGGAGATCTGGAATCTCTCCCAAAAGGCTGTAGGCTTGGAGATACCACAACTTGGACTGGTTGGCGAAGGGTGATGAGGGGTTATGGGTGAATGATGAACCAGATTGCCCATGGTCCAATTGGGTTAGCAAACAAGCTGAAGGGGCTGATTGCTATGTTCTCAGAAATTCACAATGCAGATAAGAGAAAGTGATCAATGCTTGCAACACCGCAGAGCTGATTTTGAAATGGACACGTTTTGGTTTAAGCAGAACCACCAGAAATAGTTCTGCAATGCAGGGCTGAGTCTTCTCTTCTCCTCTCCTACCCTCCCGTTCACTTTCTTTTGGAGGAGTTCCTGCTTTTCCCAGGAATGGGTTCACTCACATCAGTCATCTCCCCCAAACCCATGGAGATTTTCCCCAACTATCTGGTGAAACTTTGGCTAACTCTAATTGGACACACTCCTGGAAGTTGATCAAATAACCTCTGGCTTCGAGATGTCCAATCTGCCTTTTCCCTCCTAACTAGTAGCACGCTCACAAAATGTGAAAAACACACAACTTTGTCTCACGTCCTTATGATTTGACACCTGCCCTGATGCAACACCTACCTTTACCTTGAGCCCTATTTCCCATCCCAATATCTACCTTAACCCATCACCACCACCAAACCCCGCCCCCCATTCAACCCCCCCCACCCCCACCCAATCCCTCAGTGTATCTGGGAGATTGATCTCCAATCCTTGAGGTCGCCAGTACAATCCTGGAGTGAGAGCAACAGCAGAGTGGTTGTAGAAGGTCGAGACACAAAGTCACACACTTTGGCTTTCCCAATGAACTGCACTTAGCAACAACAAAATCAATAAAGTCAACATGTAAGCAGCAAGTGCTCCATAGCATTCTTTAGCGAGTTAAGTTGATGATGGTTACCAGCCCCATTATATGTGCTAGCAAGAATTTTATGTGAAACAATTTCATACTGTGCAGTCAGCAGAAGGATGGTGCCCGATTCTTACAATAAGGAACAAGAAATAGGAGCAGGAGTAAGCCACTCGGCCCTTCAAGTCCCTCTATCATTTCATAAGATCATGGGCTGATCTGATCATGGCCTCAACTCCTCTTCCCTGCCCGTGCCCTGTAACTGCGGGAACCATAGACCGATGCAGCATGGAAACAGGCCCTTCAGCCCATCGAGCCTGTGCTGACCATCTGCCACCTCCTTCTACTAATCCTACACTGATCCCATTTTAATCCCCCCACATTCCTACCAACTCCCATCCCCATCCCACCCCCACCCCCTAATTTCTACCCCTCGTCTACACTTGGGGTAACTTACAACAGACAATTAACCGACCAACCTGCACGTTTTTGGGATGAGGAAGGAAACTGGCGCACCTGGGACAACATGGAAATTCCACACAGACAGGACCAGAGGTCAGAAATGAACCCGGGTCAGTGGAGATGTGAGGCAGCAGCTCCACTGGCCGCACCACTCTGCCGTCCATAAACTCCTCTGCCACCTAGCTCCGATAGTCCAAAGATCTAAGTCGGCCCCCAACATGGTCAATATCTCATTATTGGAGCAAAGAAGAAATTTCTCCTCATCTCTCTTTTAAATGGGGCACGCCTTATCCTGACAATATGCTCCTAATTCTGGGCTCCTGCATCGGGGAAGATTCCCTCAGCGTTTATCCTGCCAGGCCCCCCTCAGAATGCTTCAGTAGGCTTGCCCTTCATTCTTCATTCCTCTTAAGACAACACCTTCATACCAGGAATCAGACCAGAATGTGCCATGAAGTCACAATGAGTGCAGCTGTTTGTAAATAGGGCACACAGGACATTGTTTGGTTATAAAAGCAAAGTACTACTGGAAATCTGAAATAAAGACTGATAAAGCTAAGATATTTCCAGCATTTTTGGTGTCATATAATATTCAACACAGGTTGCTCTGAGGACCAGGGGACTAGGAGATCAGTCTGCAATGATGGATGTGTAACTTTTTTGAGAAATTTCAGCTGCTTTGCTGACCACACAGAGAGTTCTTGGTTACATTTGCTGTTCCTTCAGTTGGTTGGGCCACGTTGATTTGATTGCTTTTAGGATCAAATCCCAAATGGCTAATTCTCCTCAAGAAGCTCTGATCTTATTCAAGGCCGACGGCAGCAATTAAAGTAACTTCCAGCTGATGATTCTGGCATTGGAGCGCTTCTGTGTCTCACCAATAGAGCAGCTCTTTTGTCTTTGATAAGTCATGGTACAAAAGCAACAATTATAAGAAATCTAATGTAATAATAGCTTATCAAGTTGACTGATGTTCCATATTCTCTGTGTCCAGAGAATAGTCTGATATCAGTCGTATGGTCTGCTGTTTATTTTGCATACCTGTTGTTTTCTTATGACAGAGAAGGGGATCATTTGGCACACAGTACCATTTATTGATGGAACCAGGATTGATCCTTCAGCTAATTTCATTAATGTTCTGATAGCCTCAGAGTTGTTCAGGATGCAAGGATACATCTGACTCTTGTTCCAAGGGAGATGCATAAGGAAATATTTTTTTCACTGAATTTACGGGTTCTATAGGCATGTGCACACACTTTTCATGTTTGCGTCTGTGCATGTGCACGCATGGCAGTCCAGGTCAAACATCAACTGTCCATTTCCCTCCACAGATGCTGTCTGACCCACTGAGTTCCTCTAGCATTTTGTGTGTTGCTGAAAAAAAGTGTGCCTGATGGCTGGCACAGAAAGAAAGAGTGGGTTACCTGGAGTTGTAGAATTCAATATGAGGTAAATAATAAGATATTGGAAGAACAGAGCTACATTATAAAGAGATGGAAATGAGTGATAGCAATGGCATCAGCCATGAATTAGTGAAGGGATAGGGAAAGAATGTATGTTAAGGTTCACTGACTACAGTGTAGAAGGATAACAGTCATGGAACATACTATATAATTGCTAATGTCTGACACTAATGATAGGGAAGTTATTGGAAAAACTCTGTGGGACAGGATTAATCTACAGTTGGAAAGGCAGGGATTGATCAGGGATAACACCTGTGAGGGGAAAGGAACTGTCGATGTTTTGACCTGAAACATCAACAATATCTCTCTCCCCCACAGATGCTGCTCGAACCGCTGAGTTCCTCCAGCAGACTGTTTGTTGCTCCAGATTCCAGCATCTGCAGTCTCTTGTGTCTCAATTGATCAGGGATAGTTAGCATGTTTTTTTTGTGGGAGATCCCTTCTGACTAATTTGATTGAGTGTTTTTGAAAAAGTATGAGGTTTAGTAGGGATCTGAGGAAGAATTGTTTTCACCAAGAGGGTGGTTGCAATCTAGAACCCACTGCCTGAAGGGGTGGTGGAGGCAGAAACTCTCACAACACGAATCCACCAAGTGTGGGTAAATGGGATTGGTATAAGCAGGTACTTAATGTTCAGCATAGACGTGGTGGGCTGAAGGACCACTTTCTGTGTTGCATGACTCTGTGACTCTAAGAATAATGCCTGTTTTTCAAAAAACTAAGAATAGTGAGATCAGGAAGCCTTGTTTAAGGAATAATTACAATTGCTTACATGAACAATTTGCTTTCAATGAAATTAGTAATGACGTCTTACTTGTGACATTTGCCTTTTGTATAAGCAAATGATGGCAAATAAAGGAGCATAATTTTCAGTTGGTTTTTTGGAGAGCTTAGAAGGAAGTAACAAGCCAAATAAAGATTCTGCCTTTATATTTTAAGCTGGCCATTGTGTTATATTTTGTTTAAGACTATTCAGTATTCCATCTCATCAAGAGCTTGTCCTTTTTTTGTTTTTATTTCAGATTTCCAGTGACTGCAGTCTTCTACTTATGGAAGGGTTGTGAGGTATTGTTTGAAAGAACAGGTGAGAAGTCAGGATAATTTGCTGAATAATAGAAGTACAACAAATCAGGATGTTAGGATACAGAATGTTAGGATAGGGGATGAGGTATATAGGAACATGTCTAAGATAGTATGTAGTGAAGATGGTAAGAAGGATAGACAGGTGGAAAGTCAGGATAATCTGCTGAACAATAGAAGTAGAACAAAATCAATAGCAGATACTGGACTAAACGTACTATATTTAAATGCACGTAGCATTAGGAATAAAGTAGATAACCTAGTGGCACAACTACAGGTTAATAAATATGACATTGTGGCAATCACCGAGTCATGGCTTTATGATGGATGTGATTGGGAACTGAATGTCCAGGGGTACACAGTGTATAGGAAGGATAGGCGGGTAGGCAGAGGGGGAGGTGTGGCCATGATGGTTAGTAGTGATATAAAATCAATAGAAAGGAAAGACATTGGGTCAGAGGAGGTGGAATCCTTATGGATGGAGCTAAGAAATAGCAAGGGTAAAAGGACAATAGTAGCAGTCATATATAGGCCCCCTAATAGCGGTCAGGAAGTGGACGATAAGTTGCAGTTTGAGATAGAAAAAGCATGCCAGAGTGACAATGTGAAGATAATTATGGGGGATTTTAACATGAAGGTGGACTGGGAAATCCAGCAAGGCGGTAGAACTCAGGAGAGTGAGTTTGTGGAATGTCTAAGGGACGTTTTCCTGGAGCAACTTGTTGAAGAGCCCACCAGGGGATTGGCTGTTTTGGATTGGGTGCTGTGTAATGAGCTGGAGGTGATTAGGGAACTAAAGGTAAAGGAACCACTGGGAACCAGTGATCACATTATGACTGAGTTCAGTTTCAAGTTTGAGAAGGAGAAGCTGATAACTGGTGTATCGATATTTCAGTGGAACAAAGGAAATTACAATGGTATGAGAGAAGATTTGGCCCAAATTGATTGGAAGAGTAAGCTAGCTGGAGGGAAGGCGGAGGAGAAATGGAAGGAATTTCTACAGGAAATAAGGAAAATGCAGGATAGATATATTCCAAGAAAAAAGAAGGTTTTGAATGGAAAAAAGGCACAAATGTGGATAACGAGAGAGGTGAAGGCTAAAATAAAAGCAAAAGGGGCAGCGTACAAAGAAGCAAAAATTAGTTGGAAAACAGAAGACTGGGAAGCTTTTAAAAACCTGTAGAGAGAAACTAAGAAGGTCATTAGGAAAAAAAAGATGAATTATGAAAGGAAGTTGGCGGATAACATTCGAAAGGATACTAAGAGTTTTTTTAAATACATTTAGGAGTAAAAGAGAGACACGGGTTGATATAGGACCAATTGATAACGGTGCAGGAGGTATTGTAATGGACGATAGAGAGATGGCAGTGGAATTGAATGAATATTTTGCATCGGTCTTCACCGTGGAGGACATCAGCAATGTGCCAGTTAGTCAGGAGTCTCACGAAATGGAACTGAGTTCAGTTAAGATTACTAGGGAGAAGGTGCTAGGAAAACTAAATGGGCTAAAGACTGATAAGTCTCCCGGACCGGATGAGGTGCATCCCTGGGTTCTGAAGGAGGTGGCTGTAGAGATAGCGGAGGCATTGGCGATAATTTTCCAGGAATCGATAGATTCCGGCATGGTTCCGGAGGACTGGAGGGTCACAAATGTAGTTCCGTTGTAAAAGAAAGGTGGGAGGCAGCATAAAGGAAATTACAGACCTATTAGTCTGACGTCAGTGATGGGAAAATTATTGGAATCTATCTTCAAGGATGGGGTTACGGAATACCTAGAGGCGCAAGGCAAGATAGGTCCTAGCCAACATGGTTTTGTGAAGGGAAGATCCTGCCTGACCAACCTATTGGAGTTTTTTGAAGAAATCACAGGTAGGGTGGATAAGGGAGAGGCGGTGGATGTTGTGTATTTAGACTTTCAAAAGGCCTTCGATAAGGTGCCTCATAAGAGACTGATTAATAAGATGAGAGGTCATGGAATTATGGGTAGGATAGCAGAATGGGTGGAGCAATGGCTGGTTGGCAGGAAGCAAAGAGTGGAAATAAAAGGATCTCGTTCTGGTTGGTTACCGGTTACTAGTGGTGTGCCGCAGGGGTCGGTGTTAGGACCACTCCTTTTTACCTTGTACATCAATGATTTGGATAATGGAATAAATGGTTTTGTGGTTAAGTTTGTGGATGACACCAAGATAGGTGGAGGAGTAGGGAGTATTGAGGAGATAGGAAGGTTGCAGAGGGACCTAGACAGTTTAGGAGAATGGGCAAGGAAATGGCAGATGAGATTCAATGTTGAGAAATGTGCAGTTGTACACTTTGGAAGCAGAAATAAGCGGGCGGATTATTATCTAGAAGGAGAGAAAATTCAAAGTACGGAAGTACAAAGGGACTTGGGGGTACTCGTGCAGGATACCTTAAAGGTTAACCACCAGGTCGGATCGGTGGTAAAGAAAGCGAATGCTATGTTGGCATTCATTTTGAGAGGTATAGTGTATAAAAGTAAGGAAGTGTTGATGAGGCTCTACAGGGCACTAGTGAGGCCTCATTTGGAATATTGTGCGCAGTTTTGGGCCCCACATCTTAGGAAGGATGTGCTGACGTTGGAGAGGGTTCAGAGAAGATTTACGAGGATGATTCCAGGAATGAAAGGGCTTACGTATGATGACCATTTGTCGGCTCTTGGACTGTACTCACTGGAGTACAGAAGAATGAGAGGGGACCTCATAGCGACATTTAAAATGTTGATAGGAAAGGACAGAGTAGATGTGGCTAGGCTGTTTTCCTTGGTGGGTGAGTCCAGGACCAGAGGGCACAATCTTAGAATTAGAGGGCACAGTTTCAAAACAGAGATGAAGAGAAATTTCTTTAGCCAGAGGGTGGTGAATTTGTGGAACTCCTTGCCACGTACAGCAGTGGAGGCCAGATCAGTGGGGGCATTCAAAGAGGAGATAGATAGATATCTAAATAGTCAGGGTATCAAGGAATATGGGGATAAGGCCAGAAATTGGGATTAGAATAGGTTTTTTTTTCTCCCCATTCCCCATTTCTTTTTCCCTTTTCCTTGGAGCAGACTCGATGGGCCGAATGGCCTGCTTCTGCTCCCTTGTCTTGTGATCTTGTGATCTTGTGAACAGCCTGGAGTTACCTCCAGTCATGGCCAGTATCAATCCCTCAGACACAATCACTAAGAAATAGCCCTGGTCCCTTTCCTCAGTATTGATTGTGGGAGCTAGCTGTGTAAAAGTTAGCTGCCCTCATTATAGCATCGACATTTCAACAGTGTCTTACTGATTGTGAAGTTGCGTCCTGATACATGGAAGATGCTGAATAAATGAAGCTTTTTTTCCTTGCCCTATGGTGTTTCTGCCTTGGTTTTCATTTGTGCTTGATCTTTGCACCATTTGATTTTTTGCTATATTCCCCTTAAATGTGAAGGATTGCAATGAATAAAGTAAACAGTTAAAACAGTCTGCATCAACTTGTTCAACTGTTCCTGGACTGTATCTGATTCATGCTTTCCTTCTGTTCCTGAAGTGTGAAAATATCCCATTTCATTCTCAGAAGAGAAGTCCCGAGGCAGCAGTAGGAAAGATTTCTGTCCCATAATCTGTGCCACTGGAGTCAACGCAATGGCTGACACCTTTTCTCAGCAGGCGTTTTGGAGCTGAGGGCTTGGTCTATTCTCTTGTCAGTTCCTCCACGTGAGGTATAACTGATCCTCCATCTGCTTCACAGTCATCCTGGTGTCTGAACTTTGAAGGTGCGGGGCTGTCCAAATTACCTGAGTTAGGCATGGAGGGAGACCTAATTAATAAAAACATTATGCTTCATGAAGATCCCATTAACATCAGTGTATCACCTGAGGTAAAATCCATCCCAAACTCATGAAATGGATAGTTGATTGGGAAACCTGATTGGATGGTTTGGAGCAGGCACCTTGAGATATGCAATCTGCCAAGCTATGAAAGGATGATCCGATTGATACAGGCACTCAGAGATATCCCAGGATGCCGCAGATGGGCAATGTAAGAGGCACACTGGTACTATAGAGCATTGTTGGAGGTGCCAACTGTTCCATGAAACTTTAAACTAAGGCCCCATCTGCCACCTCAGTAGGATATAGAGGATCCCAAGGCATTCTTTGAAGTTGCGTCGGGGAGTTATCCCCTCAACCAACATGGTGAAAAGAGATTATTTGGTGATTATCACAAATGTTATGGTACAGATTGGCTGCTGCATCTCTTACGCATCAAACAGCAATTCCACTTCAGAAATACTTGGGATTTTTCTTGTTCCTTGCAATTTACTTGTGTTGTAGCAGTTAGTGAATGAAAATCAAAAAACTGCAGCCGCTGGAAATCTGAAATAAAAACAGAAATGCCAGAAACACTCAGCAGGTCAGGCAGCATCTGTGGAAAGAGGAAGACTTAGACGGTTCAGGTCAAAGGTCCTTCGTCAGAACTGGGAAAGAGTGAAAAAAGTTAGTGTTCAGTAGCAGAGAAAGTCGGGAATGGGCAGTAGAACAAAGGGAATATCTCTGATAGGGCAAGACCAAATAATGTAGGAGTTCAAGTCAGATTATGCTTCTTTGTCTGTGTAATGCGTTGTTAATAGCAAACCTGTAGGACATGCCCAACAGGTCAGACTATGCACAGAGAAAAAGAACAAAAACTGAGTTCAAAATGATGACAGGCAGAAATGGCCAGTTCCGATACAGAAAGAAAGAGTGAGTTACCTGGAGTTGTAGAATTCAATATTGAGTCTGGAAGGCTGCAACGTGCACAGACAGAAGATGAGGTGTTGTTCCTCAACCTTACCTTGGGCCTCACAGTGCAGGAGGCCACAGACATAAAGGTTAGAGTGGGAGTGGGATAGAGAATTAAAGTGGTAGGCAAGGGGAAGCTCAGGGCCACTCCTGTGGACCCAATCTACATTTGATTTCTCCAATGTAGAGGAGATCACATTGTGATCACCAAATGCAGTACGCTAGATTGAAAGAAGTCCATTGAATCACTGTTCCGCCTGGAAAGTTGGTTCGGTGCGTGGACAATGGGAAGGCAAGAGGTGAAAAGATAAGTGTTGCGTCACCTGTGGTTTCACTGGAAAGGGCCATACGATGGGGAGTGGTGGATGGGGATGGAAGAGCGGACCAGGGAGTCTCGGAGGGATCGAGCCCTTCGAAATGCTGAAAGGGAAGGAGAGGGGAATATGTATCTGGTCATGGAATCTTGTTGGAGCTGGTGGAAATTTTGCAGAATGATCCATTGAATGTGGAGGCAGGTTGAGTTTAAGGTGAGGACCAGGTGATCTCTGCACAACGGTAGAACAGCTTCTAGCACCATCACCCAGCATAGCTCCCTGTTCACTGCTGTCTTTGTACTGAATGGACATCATTCCCTGGTTGCAAGGTATCTGTATGTGGCATTAATTGACATACAACAAGAAGCAGAAAATCTGCCCCTGGTATTGATCATTCCTCAGCCTTGGACCTGATATCGACTGTCCTTTCCTACTGGGAGACGGAGCCAAGGCTGATGTTACATGACGCAACTGCATGGGCGTAACACAATCTGTTTGTCAGAATTTGCAGCAGTTAATGATGCCACTGAAAGAAATGGACTCATTCCAGCCGCCAGTTTTAGCTCAGATCATGGTCTGCACTGAGATCTGTGCCTGTGATTAGAACTGACTCTGACAAAGTCAAACAAAAGCAAGGAGACATCTGATCCTGGGAACAAGAAGCAGCTTGCACTTAGTCCGATATTTAAACCGTCCATGGGTTCTCTGGGCCTGAATACCTGTACTTATATATTTATGCCATGCCGATCTATTGATAGAGTCTGACTGGCTAATGGTGATGTCACCATGCAGCAACATGTCAGCTTCTCTTAACTTAATAGTAACATTTTCAGGTAATATTAATCAGCTCAATCAAACCATCCACAGCTTTTATTAATGTACAGTAGTTGGAGTTATCACAACACCATTGTTCTCATTCAGCTCTTGTGTTATCTACATTCACTAGCTTCTTGCCTTATGGTTATGATCAATCTTTTTTCTCTGCCACTATTTGACCCTTGTTTAATTATCAGAGCTGGAAGATCCTTCAGAGACACAAAAGACCCAGATGCTAGAATTTGGAGCAAAATACTGATGCAGGGTCTCGACCCCATATATTGACAATCCTTTTGCCTCCACAGATGCTGCTAAACCCCCTGAGTTCCTCTAGCAGTTAGTTTCTCGCTTGGAGATTCTTTCATCTCAGTGTTTAGCATAACGCTATTACAGTGCCAGCGACCCGGGTTCAATTCCGGCCGCTGTCTGTAAGGAGTTTGTTTGTTCTCCCTGTGTCTGCGTGGGTTTCCTCCAGGTGCTCCGGTCTCCTCCCACATTCCAAAGACGTATGGGTTAGGAAGTTGTGGGCATGCCACGTTGGGGCTGGAAGCGTGGCGACACTTGCAGGCTGCCCCCAGAACATTCTATGCAAAAGATGCATTTCAGTGTGTGTTTCGATGTACATGTGACTAATAAAGATATCTTATCTTATCTCATCTCATCTTATCTTATCTGAAGTCTCTCTATTAACTGATCTTGTTATGTAACCATACTGTGCAGGTGAACTGGCTAAGCTCAGCACAACAAGAATAATTACCATTGAAAATGGCAAAAAATGACATCTGCTTCAATCATCCGTTATTATTATTTTGGAATTATTGACATAACAAGGGTGATTCAAGATTGCATACATCAGGGAAGCATGATTTGGTTGGGTAGAGATGGTTGAGGGCTGAAGTAAGAGAGGTTTCTAATGTTACGAAAGGTTTTGATGGGGTGGGCACAGAGAGAGTGCTTCTACTGTGGAGGAAGAGCAGCATCAGAGGTGTTAATGTATGATGGGGAATTCATGAGAGAAGCACTTAACCAGAGATTGGTGAGAACATGGAACACACCAAAACAGGGAGTAACTGAGATGACTAGTATTGATGAAATTAAGAAGAAGCTGAAGAATCATGGGAAGGAGAAGGGAATGAGACATTATGTTGATGGAGTCAGGTAAGGAAGGATAAACCTTGGCACGGATTTGTCCTTCTGTGCTGTGTGTTCTATGTAACAGTTGTCTATTGATGTCTGTTTGCTATGATACATACCTTGGTTAATCATTTCCCACACAGTCTCTGTGTGTTATCCAAAGATTCAACTAATTATGTCCAGTCATGCAAGCTGACAATCTATTGCCAATCTTCCCTTGAGTGTGGATAAGGCACAAGCCAGTTCTTCTGGTCCATCAACTACTGGTTTATTTCTCCAGACCCCTCCACTGATACTCTGCTAATTGTGTTCCTGCAGGGAAAACATTTGGCATCAAATAGGCTGCCCATCCAGTGAACCTAACGGGACAAATAGAGAATTCAGCATCAAGCATTTCACATTCCCACAATGTGAAATGCCTCTTGCTGGGAAAGGCTTCAGAAGAAGCACACACATAAAGTTGGTTTGTGCAGGGTACAGAGCAAGGATTTTAAAGAAAACTAGAATTCAATTTTATCGAATAGCCAATACAGATGCTTGAATCTATGCTATGTAATATCAAGGTGTAATGCTTTTAGAGCAATTCCACCAAGGTATTTAAGGCTATGAGCATATAGCACAAATTTTGTAAGAAAAATGAATGGAAGGTTACTTTGTCCACTTCTTCAATGTCCAGACTGGCTGATGCAACAGTGAGTTGGGCATTCTGGGCAGTCTTTTACTTGCACACCAAAGAAACAGAGTGATGATGGCACAATCTCCTCAGATCAGCTGGCTGCTATTATATATTGTCCTGGAATGGCTGCCTAGGAGATTATTGGTTGTGGCTGTCAAACTGGACGTACGTTCAGAAGAGGAGAGAAATGAGAAAGAAGCTGAGTGCACCTCCAACATTTCTAGCTTTAGTCATTCCACCAGTGATATCCATGTGATTGCCTGGGCTGTAGGGCAAGGAACTCCATCCCAGAATCTCTCTGTCACTCTTTCCTCCTTTTGCGATGCTCCTCTTTTGGTCTAAATGGGTGGTTCTGCATCAAACATTTTTTCATGGAAGCACTTTGGGGATTTTCTTCTATTATTCTGTAAATGCAGGATGCTCCTGTTTTGAAGTGTGGGCCCAGACCTCCCACTTCACTGGTGTTCTATACTGTGGGGCCTCAGTCTTTCTCACTGGACTTTCACTATTTCTTGCCAAACCAAAGCCTGTGACAGGCCACCTGCTTCAGGCTTCTGCCAATACCAAAAGCTTATGAGGTGAAATTTATTAGAAGTTAATGTTATTGATGCAAAACATGATCTTTGTAAGTCTAGTGTTTGTAAGAAGTAGGAGAAAAAATACCGAGGTTGTCAAATTTGAGGTTCTGGGGTTAAAAATGAGCTGAACATGGCAGTCTGACCTTCTGGTATCTTTGGAGGAATGAGAGGTGGGTGTTCCATGGAGTGCTGACAAGAGGCTGTGTTGATAAAGTAGGGAGAGACTCGCTGAGAATGAAAGTAACTTCAATGTTAGTGGGTGTTGATGTTGCAGGATGCACATGCCACAACCCTGGAGTTTCTACAGTGAAAGCCAGCCATGATCCAGCACGTATTTACATCAGGGAGAGGTACCAAGAGCAGAGGGGGAAAGGAGGAAGAATCACCTCAAGTCACCCTGATGCCACTCCTGCCTGACAGTTTTAGGGCAGCAAGAACTGAGGTTGGAAGTACGTGGATTTGCTACATGCAGTTGGAGCACCAAGAAAAAGGCAGCAGAGAATAGTTCAGAAAGGTTTCCCTCCTGTCACCTCTCTGCAAAATCTTGACATCATTGCTGTCCCTCTATTCTTGGAGACTGCAAAAGAATATTAGCTCCTGCTCCCAGTTCCCATGTTTGTTAAGATAATGCTTCATGTGGAATAGCAACTTGTAGGCTGTTGGACTGCCTTGTTCTTGGCAATGTGCCATTTGGAAGAGCGAGCTGTTTACTACGCAAGGGCCAGGTGTATTGAGTTACCCAACACTGCATTCCTCATGAAACCACCAGCTTCACAACCACAATGGTTTTACAATCGGCTCACTATTTTTGGTCGTGACAAGCATTCGTGGCATGGCTCGATGTCCAATGTGATTGTGGATCAGTGGAGCTGATTTAACACCGTGCTGGAGGACAATTGAAAGGCCCTTCTTCAGCGCCCATGACCTTTCTCTTCCCTTTACTGCAGAAACTCAGCAGGGAGCAACTCATTTCATAGTCAGGCACTTTTCTTTATTTACCCCTATAAAGAGTCACGGCAAAACATGGTTCATAGGCAGAGCCTCTCCTCCTGGAATTTAATCAGGAAAACATCCTCCTTGGGACATTTGGGTATTGGCAACACATTACTCAGTTTGGGCTTCTGCTAAAATCATTCTCCAACCAGAGCATAATGTGGGAGGTGCAAGAGAGAGAGGGAGAGAGAGAGAGAGAGAGGGGGGGGGGGGGAGAGAGAGAGAGAGAGAGAGAGAGAGAGAGAGAGAGAGAGAGAGAGAGAGAGAGAGAGAGAGAGAGAGAGAGACACCTAGTTTGGCTGCCCTATTAGCAGTTTAGTTTGTTTTTGAATCATTAAAATATTAATGTTACTTCCAGCAGGGAGTACCAATTGAGGAGTAAGTCTTGGCTGGTGGTGAGAATAAAGCTGCCCACTAGCTGAACTATATCCCTTCAGTCTCAATCTGCACTAGACCGTGTTTACATTGTGGTTGTCGATCTGGAGCTGGGGTTTGAAACCACCAAATGCTGGGTGTTCCACAACTGGGTCTGGAGATTTGCTTTGATCAACCATCTACTTACTTTTCACACTGGTTCTGAACTATTTCATTCATTCATTTGCAGCTTGGCAGTGCCAGTGTTTACTGCTCATCCTGGCGGCTTTGAACTTGACTCAATCAAATGGCTGACAAGGTCACCTTGGAGCAACAAACAATCTGCTGGAGGAACTCAGCAGATTGAGCAGCATCCATGAGGGGTTGGTGTGGTGGGGGGGGGGGGGGTGGGGTGGGGAAGTGGGTAAGGAATTGTCAGCATTTCGGGTCAAGACCCTGCATCAGGATGTAGGTCAATTAAGAGGAAAGCATGCTGTTCAGTGCCTAGGACCACACATTGTTCAGAATGGACCGGTCTAATTGAGATTGTTGGGATATTTGGCTATCTCAGATTTTTTAAATTCTTTGTTACTTCTGAATTTTTAAAACTAGCTTCTGTAACCATGCTGATTGGATAACAGGGAAGGGAGGTCAAGGAACCAGTCAATAGATAAACAAACTCAGCAGGACTGCATTGCCAATTCCTACCGTCCCCTCGATCCCCTCTTTCCTTAAATGTCCTTACCTCGGGTTCAGCTTTCCAAACATTTTCCTGAAGTAACTGGCATCATGAAAGAAGCCTCCTTGTGCATCCTTTCATTAAGCGGAATCACAGAGTAGTTACAGCACAGAAGAAGACTATTTGGCCCATTGTTCCTTCGCCAGCACCCAGTAGACGACATTCTCAGTCCCATTCCTCTGCTGTTTCCACAATGTCCTTTATTTTGTCCTGAGTGCTTATTCAATTCCCTTTCAAATGCAATGATTGTTTCTACGTTCCTTATAAGAATTCAAGATCCTTACCACTCGCTGAGTAAAGATGTTCCTCATCTTCTGTCTCGTTCTTTGTCTAAAATTTTACATTTGTGTTATCTTAATTTCCTGTGGATGAGAACCAAAGTTCCTGGGCTAATGGTTATGCTATGTTACTAAAGGATCAACCTTCAATGGTGCTTTGGAGTACTGCACCTAATTTACCCAGGCCTGGAATATTGAACTCAGCCCCACAATTCAATCTTCCAGGAGGGTGAAATGAACCTATTACAATCTTATAATGAAACTCAGGCTTTGTACCATGCTTAAACAAACAACAGTGGTTATGTTGCAATTTTGTGTGTTTATGGACAATGTTAGGACATTTTATAGTCTTTGGCTCAGTTACCAGAACCAATTACATTAACAATTCTGCATCCAACATCAGCAATGAAATGCAAACCAATCCATGGGAAATTGCACATCTATACATAATGGCATGAAGTCCTGTAGATATTTTGCCAGTCTTCTGCACCTTTCACTGGATATCTTGGAATGTCTAAAAAAGGACATTTTTGCTGTTTCCTTCGGAACTTGGAATGGGACGGGGGGAATCCCAATGGAGTATCAGGCCTATCTCCTTAGAATACCTCCTTAATCTGTGGGATTCTGCCCCAACCCTGCTCCCATCCCCGCATCTCCACTAATTTTGATTTAGATAGAGGAAGAAAGGCAGAAGGGTATTCCATTTCAGTCATGTTGGAGACTGTAGGCTTTAAACCCATTGGCTGCACCCAACCTTCTTCCCCCTTCATTGTTGTCAATCTCCCCGTTCCCAGGACAATACTGGCCCCTTTAAATATTCTCCCAGGAGAGGCTGGTAAGTTGTAAGGGTCTGCTGGAAACCACCAGCAAAACAACATTTAATTCAGTTGACTATATTCAAACACAATGCACGTTGTTATTTCTCCCAGCTGTCCTGCTCTTTGGAAAGCTGCCAAATAATTGTTGAAAGCTGCATTGCTAATTGTGATTGGCTTTCCGGCTCATTGGTGAACACAGTAGACAGAAAGGAACAGGTGTACTTATAGTAAATGCTGCCTCAGTCCCAGTGGTCAGAGGGTCAAACAGGCCCTTTGGCCCACTAAGTCCATGCTGACCACCAAGCGCCCATCTACACTAATCCTACATTAATCTTATTCTTCCCTCATTCCCATCAACTCCTTCCAGACTCTACCACTCACCTACACATTTACAATGGCCAGTAACCTACCGAGTTGCACGTGTTTGGGATGTGGGAGAAAGCCAGAGCACTTGGGGGAAACCTGCAGGGTCACAGGGAGAACGTGCAAACTCCACAGAGACAGCACCGGAGGTCAGGATTGAACCTGGGTCACTGACATTACAAACCAGTGGCTCTACCAACTGCTCCACTGTACTGCCTCTTGCATTGTTGGGATTGGTGTCTGCAGTAATGAGGTTACCTCTCTATTTAGGAACACAGACACATGCAGAGTGTTGAGGGAGGACAGAGGCTTTTATCCTTCACCTGGATATCAGTATCGCTATCCATCATGATAACAGTCTCGTTTGCCCTAAGGTGCAGGAATAATACCAAGTCGTTGGTGGAGGTCCAAAGGTGACTCACCTGTCTGCTTTGACTGAGGTCAGTGTCCACAACTAGCTCATGATGAACAGTCAGTCTCTTTTTCCCACACTCAAGCAACAGGAGATTTGATGGAAACACCCCACTTGCTTTTGGCGGAGATTAAATTAACATCTCAGCCAACATCTGGATGGGCTGCAATTTAAGATTTGATCTACTGCACACCTCGGTCCTGAGGTTTGCATCAGGACAACTGCACGCAACCCTGACACTCTCACAACTGAGGATACCCAGCTACTGATCGATCTCATAGCTTGATGAAGTGAAGGTTGAATTTTCAATATTTTTGAGTTTCTAAGTATCAACAGAATCATAAAGTGTTAATTAGTCAGCATTCTTGGTTTGGCTAAGGGGAAGATTTCAGGCCATTACTGGAGCCCTATGGTGATCTGTGAGCAGGACAATAGCTCCTTGCCACGGTCTAAGAATCTGCCTGGCTCAGCGTCAACTCTTCCATTTGCAAAGCTTCACAATGCTCTTTATTGATGGAGGTATAGGTCACATTGTGACTGATCGTGTTACAGACACAGCCATCTGACTGCATAAAAGACTTGGAACCGAATCTCTCTCCAGCAGATCAAATCAATTTCTGATTCCTCAGGAGAGCTAAGATGAATATGACAATAACTCTCAAAGCTTCTGACACATAATGTAACTCACCTAGAACTTACATAAGTAAGGAAGGTTAGAGGTCGTATAAACTTAATTGTGTTTGCAATTTGAGTAGCACATCATACAAAAGAAAATGTATGAATGTTTTGCCAAATAATGAAAACATTTTATGGAAAATCGACCAACGATGCCATGCATTTGTCACAAGGTTCCACACACAGGGATAGCCCTCAGTATTTGATACTACAGAATATTGAGCAAGGACACTATTGCCTTAAACCACCTCTAATCTGAATCTAGTCTGCCAGAAGTATAAGCAGGTATGAATTTACACTGCTCCAGAGAATTGCTTCCCTGACTCCCTCTCCACCACCACCTCCCAACCCCTCACCTCACCCATCTCCTCCACTGAAACTATACCCCACCCTGATATGACAACAAAGAGGCCTCTCTATGGGATTCTACATTTGGGTTTGGTTTTTTCAAACAGGGAGGGAGTACCCAGAGACTTTGACCTGGCTCTTGACATCTATTGCATTGATGTGGGCATCAATATTAGGCTTGGCTGTGACGCTTCCATTCCCACCCCTCCAACTTCAGTTGTGAACAACTGCCAGTAGAGTGACTCACAGTGAGGCTCAGCCCCCACCCCCAGTATGATCTCCTTCCTCGGTGAGATCAGGATAACAATTAGCCAATCAAAGGAACCCTCTGCACAGAGCTTCAGGTTCCCCATTCCACCACTGGCCTTTGCCAATACATCCAGAGGCAGGACATTGTCAGATAGAGTTAAAACACGGCAGAGCCCTACCCTTTCATAAGGTTATGAAGGCACAGTTTTTGTCTAGTCACCGACCCACACAGGAACTTGACTTCAGATGGAAAGTTCAGGTTGGGTCAGAGAAAAGAAAACGAGCAGTCAGAGATTGTTCCAGAGGCAACTTCCAAGAGTTATGTTCAGGAAGGAACTCCTGACAGACTGTGCTTGGCTTAGGCAGATGCCACACTTGGAAAGGTCCTGAGTAAGTAATATGCTTCCAGGCAACCCTTCCACTAACTAGCCTGCTTTGAAGACAAAAAGGAAAAGGCATGAACTTTTCCTTACTATTTAACCTGGCCCAGATAGAGTATGTTTTATGACTAACATACAGTGCAGTTAAACAAACTTAACTGATCACCATTTTATCATGATATTTGAGCCTATGAACAATATATAATCACTGTGGAGTTCGTGATTTATTTTTCTTAAAAACCTCCCCGTTTTAGCTGCTGGAACTCACTCCTTTTTGTTTTAACCCTGGCTATTGTTAACTCCCTGGGCCAAAGTAAATAGCTGTAAGACGTGGTCATTTAATAATTTCTTTTCTAAATAAAAATGGATAAAACGATTGTTCACAGAGGCTCAAAAAATAGATGGGTTATGGATGAATGGATTTGCCCAATATTGGGCAAGTATCAGCTGCAATACAGAAGGCCACTGTTTTAATTCATGGTTCTGGAAGAGAACTATGCAAGTCAGTGGGTTTATAGTACATGTCAGTGGATAGTTTGTCTCCTGAGATGGAGACAGAGAGATCCAAAAATGGTCCAGGTGAATTTGAGGGCAGGATGAAAGTTAATAGCAAAGGTGATAGAATTGATGAGTTCTGCACGAGTGCGGGAAGTGGCACCAATGCAGTCGCTGATGTAGTGGAGGAAGAGTTGGGGAGTGGTGCCAGAGTAGGTTTGGAACAAGGGCTGCTTCACATAGCCAACGAAAAGACAGGCGTAGCTGGGACACATGGGAGTGCCCATGGCTACAACCTTGATTTGCAGAAAGTGGGAGGAATCGAAAGTTTTCGAGGGTAAGGACAAGTTCTGACAGGCGGATGAGAATGTTACTGAATCTTTGTTCCAGAAAGAAGCAGAGGGCCCCGAGATCTTCCTGATGAGGAGTGGAGGTGTACAAAGACACGAGGTTCATGGTGAAGATGAGGAGGTTGGGGCCAGGGAATTGGAAATTGTCAGAATGGTGGACAGCATGAGAGGTGTCCCAGATGTAGGTGGGAAGGGACTGGACAAGGGGAGACAGGATAGAGTCAGAGTATGAGTCCAGTGGGGCAAAGAGGAGGCACAAACAATGGGTCTACCAGTACAGTCCTATTTGTGGATTTGGGTAAGAGTCCACCTTTATGTAACTCCTCTCAACCCTGTGTAAAATCAGCTAACTTAACAGGGACCACCAGCCAAACCAAAACCTATTGGTTTCATAATCATACCTCTGCAAAAACCACCAATAACTTGTTTTGCACTGAGCTTGTCGAAAGGTTTTTGCAACGAATGGAAAAGTCCAATAAGATGTAAGAATTCAGCAATTTATACTTGTTGACTCCCTCGTAGTCAACTTTCTTCAGTCTACATTTTTGACATTGCACTCATCTGGCTCATATGTCAATGGCTCATAAGTCAGAGAATTCCGGTTTTATTTAAATAAAAATATTACTTTGGAGTTGCATCAATAAAATTGTAGCTTAAAGCAGAAGGAAGCAGGAAGACAAGACAAGCAGAAGACAAATCATTTAAAACGCAATAGGATTTGGTTCAATTTTAGGGAATGAAGTGCTAACCAAAATAATCCTTTCACAGGAATGCTGGCAGTCAAAGGAAAGACACTGACTTGTTACCGGTGCCAAATGTTGAAGAACTCTGTCACCCACCCACTCTTGGCAGAATGTGCCCAATATTTGTGGTTATAAGACTCTGTTCTGTTGAAGTACACTTTATTCCCTCTACCCACACTGACCTCTTCACCATATGTGGCAGCACTGCAAGGTCTCAATGATTGATCCTCATTTGATTGCCGAGCAAACCGGTCACTTACTCGATTACTGTGAAGTGAGCAGAGCCAGTGAAGATGGAAATACCTGATCCGACCAAAATTATTTCCAGACAATTTCTCAGCCACAGCGCCGATCTGTGGAACTTGGCTTGTTAGATCAATTACTTTTTAAGTTGGGATGTTTCAGTGCAGCAGTCCATCACACTCTTGAATAGGAGGGCTCATTATCAAATATTTGCTTTAAGTAACCCCTCCCAACCCATTTCAAGCTCTGATCACCCACAGAGTCACATTCTGTTTCATAACCTTTGGAACTCGAGTAATTGTTTCTCTGGCTTCCAACCAAAAACATTAAAGTTTGAAATCGAAAAAATGTGAGCCTGCTGCTTAATATTACATTTTATACATCGTTTGATTAGAATTGTGCGGATGCCAGACGTTCCGCAGTTCTGATATAAAAGAATACATATTTCTGTCAAATAAAGACTCTTGCCAAGTTTAAAAATTATGGGAGAAATTAAACCATGCTTTCAGAATCTCCAGGCCAAGGAGGGTACTGCATCATAGCCAGCTCTCTGATCCACACTCCTATTCCTTCCCACTCTGAGAGAAAGTTAAAACCTCCTTAACTATCCATTAAGGGGGGTTAACATTGAACAGCACTGCTGGGATTGTGGCAAGTGATTAACTTTTGCCTGCTCGACCCAGTGCTGGATATACACTCATTATTCAGCATCAAGAAACCATGAGGCCCAACTCCAGGGAAAGCATGCTGGCTCTTACTTCTTCAAACCTGCCCGCACCTCTTAAAGGTGAAGGGGTCTGTGGCTGAAGCAGGTTCTAGAAGTCATCCTGGAGGTGAACACGGCTTGCCACAGAGATGGCACAGCATTGGAGAGAAGCACTGGAGGTCTTGGTTGACAGACTGGAGAGAAGGAGACACCTTCCCAATGCAAGTGGACCAAGAAGTTCTCCTGATATGTCGAGAAGAGAAGGTTGTAGCCGTCAATGCCGGGGCTACAATTAGGACCTGGGTGCAGTGCTGCAAGTATTTCAATGACTGTGCACAAGTGATGAAGGTAAGTGAGTGCATCTCCAAATGTCATATCCCATCAATGGCACCACTAGCTTCCCACACCTCCACCACCAACAATTCCTGCCAGTCAGGATTGGGATCTAATGTCCTTATGGGAATCTAATTGGGAATTCTGAAACTTCCTTACTCGAAGTGTGGTGAAAATGTGAACTCACTGCCGCAGAGAGTGGTTCGGTCAATGATGCACTTAAATGGACAAGCATGAGATGGTGAAAGGAACAGAGGATTCTCTGATAGATATTTTTTGAGGAAAGATGGGAGGAGACTGGATAGGGGCATGGAGTGGCTGGGCTGAATGGCCTGTTGCTGTGCTGTCGGTCCTACATGCTGCACCCCACCCACTCACACTCAACATGTCTACAAACCTTACACACGCATCTCACATCATGAGCACACTGCCTGCTATTCAACCACGGCAGCCTCACCACCACCCTCACTCTTGTAGGGTCAGCTGGTGCACACATGGTACCAACAGCAGCAGCCCAACAGAGCAGACGGGTAGCGCCATTGCCCTACCCTCGGGAGCAGGGCTGCTTGCCGTAACTTGAGCGGCCATTTCATTATTATTAGTTGGTATCTGGAAAGAGCTGCCGGGGCAAGGGGGGAGGGGGGTAGGGGGGGAGTTATGGGGGGGTGGAGGTAGTAATAACATTTAAGAGGCATTAGGACAGGTACATGAATGAGCAGGGCATGGAGGGATATGGAATTAATGCAGGCAAGTGGGATTAGTGTAAATAGGCATGGTGGTTGGCATAGACACAGTGGGCCCAAGGGCCTGTTTCTTTTACTCTATGACTGGTGCAGAATGAATGCATGATTGCTTCCTAGATTTGTGGAACATACTGATAGAAATATTTAACAAGCATGTAAAAAAGAAACTTAACTGGTCAATGTAGCATTTCTTGCTTTAGTTCGAAGTCTAATACATGCCGGCATCACTCAATGAAAAATAAAACACATCTTCAAGTCTTCATTAAAGTTTATTAATTTTCTGCATGGGGCCTCCATTATGAATGAGTCTATTGTCTTCCTCTCCTTCTTCACAGGAGCTCAAGTAGCTGCTGTCAATCAGAAAAACAAAGCAGGACCTTGATTCCCAAGCAAGGATAATTTAAAGGTTTAAATTACTCATGGATGCAGCAATATAAATAGCAGAGTTTCCTGTAACCTGAACACATGATTAGTGAATAGTTCATCCATGACAAATACCTGAATTTTCCACAAACATAAACATAGCCTTGTCCATTTTCCTCGAATGTGGTGACTTCGCTTTAATTTATCAAAGGCATTTCCATCTGCATTCTGTTCCTTAATCCCACCCACTTGTTGATCCATTGGCTCTACATTCCTGAGCACATTAGCTTCAAGATCCCGGGGCCAGATGACTTTCTTGCAGCAGGACTGCGTCTGCTGTTTGATACACAAACTCCCTTTAGTTCAAAATCAGTTCCCCATGGAAGTGCGAACCAGTAAGGGAAATGGGACAGCCAATCAAACTGCAGGATTGTTCACCTCGGAGAGAGCAAGGTAGAGAAGAGATTTGACAGAGGCATGCAAGATCAGGACAGGTTTAGTTAGGGGAGACAGAGAGGAGCTTTCCCATTAGTGGACAGTTTGTGGACTGGGGATACTGATTCAAAGGCAGTGATGTGAGGAGAAGCTTCTTACGTAGAGTATGGTGATGATCTGTAGGCACAATGAGAAAAAAGTCAATCACTTAAAGTTAAGGTGCATGTTGAGCAAAGCAATTGGGAGAGCATACAGTAAGCAAGAAGCTTTGTGTACAAGGGTAGAGCTATATTGGATCAATTGTATAGAGCCCTAGTAAGATTGCATCTGGAACATTGTGTGCTGCCCTGGTCTCCCTGGCCAAAGAAGAAGATAATTACAATAGAGGGAGTGGAGGGCAGGATAATCAACTTGATTTGTGGCACAGCAGGTCTGTTTCATGAGGAGAGAATAAATAGACAAGGCCTGTATCTTCTAGAGTTTAGAAAAATCGAGGTCGTCCTGTTGAGCTGTACAAATTTCATAAAAAACTAAATGCTAGGATGATGTTGCCAATGGCTTGGGGGGGGGGGGGGAGGTGGTGGGGGAGGGGGGTCTTGAACCAAGGCTTAGATTCTCAAAGTAAAAACTTGGCTATTCAGGGCAGAGATGAGAAGAACATTTTTTTTTTGTTTTCTCTCAGGTGGTGCTGTGTCATTGCAATTCATGACCCAGGAGGGTCAGTTGCTGACTATATTCAAAGCAGTAATACATTTTCAGTGTCAAGAGATATCAGCTTAGTGCAGGAGGTGGTGCTGGGACAGGCAGGGATTCATGGAACGGTGGAGCGATGTTGGGGAGTGGGTGTCCTCCTTCTTCAATTTCCTCCACTCAGTCAAGTCTTTCAATAGGTAGCCGGACAGGCACTTGAGTGAAAATTCTTTGCAGGGTTCTGGAGAAAGAGCAGGACAATAGGAAAGGGAGAGGGAGAGGGAAAGAGAGAGACAGAGAGAGAGATGGGGGAGAGAGAGAGATGGAGAGGGAGAGACAGAGAAGGAGGGAAAGGGAGAGAGAGGGAGAGAGGGAGAGAGGGAGAGAGAGATGGAGAGGGCGAGAGAGAGGGAGAGGGAGGGAGGGAGGGAAAGGGGAGAAAGAGGGAGAGAGAGAGGGAGAGAGACGGAGAGAGGCAGAGGGACCAAGAATAACACAGGATATTTAAATTTGTTGCTTTAAAATATCCCTGAAATATTTGGAAAACCTGAAGGAATTAGACACCCCATTTGTAAATTTTGAGTTCAGAGAGTTGATTGGCTCCAATTAACAATTATCACTAATGGAAGATACTGTTCTTCTCACTGCCAGACCTAGATACTTGCACGCACTACCTGACAGAGCCACACCACACTGATGCCTGGTGAATGGGGAGGTTGTTTTCACCATTCCAGGGACACAGCTCAGGCAGGAACTTTCCTGTTGGCAATTAAATCAACCTCAGCCCCTCACTGGACTCAGTTACACACAATTAACTGGTGCCACTGGCCTCAACTATTGTTCTCAATGCAAGTTCTGGCTCCTGTGTTGCTGTTGCTCTTGCTCTTCCCATCAAACACCCCAGCGCCCCCATCGCCTAAGAGCTGCCACTACTTGTCTCCCTCACTCCCCACTCCCACAATATCCCCGTCCATCTCCCTCCCCACTCCTACAATGCCTCTGTCCTTGCCTCTGAGATTGCCAGCCTCCTCCTCCCTCCCCACTTCTTCCCCCTCCTACCCCTGTGGCTGCCACTGGATCTCACCCACTACAGCCCCTACCTGCCACCGGTGCCGTCCCCCACAGCAACAACCCCCCCCCCCCCCCCCCCCCCCGCCAAATCCTGTGACCATCCTGATCCCAACCCGCCAGCCCACGTGGCTCCAATGTGCAGCCCTGGATGAATAGTACCAGGGAGTCATTTGTAAGTGAATATTCACATGGCAGGACAACAGGTAGAGCAGGCATTGCCACCTACACCACTCCAGTGCTGCCTGCTGAGTCCAGCAGCACCAATGCAGCACCAACCTTGTGGCCCTCCTCATCTCTTCAGCTAGATAAAAGGCTTACTTCCACCTCTTGTTTGAAGGGAATAGCTCAGGCTGCAATCACACACACTGAAGTGAAACACGTGAGTGAAAGATACTGATTTTTTTTGTTGCCAGTAACTAGAATTTAGTATGTAAAAGATACTTCCTGAAGTTTCTTTAAACTAAAGGGATTTCTTCTGAAGGGTGGTCAACTCCTTCTAATTCCCTTATTGATATCTTTACTGTCAATGTGTTCTACACTTCATGTTCCGTTTAATTAAAATGCAACCATTGCAGACTGCCTCCAGGAGTTCAATATGTTGAATGTTATAGTGCAGCAGATTATACTTAATCCAGTAGGTAGTTTATGACAAACAAGGTTAATTGTTCATCTTGCAGATAACACATCTGATTATAGACAACGTTCCATCTTTGTGCAAGGAAAATTGGCATGTGG
This sequence comes from Pristis pectinata, assembly GCF_009764475.1. NCBI lineage: Eukaryota > Metazoa > Chordata > Chondrichthyes > Rhinopristiformes > Pristidae > Pristis > Pristis pectinata. Next base: position 66,192,446 of record NC_067405.1, on the reverse strand, counting down.
CCTTGATCCAAACACTCAAAACACATTCCTAGCAGGGATCTTTTGGGCCAAATGGTCTACTACTAAGCCATACATTAATTGTAATATATTATAATAAAACACAAGTACATTTCAAGGACTACCAAACCATTGCATTAGTGCCGATCATATAAATTTATTAAAATATGCTTCTTTTATTTTAAATCTTGCATCAGCCCAACTAATGGTATTTCATCTTAGAAAGCAAAATGATACTGGGCTTGGATGAAGGGAATCGTGTCGCGTGAACCAACAGCCCTAAAAACAACTTAAATTAGTCCTCAGCAGCTTGTGCTACAAGTGCATAATGTATTGGCAGCTGTGCATTGTACACATCAATGGGACCAAGTTTTAGAATTGGAGTTTCACATACAGCTGCGAAAGATGAATTAATGCTCACACATGAACTGGTTTTTGTGGGAATTGCTGTGTGCAAATTGGCTGCCATGTTCCAATATTACAATAGGAATTACACTGTAAAAAGCACTTGATTGGCTGTAAAGTGTATTGGATTGTACCAAGATCAAGAAAGGTGCTATATAAAAGTAGATCTTTCTTTATAAAACCAGACTACACCTCGTTCATTGTTCTGTACGCATATTTAACATTTGATTGAACAGAAAGTAACATCGAATTCAATGATTATCATTATTTTCTAAGGTGAGATACGATGAGTTGCATTGACGGTAGACTTAAAATAAGAGAAACATAACAAAGAATATGCAGTGGATTTGTTATACCAGAAAACGGGCAGATCAGCATATTGATATTACCAAGCATTTCATCACTGATTAAACATTAGCTTAGAAATCAGATCTACTTTGTATGCAAATCACAGATAGAAATCACTGATTTTACTCAGGTTAGACAGAACTAATGACCACTTCCAGGTGAAATTGCAACCATTTGGAAATTGGCAGAGGATCTTGTGCGCAAGATTTCCCCAGCACCCAGACATTTTTCTGGTTTAGTTTGTGCACCAAATGACATCACAAGTCATGTGTGTAACCTTTTCCCTCATGGGAGATTTTGGGTGCAACCTATGACCTTCAGTGATCACTCATAATAACACTAGGATCGCATCACATTGGATCTGCAGTGTGACTTTAATGTCCTGGGAACAGAATCTGCCAGCCTCAGTTCTCAGTGTCCTCCCTCCACTGTCCACATCCTTCCCACATGGATCAAATTCCAGCTGTGCTGTTACCACTGGCCCTCTGACCATCCCACAACTCACAGTGGAACAGGACCACTCACAGCACAGGACTAACTTCCAAAGATCTCTTCATTCACAAATCCATCCTTCAGACTGGAAAGTCATGGATGTCACTCCACTAATTAAGAGGGGTGAGGGAAAGAAACCAGGGAATTACAGATCGATTAGCTTGCCTTTGGGAATTTGTTTGAGTATATAATTGTGGACAGAGTGTAATATCTGGTAAATATGGCTAAATTTGTTTTGCAAGAGGTGACTAAAGTAAGAGCACAAGGGAATGTCTGTCGAATTTATAAATGTGGGCATTTCAAGACATTTGATGAAGTCCCTCATGAGAGACTTTGGTGAAGTTAAAGTGTATGGACTGTTGATTTCTTTAGCAGATGAGCTGTGCAAGGTATCCCAATACTATATCAATATTCCTTCAATTTTCTGCATGACTCACAAGCTGCGCAAGGTATTGTCAGTGTGTGTTGATGAGGAGAACATCATCCCTTACATTACAAATGTGTGGCAAATTGAGTTGTGGGATAACCTGTGAATTGCACAGGGTCGATGGTGGGTGATATTGATCCTGGTGCCATTCTATTAAGTCCATATGGGAAAGCTGGTATTTGGCTGGTGGTCACAGAAATCTGCTGCATTCACCTGTTACAGCAGGACCCACAGACTGAACAGTGGTTGACTTTCTTTACTTTAGACTGCTTACTGGCAACATCTCACAGGCTGGTGTGCATTACTGCATTAGGACAGTCACTGAGACTTCCTGCTGCTGCAAGATTGAATTCATTCCCTTTAAACTTCGAAGAGGGCAATGGGTCTATTGTCAGTGTTACACATTTCTGGATGGTGTCACCAGCCGACAGCTGCACTCACATTGTTTTAGGAGTGCCCCATCGGAGCCCAGAGATGAATCACAAAAGATTCCATTAAATTAATGTGTAGCGTAGTCAGCAAAGCCACCGACATTTCCGGAGAGCACTCATGATGCTGTTGTCCTGAGCTTATCCAATATGTGCTCATTTTTTCACCCAGCAGCCCAGATAAATGTCTGGTTGCTTGGCAACAGGGATTACCTTCTCATGATCTGATTCCCAACCAGGCTGCTCCACATTGCAAACCAGAGCTGAGAGCTCATGCAAGGACAGGCATGTGTCGATAGGGACTGCCAGCCAGCAGGCTGTCATGTCAGTAGCAATGCTTCTGCTGCCTGCAACGATCTGAGGTCCATCTCCAATACAGTCCATGCAGGTTGTCCAGGTTGGTGACGACTCGCTGCATGCTCTGTAACTGGAGATGGCCATTGCCAGCAGCTGGACTGCAGGCGGAAGGGGAAAAGGAGGACAAGGATAAGGAGGAGGAGGAGGATAAGGAGGAGAAAGAAGTAACTGCACCAGGCCTTTGGCAAAAATGGTAGCTACATTTATCAGAACGTACTTAAACATAAATTCAATTCAATGGAGAGATTATACACCTTAGTGTTGTATTACATGGAACAGAATGCTGAGGGGTGATTTGAAGTTTTCAATCAGTTAAATGGAACTGATAGGTGAGATGGAGAGATAATATTTTGGCAGGTTTAGGTTGTCTAAATAGATGGACAAAACCTGAAGATTAGAATCAACTTCCTCAGGAATGATGGAGGAACTACTTGCATGTGCAAATGCTGGTAGAAATTTGGAATCATCTTCTGCACACAGTGTTGACGTTGGATCTATTGCTTAATTTGAAAACTGAGATTGGTGGATTTTTCCAGATCGAGGGCATTAAGGGATATGGGACTAAAGCAGGCATCAGGAGTTGGGGCCCAGGTCAGTCACAATGTCACTGAATGTTGGAACAGATCAGGGGCTTAAATCGCCCATTCTCGTCCTATGTTTCCATGTTCTTATCCAGTCACCCTTAACCGCATTTGTGCTAGTTTGCCTTAACTGCTCCTTGTGTTCTGCATTCTAGCCACATGATTGCCTGCTTCAAATCCATGTGCTCTTTTGCCAATGCTATCCCAGCCCTAAACTGTCTTCTCTTGTCTAATTCCATATACCAACTGTTTATATCATGATCTGTTTCAATTTAGGTTAGCTTAGTTTCAGCATAAGAGCAGATTTGTGCAGTCTTAATTCCAGGTTAGAAAATTTAGATCTATAAGCACACAACTGCCTGACCAATATTAAATTCCTAGAGACAGCAGAATCATTGTTGCCAGGATACATCACAAAACACATTGCTTTAGCCCGATATTGTAGCAACTAGAGGGAAACAGCAGTCTCATCGGAGAGGTTTAAGTCTGAAATGTTTCCCAAATGGGATTAATTACTTGAGAACTCATACATACTTTTTCCGAAATGGTATAGTAGAAGCCAATTATATATTCCTGGTGGGAAAATAAAGAAAGAGAAAATAAACCTCCCATCAATTCATGGATGGATTTGTTAAAGGGGAAGCACAGTCCGTGGCATTTTCTCATGGAGCAACGTGTCCATGGAAGATATTTATAGATTTGATCATCTCTTTCTCACTTCATCACACAGCCGTGTTACCACTGTTGCCCCCAAGTGAGGCAGTATGATTGAGAGGTAAATGAGATGCCACTGCAACTTCTGAACATGGTCAGCTATCTAAAAGGATGGACATCCTCTGCATCTCCACTATCCAGAGAACAACACAAAAGATGCATCCGGTTGGATCTATGTTGGCTTCCTGTCTTTTCCTCATTGCTCAGGTTATAAATCTTCCCTCTGTGAGATGAGCGGCATCTTCCAGCTGGCAGTCTATGACACAGAAGTCATCACCATGACCAGAATGCAATTAGATAGCTCTTCTCTGTTTGCTAGCCTCCCAGCTGTTGGGCAGTGGAGCCAGCTGGATTACTGTCGCCTGGAGCTGGTGTGGACATGGCAGGCTGAATGGCCTTCCTTCATGCTGCAACTTGATTTTGTCATTCCAAACTTTCACCCTCCAAATGTTTCCAACTTACAATGAACTCTTGTGCCCCATATCCTGCCCCACTCACCCGATAGTACTCCCCTCCACCCTCCAACCCCTCAGGTCTATATGCAACTCCATGATTACATTGAGATACAGGAACAATGGTGAAAACCAAAAAAAAACTGCAGGTGCCAGAACTCTGAAATAAAAACAGAAAATGCCGGAGACTCTCAGCAGGTCAGGCAGCATCTCTGGAGACAGACAAACGATTAAGGTTTCAGTTTGAAGACGTTTTGACAGAACTGAGAATGAGGGAAAACAAGTTTGTCTCGGTAGCAGAGAAGGTGAGGGGGAGGCAGTGGGTGGGATAAAGGGAATGCCTGTACTAGGGTGAAATAATGCAGCCTATAAGGGACAGTTATATTCCTTTATCTGTGTGATGTGTTGCTGGGATTGTGAAGTCTATGTGATGTTGTATCGTCTGACCCACTGGGATGTGCCCTGAAGGGCAGGATGTACAAATGAAAGGGGAATGGCAGGCAAAACTGGCCAGTCCTGATACAAATAGAATGAAAGAGCAATGTATATAGAGTTGGAGAATTTGATATTGGGTCCTGCAGGCTGTAATACAGCAATAATGGTCCGGCTCCATTCACGTAGCTAAGAAGTGCAATATTTCTGATTTACTATCACCCTAAGCAGAGTGAAACAATTTGTAAATTGATTTGATGAGATAATCCTTCTTTTCAGGCAGTCCCTTGGGATTGAGGATGACTTCTTTCCACTGTGGTTCTGTGGCCTCTGAGGAGACTGATGGGACCAGCAAATCCTTCAATAGATGGGGTGGAGATACCTGACAGGAAGGCTGGTTGGGTGTCTTATGAGGTGAGGGGAGATAATAGCTGAAAATACGCTCTCATTAAATTAGTGTATGTGAAAGAACTTTCACCAACTGACAGCAAATTAACATTCACCTCCAACATCGTGGAGTGGTATTGGATTTAGCTTTTGGCCTTTGTTGAAAGATCCCTAAAGAAGGTAACTTGCATTGAATTGCCCTTTCCGTAAAAGGTCTCAGACGTGTCAGCAACTTCAAAGTCAGAAGTTGGATCTGCACTTTGTGAACAATGACAGTGGAATTCCACTAAGTGATTTGGTTTGATTAGATTTTGACATGAAAACAAAGTTCACCCAGTACTAAAAAGGGGTATAGCACTTTGGAAAATGAATCAAATAAACTCAGGCATCACAGGTTGAATTAACCATGAATAAATGGACTTTGCATCCATAATTTTGTCAAATTAAGGTGGCATTCAATAATTGACAGAGTACAACCTTTAGTCTTAGTGTATTCACAATTAGATGGAGAATCAATTGTCTGTACAATAGCTCTCTAACTATGAAACTAAATTACAGAAATTAAAGTTCCAAGGGGACAGTGAAAGTGGTTCAGTCAGATTCACTTAAATTCGGGCTGACTAATGACAGAGGGAGAAGCTTCAATATATCTAGGCAACTATGTTGCTGCAGAAATAATCCCTCTGAGCTGGGCTGGTACAATGACCTAATTAGAAAATTATCTGAACATTTAATTAGCAATGGTTAAAGGTGGGCCAGAGGAAGCACCTGAATGTGTAATAAGGTGTGTGCTCATAATAAGGAATATCCAAGAGCATTGTTAAACAGTGTGTGCTGCCCCAAAGGGTTGAGATGAGTCTCACATGTATTTTTGGTGTGCAGCTTTAGGACAGCAGCTCTTTACCTTAGAGAGGCTAAATGACCATTTCCATGGGTGGACAGTCTGGATCTAGGTTGTCATAGTCTCTTGATGTGGGACTGGTCACTTAAGACTGAAAAGAGGAGGAATTTCTTCACTCAGAGGGTTGTGAACAAGTGAAATTCCACACAGAAAACAGAGAGTGGGAATAAATGGCTCATTTTGGGGTTGTGACTACTGGGATGCCATAGGGATCAGTGTCAGAGCCCAAGCTGTTCACAATCCATAAACATGTTTTGGATGATCATGTGTAATGTATCCAATTATGTTGATGATACAAAGCTGGGTGGAAGCGTGAGTTGTGAGGATGGCGCTGAGAGGTGTCAGGGGGATGTAGATGGGTTAAATTCTTGTACAAGGACATGGCAGGTGGAATATAATGTGGAAAAGTGCAAGGTCTTCCACATTGGTAGAAAAGTAGAAACACTGGGTATCGTTGTAATGTGGGGAGATTGAAGGGTGTTGGAAATCAGAAAGATCTGTATTCCTGTATGTGAATCGATAAATGTGAAAGAAGGTAAATGGTCCACATTACGAGAGGATTTGAGAAGAAGAGGAAGGATGTTTTACTGAAATTATACAGGGCCCTGGTGAAAAGGCTTCACTGAGTAAATTTAAGACAGGTACTGATAGATTTTTGCAATATTAAGGGAATCAAAATATATGTGGGAAGTGCAGGAAATTTTCGCCGAGGCAAAACGTCAGCCATGATCTTATTGAATGTCAGAGCCGGCACTAGAAGCCAAATGACCTACTCCTGCTTCTAGTTATTAGTACAATAGTACAAAGTAGTGGCAGACGTTGCACTGAGATACAGTACCGTATGCACTTACAATCTGCACAAATGAAACAGAAAAATCTGTCTTTTCTGTGGAATATGGCAATATTTAACAGATCCTTTCTTGTTGTAGGAGTAAAGACCATCTACCAGTCTCACCTGTGTCTAACTACGTAAGAAAGTCTTATTGCAATTATATAGAGCCTTGGTAAGACCATACCTGAGGTACTGTGCACATTTTGGTCTCCTCACCTAAGAAAGGGTGTACTTGCCACAGACAAAGTACAGGGAAGATTCACTAGAATGGCTCCAGAGATAGCAGATTTGCTGAATGAGGAAAGATTCTGTAGAATGAGACTGTACTCTTTAGGGTTTGGAAGGATGAGGGGAGATTGCAAAGAAGCATACGAGTTGTTCTGGGGCTTGACAGGTGGATGCAGGGAGAATATTTTCCCTGGCTGAGAAGACCAGTACTGTGGGACACACTTTGAGGACGACTGTTAGGACTGAGTTGAGGAAACATTTCTTCACTCAGAGGGTGGAGAACCATTGGTACCATCTACCCCGGAGGATCAGAAGAGAGATCAATAGATTTCTGGAAATACAGGCATCAATGGATATGGGGGTATTGCAGGAATATGGTAGAAAGTCTGGTGTGATCTTAGTGAATGTCGGAGGAGACTGGAAGTGGAAGAGGTCCTTCTCCTGCAGCTGGTTCTTCTGCTCTTATGTTTCCAGTGTTTTTCATTCAAATGTTAACCTTTCTGACCCAGTTCATATAAAAAGTGAATTCAACCACATGTTGCTAGCTGCATCAACATTATTCAATCCAATTTCAGCTGCATTCCCTCAGGAGAATTCTGCCGCTAAGGTAAGGCTGAAATGAAATATGGGCAATACTGAGATCCATCTCATTGATAATTAGCTTAATTGTTCCTTAAAAAAAATTCTCTGACAAAATGATAGTTGGGATATTCCAATATGCTTTGCAGCCACAAAATACATTTTCTGAACCTTCCCCAGAACATTCTTCGCAAAAAGAAGTATTTCACTGTGTGTTTTGATGTACATGTGACTAATAAAGATATCTTATAAAGTGTTATAATGTAGGAAACATAGCAGTCAGTTTGTGAATAAGAAGTTCCCATTATAAGATAAGATTTCTTTATTAGTCACATGTACATCAAAACACACAGTGAAGTGCATCTTTGCATAGAGTGTTCTGGGGGCAGCCCGCAAGTGTCGCCATGCTTCCGGCGCCAACATAGCACGCCCATAACTTCCTAACCCATATGTCTTTGGAATGTGGGAAGAAACCGGAGCACCCAGAGGAAACCCGCGCAGACATGAGGGGAACATACAAATTCCTTACAGACAGTGGCCAGAATTGAACCCGGGTTACTGGCGCTGTAAAGTGTTACGCTAACCGCTACACTACTGTGCCTGCCCTCAGCAAAGAGAGAGTTATCAAATAATCAGCAATGATGGCTGATGGATTAGTACAGGCCAGGAGACTGGGGAGAACTCTCGGGTCCCTCAAAATAGCATCAAGGAACTTTTATATCCACCTTAGGAAGGAGATCACAGTTTGGCATCTTATCTGAGAAGTTTCTTTCAGCAGTAGCATGGAGTGCCAGCCTAGAGCTTCATGCTTAAGTCCCTGGAGTAGGTAGTCAACTCTCAAACATCTGACTTGGAGGCAGGACTGCTGTCAATCAACACTGCTGACAAATTGACTGGGAGACAATGTTTTACTACCCTTTAAGTCACAATGATTAAAATGCGAAGCATTATTATTAACTTGCTGCAATTTTTATGTCCTTTGCTCTGGCATTAGATAAGCTTTAAAATTAACAAGTCAAATATTATCATCTTTAATGTTAAACTGCTGGGATTTCTTTATCCTGACTGATGACAACACCGACTGCAAATGCTTGGACAATAATATTTTATGAAGTTCGACAAAGTCCATGAGGCATTTGAAGTAACTGATTGTCATGACCATAGTGCCTGGAAGAACAGGACCATTGATAACCCCTTATCTCAATCCATGAATGGCAACTTCAAAAAGCAAAGTCCCTTCATTCAGATGGAAATTATTTATCGGGTGTTGAACAATAATGCTGTGCATTATTCTGGTTGATTACTGAGTTTTCTGAAACGCTCACAGCATAGAGATGAATCATTTAGTCCAACACATGGAGTGCCCAGCAACATATTCTCCTCCCTATCTGACCATTAATTAACATTCCACTTTGTGAAGGAGGGGATGAAAGTTCTACCAGTCTCCTAGGTAATTGTTAACCATCATAATCTGATGTAGATACAAGAGACTGCAGATGCTGGAATCTGGAGTAACAAACAATCTGCTGGAGGAACTCAGCGGGTCAGGCAGCATCTGTGGAGGGAAAGGAATTGTCATAAGAGAAGGTTATAGGATATCTTTATTAGTCACATGTACATTGAAACACAGTGAAATGCATCTTTGCATAGTATGTTCTGGGGGCAGCCCATAAGTGTCGCCATGCTTCCGGCACCAACATAGCATGCCCATACTTCCTAACCTGTACGTCCTTGGAATGTGGGAGGAAACCAGAGCACCTGGAGGAAACACACGCAGTCACAGGGAGAATGTACAAACTCCTTACAGACAGAGGCTGGAATTGAACCTGGCTCACTGGCGCTGTAATAGCATCACACTAACCGCTACACTATCGTGCCTGTCATAATCTGATGACTGGCCTGCTTCCCTGATCCTCAGTGCACAAGTACTTCACTGGCTGTGCAAAGGCTTGGCACATTATCATAACTTGAAAATGTATGTGCAATTACCAAAACAAATAATAATTCACAGGCCAGCCTTTATTATTCCACAAATATTGGACAAGATCACTTGCAGTAAAACTAAAACTCAATGTGACGTTAGAGTACAGCAAAGGGATGTTCACCAGGATATTGCCTGGAATGGAGAACATTAGTGGGAGAGATTAGGCAGGCTTGGCTTCTTGACCCTGCAATGAATGAGGCTAAGGGGTGACCTGATAGAACGATATAAGATTATGAGGGGCATGGACAGGGTAGATTGTCAAAATCTTTTTCCCTTATACTGGTATCAAAAACAAGAGGACACAGGTTTAAACTTAGAGGAAAGAGTTTTAAAGGGGATCTGAAGGGTAAGTTTTGTTTACACAGAGTGGTTGATATCTGGAACGCGCTGCCAGAAGAATCAGATACAATTACTATGTTTAAGGGAAATATAGACAAACACTTAAGTAGACAAGGCATGGAAGGATACGGTCCTAATACAAACAAATAGGATTAGTGTAGATGGGTAAAAAGGTCGGCATGGATGTAGTGGGCTGAAGGGCCTGTTTCTGTGCTGTATAACTCTATAGCATGGACTATATACAACTCCTCTGGTAAGTGTAGCCTCTTGAACTGAGCAAGTGGAAAGGATGCACAATACACATGCAGATGAAGTGTCAATGATGCCATTGAAGCCAGATGAATGTTGTTATAACATAATCGAAGACTCCTCCCACCCCTGTCATTCTCTCTTCTCCCCCCTCCCATCAGGAAGAAGATACAAAAGAAGAGAAAGGACTGCAGATGCTAGAATCTAGATGAAAAACACTATGGTGCTGGAGGAACTCCGCAGGCCAGGCAGCATCCGTGGAGAAAAGCAGGCGGTCAATGTTTCGGGACAGGATCCTGAAGAAGGGTCCTGACCCGAAATGTTGACCGCCTGCTTTTCTCCACGGATGCTGCCTGGCCTGCTGAATTCCTCCAGCATTGTAGAAGATACAAAAGCTTGAGAACACATACCACTAGGCTCAAGAACAGCTTCTCTCCTGCTGTTATCAATCTCTTGAACAGACCTCTTATACTCTAAAGATGAACTCTTGATCTCTCAGTCTACCTCATCATGGACCTTGCACCTTATTTACCTACCTACATTGCACTTTCTCTGTAACTGTAACACTATATTCTTCATTCCGTAATTGTTTTTCTTTTGTACTACCTTGATGTACTTATGTTTGGAATGATCAGTATTGATGGAATGCAAACAAAAGCTTTTCACTGTATCTTGCTACATGCGACAATAATAAACCGATTACCCTCCCCGGATCCACATACCCCACCTTCCATTGGAAGGCCTTCATTATATCCTTTGTTTGTTACTGTGCCAAATTGTTCTTTGTACACCCTGCATTTCCAGTTCAGAGTACAAGTGAGATGAATTTGAAATTGCCCTGGATTTGTGCTACCAAGATTCAGATAGTTTATTATTCCAACTATCTAATTTCCTCCATGTGGTCAAATTAAGAACAGAGTCCGTCAACACCGGGACTATTCATGCAAGGCAAACACCCGCAAACAACAATGAAATAATGGCCAGATATTCCATGTTAGTAAGTTGGATGAAGAATAAATATTGGCCAGGGCATGAAGACATTTGCACGACAATTTTTCGAGGCACTGCTGATATTTGTTTTCAGCATGTAGGAACAGAAGGAGGATGATCTGCCCCTCAAATCTGCTCCGACAGTCAATGAGATCGCGGCTGATCTGATCCTTGCCTCAACTCAACTTTCCTCCTCAGTACCCATAACCTTCAACTCCCTATAGATCAAAATTATTGGATATACTTAAAGGTGCAGCATCCAATCCTTTTTGGGTTAGAGAATTCCAATGATTTACAACCCTCTGAGAGAAATAATTCCTCCTCCTCCCAGTCAGAAATGGGATATCCTGAGACTATGCCTCACTCAGTTCCAGATCCCCCCACTAGGGGAAACATCCTCACTGCATATCCCCTTCAAGCACCCTCAAGGTGTTAGATATTTCAATGAGATCACCTCTCACTTGCCCAGACCCCAGAGATTATAGACTCATTCTGCTCGTTGTCTTCACATTGGACAACCCCTTACCCCAGGAATCCATCCAATGCCTCTAAGGCAAGCATATGTTTCCTCAAGTAAAGAGCCTACTATTGAATGGAGTATCCAGGTGCACTTTCACCAAAGTCTAGTACAGGTGTAGTGAGATTTTCTTACTTTCGTACTCCATTCCTTCTATAATAAAGTTCAGCATCTAATTTACTTTTGTAAATATCGCTAATATTCTGTGCACACCTGTGTGGAGATACAGATCTCAGCAGAACGATGGCAGGGTTGTACCCTCTTAGCACAACAGCTCAGTGTCGGCCTTGACTGTGTGCCCACTGTTCTGGTGGCCAACCTGTAGTCTATCTCCTCTTCATGCACGGTCCTCAGCAGATGTGCTGCTCCTTGTGTGTCTGGGCCTCTATCAATAGCCTGAAGTGATGGAGTTACCAAGATAAATACATGTGTCGAAGAGAGAAACAGATACTTTTTATCGATGTACTATAGAAAGCATCCTATCTGGATGCATCATGGCTTGGTATGGCAACTGTTTTGCCCAGGACCGCAAGAAACTGCAGAGCGTTGTGACGGCAGCCCAGTCACACACCAGCATCCCCTCCGTTGACTCTGTCTATACCTCTCGCTGCCTTGGTGAAGCAGCCAGTATAATCAAAGATTCCATCCACCTGGGTCATCCTCTCTTCTTTCCTCTCCCATCAGGCAGAAGATACAGGAGCCTGAGGGCACATACCACCAGGCTCAAGGACAGCTTCTATCCCACGGTGATAAGACTATTGAATGGTTCCCTTATACGATGAGATGGACTCTTGACCTCACAATCTACCTTGTTTGACCTTACACCTTATAGTCTACCTGCAATGCACTTCTCTGTAGCTGTGACACCTTATTCTGTATTCTGTTATTGTTTTTACCCTGTACTACCTCAATGCATTCTGCACTACCTCAATGCACTGTGTAATGAATTGATCTGTACAAATGGTATGCAAGACAAGTTTTTCACTGTGCCTTGATACAAGTGACAATAATAAACCAATACCAATTCAATACTTCGATTGTGGCTCTTGTCAATACCCCAGTGAGTAACAATGCTTCGTGCCATTATTAAAATCGCCAACATTCCAGTTACAATGTGCTATTGAA